>NC_056441.1:9270441-9522941 GCF_018296145.1 Oncorhynchus tshawytscha | reverse complement strand
GACTGAGGGCTGATAAAGACATCCATTGTGCCACAACCACCATGACAGCCTCCTCTTATCTCCATCCCTGTGTTGTACCTACTTCATCCTTCTCAACCTCCACTCCTCGACCGGAGTCACCATCAGTCTTTACATACTCTCTACCCCAGTGTCTCTGCAATTAGGCCTTACCTCAGCTTCAGGTTCTCCATAAACTGCTCTATGTTCACCTCGTCCAGAAGGACAAAATCAGACTTCCCAAACTCCAGGCCCTCCAGCACCGCCATCCTGACGGACAGGCAGAATGAGGAAACGGAAGTCTTTAGGGGAGAGAGAGAGAGAGAGTAGAGGACTCTAGGGAAGAGAGAGAGAAGTGATGCAAAGGCAGGCAGGCAGAATAGGCTAGTGCTGCTGGGGCCCGGTAGTGAAAGTGGAGTTGAGGCAGTGTGCTGTGTTGTGGGTGTGGGTGTGGCATAACTCTGTTCTTTTGTGGTGTGGGGTGCTGCTTAGTCAAGTCAACGAAGGCTGTGGTCGGCCTCTCTGTAGTGTGTGTGTGTGTGTGTGTGTGTGTGTGTGTGTGTGTGTGTGTGTGTGTGTGTGTGTGTGTGTGTGTGTGTGTGTGTGTGTGTGTGTGCACGAGGCGGGTATATATATAATGGAACAGCGAAGAACTATCATTAAACACAGAAAACACTTCCATCTCGTCTTTCTGTCTTCCTGCCACAGGCCTCCAGACCTCCTTGTTTCAGAGGAAAACCACTGAGTGAACCGTTGCAGAGGCTTATGACAACAAGAAAGTCATACTGTATCTCTCTTGGCCTCCCCCTCTCTTTTTCCACCTCTCTCTCTTCCTCTCTCTCCCCTCTCTATCTATGTCTGTGTATCTATCTATTTTTATATCGCTCTTCCATAGAAAGACCCCTCTCCACAAAGATAATTGATCTGAAATTAAGAAGAAGAAAACCAACTGAACACTGAGACACAGAGGCTCGATCCACTGCCAACAATCTACAATTAAGCCTGTAAATTAGCTGTAAATTTTAGGACAAAATGCCCTCTTCTCCTGGGAAGGATCAGGGTATTTCCTTGGAAGAATCAGGGTATTTTCTGGGAAGGATCAGGGTATCTCCTGGGAAGGATAAGGGCATTTCCTGGAAAGGATGCCGGAGCGGTCTTCTAGTGAGGCTTCGGATGTGCACACATCACCCACCGCTTCTGAATATATTTCTCTCTAATGTCCAGTCCCTAGTTAACAAAGTCAACAAAATCAGGGCAAGAGTTGCTTTACAAAGATATATCCCGGATTGTAACATACTCTGTTTCAAGGAAACATGGCTAGCTTGGGATATGCTGTCGGAGTCAGTACAGCCAACGGGATTTTCAGTGCATCGCGCCGACAGGAATAAACATCTATCCGGTAAGAATGGAAGTGTATGTTTCATGATTAACCACTCATGGTGCAATTGTAACAACATACAAGAACTCAAGTTATTTTGTTCACCAGACCTAGAATTCCTCACAATCAAATGCCAACCGTATTATCTCCCAAGAGAACTCTCCTCCGTTATTGTCACAGGCATGTATATCCCCCTGCGAGCGGATACCAAGACGGCCATCAAGGAACTTCACTGGACTTTATACAAACTGGAAACCATATATCCTGAGGCTGCATTTATTGTAGCTGGGGATTTTAACAAAGCTAATTTCAGAACAAGGCTACCTAAATTCTATCAGCATATCGATTGCAGTACACGAGCGAGTAATGCTCGAACATTGCTACTCTAACATTCACGATGCATGCAAGGCCCTCCCCCGCCCTCTTTTCGGCATATCTGACCATGGCTCCATCTTGTTGCTCCTCTCCTATAGGCAGAAACTAAAACAGGAAGCGCCCGTGCTTAGGTCTATCCAACACCGGTCTGACAAATCAGATTCTGCGCTTTAAGATTGAAGATTCACTGCGCTTCAAGATTCAAGAGCGCTTCAATCATGTGGACTGTGATATGTTCTGGGTAGACTCAGAGAACAACATTGACAAATATGCTGACTCGGTGAGTGAGTTTATAAGGAAGTGTATAGGAGATATTGTACCCACTGTGACTATTAAAACCTTCCCTAACCAGAAACTGTGGATTGATGGCAGCATTCGTGGAAAACTGAAAGCACAAACCACCACATTTAATCATGGCATGGCAACTGGGAACATGGCCGAATACAAACAGTGTAGTTATTCCCTCCGTAAGGCAATCAGACAAGCAAAGTGTCAGTATAGACAAAAAGTGGAGTTGCAATTCAATGGCTCAAACATGAGACGTATGTGGCAGGGTCTACAGACAATCACGGATTACAAAAAGAAAACCAGCCCCGTCATGGACATCAACGTCTTGCTTCCAGACAAATTAAACATCTCCTTGGCGCGCTTTGATGACAATACAATGCCACTGACGCGGCCCGCTGCCAAAGACTGTGGGCTCTCCTTCTCTGTGGCCGACGTAAGTAAAACATTTAAACGTGTTAAGGCTGCCGGCCCAGATGGCATCCCTAGCCGCGTCCTCAGAGCATGCACAGACCAGATGGCTGGTGTGTTTACGGACATATTCAATCAATCCCTATCCCAGTCTGCTGTCCCCACATGCTTCAAGATGGCCACCATTGTTCCTGTTCCCAAGAAAGCCAAGGTAACTGAACAAAAGGACTATTGCCCCGTGGCACTCAATTCTGTCATCAAGAAGTGCTTTGAAAGACTGTTTAAGGATGATATCACCTCCACCCTACCTGTCACCCTAGACCTACTTCAATGTGCTTACCAATAGGTCCACAGACAATAGATTTGCCATCACACTGCACACGGCCCTGTCCCATCTGGATAAGAGGAATACCTATGTAAGAATGCTGTTCATTGACTACAGCTCAGCCTTCAACACCATAGTACCCTCCAAGATCATCATTAAGCTAGAGGCCCTGGGTCAGAACAGTGCCCTGTGCAGCTGGGTCCTGGACTTCCTGACAGACCACCCCCAGGTGGTAAAGGTAGGAAACAAAATCTCCACTCCGCTGATCCTCAACACTGGGGCCCCACAAGGGTGTGTTCTCAGCCCCCTCCTGTACTCCCTGTTCACCCACGACTGCGTGGCCAAGCACGCCTCTAACTCAATCATCAAGTTTGCAGACAACACAGTGGTAGGCTTGATTACCCACAATGATGAGACAGCCTACATGGAGGAGGTGCGGGCCCTCGGAGTGTGGTGCCAGGAAAATAACCTCTCACTCAATGTCAGCAAAACCAAAGAGATGATCGTGGACTTCAGGAAACAGCAAAGGGAGCACCCCCCTTTCCACATCGACTGGACAGCAGTGGAGAAGTTCCTCAGTGTACATATCCCCGACAATCTGAAATGGTCCATGCACACAGACAGTGTAGTAAAGAAGGCGCAACAACACCTCTTCAATCTCAGGAAGCTGAAAATATGTGGCTTGTCACCGAGAAACTTCACTAGCTTTTACAGGTGCACAATCGAGAGCATCCTGTCGGACTGTATCACCGCCTGGTACGTAAACTGCACCGCCCACAACCGCAGGGCTCTCCAGAGGGTAGTGAGGTCTGCACAACGCATCACCGGGGGCAAACTACCTGCCCTCCAGGACACCTATAACACCCGATGTCACAAGAAGGCAAAAAAGATCATCAAGGACAATAACCACCCGAGCCACTGCCTGTTCACCCTGCTTCTATCCAGAAGGCGAGGTCAGTACAGGTGCATCAAAGCTGGGACAGAAAGATTGAAAAAACAGTTTCTATCTCAAGGCCATCAGATTGTTCAACAGCCATCACTAGCACAGAGAGGCAGCTGCCTACCGACTTGATATCATTGGCCACTTTAACTTCTTCACGATTTTTTTATTTTACCTTTATTTAACTAGGCAAGTAATTTAAGAAAAAAATATTATTTTCAATGACAGCCTAGGAACAATGGGTTAACTGCCTTGTTCAGGGGCTGAATGACATATTTTTACCTCGGCAGTGTAACGGCGTTCGTCTGTTGAAGGAGAGTCGGTCCGAAATGCATCGTGGTGGTTACTCATGTTCTTTAATGAAAAAATAGCGATACATGAAATAACTAAATAAATACAAAAAACAACAAACGAAACGTGAAAACCTAATTACAGCCTATCTGGTGAACACTACACAGAGACAGGAACAATCACCCACAAAATACACAGTGAAACCCAGGCTACCTAAATATGGTTCCCAATCAGAGACAACGAGAATCACCTGACTCTGATTGAGAACCGCCTCAGGCAGCCAAGCCTATGCTAGACACACCCCTAATCAGCCACAATCCCAATGCCTACAAAAACCCCAATACAACAACACAATAAACCAATGTCACACCCTGGCCTGAACAAATAATTGAAGAAAACACAAAATACTAAAACCAAGGCGTGACAGAACCCCGGCTCCGGCTCGGGACGTGGACCCCACTCCATAAATGTCTTAGTTCCTCCCCCTTGCGTCCTGGGATAGTCCACCCTTGCCGCCGACCATGACCTCGTAGTCCTCACCCAGAACCCCACTGGACTGAGGGGCAGCTCGTGACTGAGGCAGCTCGGGACTGAGGGGAAGCTCGGGACTGAGGGGAAGCTCGGGACTGAGGGGAAGCTCGGGACTGAGGGGCAGCACGGGACTGAGGGGAAGCCCGGGACTGAGGGGAAGCCCGGGACTGAGGGGAAGCCCGAGACTGAGGGGAAGCCCAGTACTGAGGGGAAGCCCAGTACTGAGAGGAAGCCCAGTACTGAGAGGAAGCCCAGTACTGAGATGAAGCTCAGGCAGGTAGTTGGCTCCGGCAGATCCTGGCTGGCTGGCGGATCTGGAAGAGTCTGGTTGACTGGCAGATCTGGAAGAGTCTGGTTGACTGGCAGATCTGGAAGAGTCTGGTTGACTGGCAGATCTGGAAGAGTCTGGTTGACTGGCAGATCTGGAAGAGTCTGGTTGACTGGCAGATCTGGAAGATCATGGCTGACAGGCGGATCTAGCTGCTCTGGCTGCTCCATGCAGGCTGACAGCTCTGGCTGCTCCGTGTAGACTGGCAGCTCTGGCTGCTCCATGCAGACTGGCAGCTCTGGCTGCTCTATGCAGACTGGCAGCTCCATGCAGACTGGCAGCTCTGGCTGCTCTATGCAGACTGGCGGCTCTATGCAGACTGGCAGCTCTGGCTGCTCCATGCAACCTGGCAGCTCTGACTGCTCCATGCAGACTGACAGCTCAGGCTGCTCCATGCAGGCTGACAGCTCTGGCTGCTCCATGTAGACTGGTAGCTTTGTGCAGACTGACAGCTCTGGCTGCTCCATGCAAACTGGCAGCTCAGGCTGCTCCATGCAGACTGACAGCTCAGGCTGCTCCATGCAGGCTGACAGCTCTGGCTGCTCCATGTAGACTGGCAGCTCTGGCTGCTCCATGCAGACTGGCAGCTCTGGCTGCTCTATGCAGACTGGCAGCTCCATGCAGACTGGCAGCTCCATGCAGACTGGCAGCTCTGGCTGCTCTATGCAGACTGGCAGCTCTATGCAGACTGGCAGCTCTGGCTGCTCCATGCAGACTGACAGCTCTGGCTGCTCCATGCAGACTGGCAGCTCTGGCTGCGTTGAACAGGCAGGAGGCTCCGGCAGCGCTGTAGAGGAGGAAGGCTCTGGAAGCGCCGAACAGGCGGGAGACTCCGACAGCGCAGGAGAGGAGGAAAACGCTGGCTGCGCTGAACAGGCGGGAGGCTCCGACAGCGCTAGAGAGAAGGATGGCTCTGGCTGTGCTGAACAGGCGAGGCGCACTGAAGGCCTGGTGCGTGGTGCTGGAACTGGTGGTACTGGATCGAGAACACGCACAGGAAGCCTGGTGCGGGGAGCTGCTACCGGAGGACTGGTGTGTGGAGGTGGCTCTGGATAGACCGGACCGTGCAGGCGCATTGGAGCTCTTGAGCACCAAGCCTGCCCAACTTTACCTGGCTCGATGCCCACTCTAGCCCGGCCAATACGAAGAGCTGGTATGTACCGCACCGGGCTATGCGGGTCGCTCCATAGCATAACACGGTGCCTGCCCGGTCTCTCTAGCCCCCCGGTAAGCACAGGGAGTTTGCGCAGGTCTCCTACCTGGCATCGCCATACTCCCTGTGAGCCTCCCCCCCAATAAATTTTTGGAGGTGACTCTCAGGCTTCCATCCGCGTCGCCGTGCTGCCTCTTCATACCAGCGCCTCTCCGCTCTCGCCGCCTCCAGTTCTTCTTTGGGGCGTCGATATTCACCAGGCTGTGCCCATGGTCCTTTTCCGTCCAATATCTCTTCCCAAGTCCAGAAGTCCTTTGATCGCTGCTCCTCACGATTAACAGGGAGAGTTGGCTCAGGTCTGACTCCTGACTCTGCCACTCTCTCCCTGAGACCCCCCTGCTTTTCGGGTTTCTTTCTGCGCCGCCGTGTCTTTCTCTTCGACTCCATTCTCCTATAGCCCTCTTCACACTGCTCCAGCGAATCCCAGGCGGGCTCCGGCACTCTCTCTGGGTCGACCGCCCACCTGTCTATTTCCTCCCAAGTCGTATACTCCATACTCCTGCTGTCCATAACGTCCTCCCATGTCCATTCCTCCTTTCGCTGCTCCTGCTGTCGCTGCCTGTTACCACGCCGCTCGGTCCGGGTGTGGTGGGTGATTCTGTAACGGCGTTCGTCTGTTGAAGGAGAGTCGGAACGAAATGCAGCGTGGTGGTTACTCATGTTCTTTAATGAAAAAATAGCGATACATGAAATAACTAAATAAATACAAAAAACAACAAACGAAACGTGAAAACCTAATTACAGCCTATCTGGTGAACACTACACAGAGACAGGAACAATCGCCCACAAAATACACAGTGAAACCCAGGCTACCTAAATATGGTTCCCAATCAGAGACAACGAGAATCACCTGACTCTGATTGAGAACCGCCTCAGGCAGCCAAGCCTATGCTAGACACACCCCTAATCAGCCACAATCCCAATGCCTACAAAAACCCCAATAGGACAACACAATAAACCAATGTCACACCCTGGCCTGAACAAATAATTAAAGAAAACACAAAATACTAAGACCAAGGCGTGACAGGCAGTTCTTGGATTCAACCTTGCAACCTTTTGGTTACTAGTCCAACGCTCTAACCACTAGGCTACCTCCCACAGGACGGTTGAGCTAATGTAGGCTAATGTAATTAGCATAAACAGAACACTAGTCACTTTAATAATGCCACTTTAAGAATATTTACATATCTCGCAATACTTATCTCATATGTACTGTATACTACACTATCTATTCTATATTATCTATTGCATCTCAGCCGCTCTGTCACTGCTCATCCATATATTTTATATTTATATATTCTCATCCCATTCCTTTACTAGATTGTGTGTATTAGGTTTTGTTGTGGAATTTGTTAGATATTACGTTTTGTTGTGGAATTGTTAGATATTACCTGTTAGATACTGCTGCACTGTCAGATCTAGAAGCATAAGCATTTCACTACACTATAACACGACACAATAACATCTGCTAACCATGTGTATGTGACCAATACAATTGTATTTTATTTCATTTTGTATCTCCTGGAAAGGATCAGGGTATTTGCTGCTTCTGACTCCACAGAAGCATACATCATCTCTCCTTGGCTACATCCCAAATGGCACCCTATTCCCTATGTAGTGCACTAGTTAATGGCACCCTATTCCCTATGTAGTGCACTAGTTAATGGCACCCTATTCCCTATGTAGTGCACTAGTTAATGACACCCTATTCCCTACGTAGTGCACTAGTTAATGGCACCCTATTCCCTATGTAGTGCACTAGTTAATGACACCCTATTCCCTATGTAGTGCACTAGTTAATGACACTGTATTCCCTATGTAGTGCACTAGTTAATGGCACCCTATTCCGTATGTAGTGCACTAGTTAATGGCACCCTATTCCCTATGTAGTGCACTAGTTAATGGCACCCTATTCCCTATGTAGTGCACTAGTTAATGGCACCCTATTCCCTATGTAGTGCACTAGTTAATGACACTGTATTCCCTATGTAGTGCACTAGTTAATGGCACCCTATTCCCTATGTAGTGCACTAGTTAATGGCACCCTATTCCCTATGTAGTGCACTAGTTAATGACACCCTATTCCATATGTAGTGCACTAGTTAATGACACCCTATTCCCTATGTAGTGCACTAGTTAATGGCACCCTATTCCCTATGTAGTGCACTAGTTAATGACACCCTATTCCCTATGTAGTGCACTAGTTAATGACACCCTATTCCCTATGTAGTGCACTAGTTAATGGCACCCTATTCCCTATGTAGTGCACTAGTTAATGACACCCTATCCCCTATGTAGTGCACTAGTTAATGACACTGTATTCCCTATGTAGTGCACTAGTTAATGGCACCCTATTCCCTATGTAGTGAACTAGTTAATGACACCCTATTCCCTATGTAGTGCACTAGCTTTGATGAGGACCCATAGGGCTCTGGCCAAAAGTAGTTAGTGGTGATATATCATGTAGAGATAGGGTGGTGATGTAATATAGGGTTAGGGTGGTGATATAATGTAGGTTTAGTGTGGTGATATAATGTAGGGTTAGGGTGGTGATATAATGTAGGGTTAGGGTGGTGATATAATGTAGAGTTAGGGTGGTGATATAATGTAGGGTGGTGATATATAATGTAGGGTTAGGGTGGTGATATAATGTAGGGTGGTGATATAATATAGGGTTAGGGTGGTGATATAATGTAGGGTGGTGATATATAATGTAGGGTCAGGGTGGTGATATAATGTAGGGTGGTGATATATAATATAGAGTTAGGGTGGTGATATAATGTAGGTTTAGTGTGGTGATATAATGTAGGGTTAGGGTGGTGATATAATGTAGGGTTAGGGTGGTGATATAATGTAGAGTTAGGGTGGTGATATAATGTAGGGTGGTGATATATAATGTAGGGTTAGGGTGGTGATATAATGTAGGGTGGTGATATAATATAGGGTTAGGGTGGTGTTATAATGTAGGGTGGTGATATATAATGTAGGGTCAGGGTGGTGATATAATGTAGGGTGGTGATATATAATATAGAGTTAGGGTGGTCATATAATGTAGGGTTAGGGTGGTGATATAATGTAGGGTTAGGGTGGTGATATAATGTAGTGTTAGGGTGGTGATATAATGTAGTGTTAGGGTGGTGATATAATGTAGAGTTAGGGTGGTGATATAATATAGGGTGGTAATATAATGTAGGGTTAGGGTGGTGATATAATGTAGGGTGGTGATATAATATAGAGTTAGGGTGGTGATATAATGTAGGGTTAGGGTGGTGATATAATGTAGGGTTAGGGTGGTGATATAATATAGGGTTAGGGTGGTGATATAATGTAGGGTTAGGGTGGTGATATAATGTAGAGTTAGGGTGGTGATATAATATAGAGTTAGGGTGGTGATATAATATAGAGTTAGGGTGATGATATAATGTAGAGTTAGGGTGGTGATATAATGTAGAGTTAGGGTGGTGATGTAATATAGAGTTAGGGTGGTGATATCATGTAGGGTTAGGGTGGTGATATAATATAGGGTTAGGGTGGTGATATAATGTAGGGTTAGGGTGGTGATATAATGTAGGGTGGTGATATAATATAGGGTTAGGGTGGTGATATAATGTAGGGTGGTGATATAATGTAGAGTTAGGGTGGTGAAATAAAGTAGGGTGGTGATATAATATAGTTAGGGTGGTGATATATAATATAGAGTTAGGGTGGTGAAATAATGTAGGGTTAGGGTGGTGATATAATGTAGAGTTAGGGTGGTGATATAATGTAGAGTTAGGGTGGTGATATAATGTAGGGTTAGGGTGGTGATATAATGTAGAGTTAGGTTGGTGATATAATGTAGGGTTAGGGTGGTGATATAATGTAGGGTGGTGATATATAATGTAGGGTCAGGGTGGTGATATAATATAGAGTTAGGGTGGTGATATAATGTAAGGTGGTGATATAATATAGAGTTAGGGTGGTGATATAATGTAGGGTGGTGATATAATATAGAGTTAGGGTGGTGATATCATGTAGGGTTAGGGTGGTGATATCATGTAGGGATAGGGTGGTGATATA
The DNA here is from genome assembly GCF_018296145.1 of Oncorhynchus tshawytscha. Taxonomy (NCBI): domain Eukaryota; kingdom Metazoa; phylum Chordata; class Actinopteri; order Salmoniformes; family Salmonidae; genus Oncorhynchus; species Oncorhynchus tshawytscha. Next base: position 9,512,808 of record NC_056441.1, on the reverse strand, counting down.
ATATAGGGTTAGGGTGGTGATATAATGTAGGGTGGTGATATAATGTAGGGTTAGGGTGGTGCTTTAATGTAGGGTTAGGGTGGTGATATAATATAGAGTTAGGGTGGTGATATAATATAGAGTTAGGGTGGTGATATCATGTAGGGTTAGGGTGGTGATATAATATAGGGTTAGGGTGGTGATATAATATAGGGTTAGGGTGGTGATATAATGTAGGGTGGTGATATAATGTAGGGTTAGGGTGGTGCTTTAATGTAGGGTTAGGGTGGTGATATAATATAGAGTTAGGGTGGTGATATAATATAGAGTTAGGGTGGTGATATAATGTAGGGTGGTGATATAATATAGAGTTAGGGTGGTGAAATCATGTAGGGTTAGGGTGGTGATATCATGTAGGGTTAGGTTGGTGATATAATGTAGGGTGGTGATATAATATAGAGTTTGGGTGGTGATATAATGTAGGGTTAGGGTGGTGATATAATGTAGGGTGGTGATATAATATAGAGTTAGGGTGGTGATATAATGTAGGGTGGTGATATAATATAGGGTGGTGATATAATGTAGGGTTAGGGTGGTGATATAATGTAGAGTTTCGGTGGTGGTATAATGTAGGATGGTGATATAATATAGAGTTAGGGTGGTGATATAATGTAGGGTGGTGATATAATATAGGATTAGGGTGGTGATATAATGTAGGGTATTGATATAATATAGAGTTAGGGTGGTGATATCATGTAGGGTTAGGGTGGTGATATCATGTAGAGTTAGGGTGGTGATATAATGTAGGGTTAGGGTGGTGATATAATGTAGGGTGGTGATATAATATAGGATTAGGGTGGTGATATAATGTAGGGTGGTGATATAATATAGAGTTAGGGTGGTGATATCATGTAGGGTAAGGGTGGTGATACCATGTAGAGTTAGGGTGGTGATATCATGTAGAGTTAGGGTGGTGATATCATGTAGGGTTAGGTTGGTGATATAATGTAGGGTGGTGTTATAATATAGAGTTAGGGTGGTGATATAATGTAGGGTTAGGGTGGTGATATAATGTAGGGTGGTGATATAATATAGAGTTAGGGTGGTGATATATAATGTAGGGTTAGGGTGGTGGTATAATGTAGAGTTTGGGTGGTGGTATAATGTAGGATGGTGATATAATATAGAGTTAGGGTGGTGATATAATGTAGGGTTAGGGTGGTGATATAATGTAGGGTTAGGGTGGTGATATAATGTAGGGTTAGGGTGGTGATATAATGTAGGGTTAGGGTGGTGATATAATATAGAGTTAGGGTGGTGATATAATGTAGGGTGGTGATATAATATAGGGTTGGGGTGGTGATATAATGTAGGGTGGTGATATAATGAATAACATAGTAGGATGTTAGGTATGGTGATATAATATAGGGTAGGGTGGTGATGTATAATGTAGGGTTAGGGTGGTGATATCATGTAGAGTTAGGGTGGTGATATAATGTAGGGTGGTGATATATAATGTAGGGTTAGGGTGGTGATATAATGTAGAGTTAGGGTGGTGATATAATGTAGAGTTAGGGTGGTGATATAATGTAGGGTGGTGAAATATATAATGTAGGGTTAGGGTGGTGATATAATATAGAGTTAGGGTGGTGATATAATGTAGGGTTAGGGTGGTGATATAATTTAGGGTGGTGATATATAATGTAGGGTTAGGGTGGTGATATAATATAGAGTTAGGGTGGTGATATCATGTAGAGTTAGGGTGGTGATATCATGTAGGGTTAGGGTGGTGATATAATGTAAGGTTGGGGTGGTGATATAATGTAGGGTGGTGATATATAATGTAGGGTTAGGGTGGTGATATAATATAGAGTTAGGGTGGTGATATCATGTAGGGTTAGGGTGGTGATATAATGTAAGGTTAGGGTGGTGATATAATGTAAGGTTAGGGTGGTGATATAATGTAGGGTGGTGATATAATGTAGAGTTAGGGTGGTGATATAATATAGAGTTAGGGTGGTGATATCATGTAGAGTTAGGGTGGTGATATAATGTAGAGTTAGGGTGGTGATATCATGTAGGGTTAGGTTGGTGATATAATGTAGGGTGGTGATATAATGTTGGGTAAGGGTGGTGAAATAATGTAGGGTTAGGGTGGTGATATATCACGTAGGGTTAGGGTGGTGATATAATGTAGAAATAGGGTGGTGATATAATGTAGTGTAAGGGTGGTGATATAATGTAGGGTGGTGATATAATGTAGGGTTAGGGTGTGCTTGGAACAAAGAATTTTTCCAACAATTGTTTACAGATTATTTCACTTATAATTCACTGTATTCCAGTGGGTCAGAAGTTTACATACACTAAGTTGACTGTGCCTTTAAACAGCTTGGAAAATTCCAGAAAATGATGTCATGGCTTTAGAAACTTCTGATAGGCTAATTGACATCATTTGAGTCAATTGGAGGTGTACCTGTGGATATATTTCAAGGCCTACCTTCAAATTCAGTGCCTCTTTGCTTGACATCATGGGAAAATCAAAAGAAATCAGCCAAGACCTCAGAAAAACAAATTGTAGACCTCCACAAGTCTGGTTCATCCTTGGGAGCAATTTACAAATGCCTGAAGGTACCACGTTCATCTGTACAAACAATAGTACGCAAGTATAAACCCCATGGGACCACACAGCCATCATACCGCTCAGGAAGGAGACCCGTTCTGTCTGCTAGAGATGAACGTACTTTAGTTCGAAAAGTGCAACTCAATCCCAGAACAACAGCAAAGGACCTTGTGAAGTTGCTGGAGGAAACAGGTACAAAAGTATCTATAGCCACAGTGAAACGTGTCCAATATCGACATAACCTGCAAGGCCGCTCAGCAAGGAAGAAGCCACTGCTCCTAAACTGTCATAAAAAAGCAAGACTACGGTTTGCAACTGCACATCGGGACAAAGATCATACTTTTTGGAGAAATGTCCTCTGGTCTGATGAAACAAAAATAGAACTGTTTGGCCATGATGACCATTGTTAAGTTTGGAGAAAACGGGGGAGGCTTGTAAGCCGAAGAACACCATCCCAACTGTGAAGCACGGGGGTGGCAGCTTCATGTTGTGGGGTTGCTTTGCTGCAGGAGGGTCTGGTGCACTTCACAAAATAGATGGCATCATGAGGAATTAAAATTATGTGGATATATTGAAGCAACTTCTCAAGACATCAGTCAGGAAGTTAAAGCTTGGTCGCAAATGGGTCTTCCAAATAGACAATGACCCCAAGTATTCTTCCAAATTTGTGACAAAATGGCTTAAGGACAACAAAGTCAAGGTACTGGAGTGGCCATCACAAAGCCCTGACCTCAACCCTATAGACAATTTGTGGGCAGAACTGAAAAAGCGTGTGCGAGCAAGGAGGCCTACAAACCAGACTCAGTTACAACAGCTCTGTTTGAAGGAATGGGCCAAAATTTACCCAACCTATTGTGGGAAGCTTGTGGAAGGATACCCAAAACGTTTCAGCCAAGTTAAACAATTTAAAGGCCATGCTACAAAATACTAATTGAGTGTATGTAAACTTCTGACCCACTGGGAATGTGATGAAAGAAATAAAAGCTGAAATAAATAATTCTCTCTACTATTATTCTCACATTTCACATTCTTAAAATAAAGTGGTGATCCTAACTGACCTAAGACAGGGAATTTTTACTAGGATTAAATGTCAGGAATTGTGAAAAATTGAGTTTAAATGTATTTGGTGTATGTAAACTTCCGACTTCAACTGTATATATCAATACATTATCTAAATTGCAGCCGCGAATCCGCCATAGAAAAATAAAGAACCTAAGCTCTGGTAATATGGATAGCCTAACTATTGAAGCATTGAGCGAGTTGGTTTTCCATGGCCCCTGTACCCCTGGTGGGTGGAGAGTTCTCTTTAGGATCAATGGAATGGTTGAAAAGAATCAAACAAAGAGGAGGTGCTTATGTTTGTCCTGTTTCACATACAGTGGGGAGAACAAGTATTTGATACACTGCTGATTTTGCAGGTTTTCCTACTTACAAAGCATGTAGAGGTCTGTCATTTTTTATCAATGGGTACACTTCAACTGTGAGAGACTCTGGAATTCAAACTAGCAACCTTTCGGTGACTGGCCCAATGCTGTAACCGCACCTGGGGCACAGGGCCATGCAAAAACAAATTTGCCTAAAACTCGTCTGGCCATCCTCTTTCAGCTCGAGAAAGTGGATTTCTACTGGTGCGGGCATTTAACATAAAGCCTCATGGCTCTCATTGATTAAACAACACAATGCAGTAACACTGCTAAAGCCAATTTAACAATATGTCAATCAAACGGTTTCTCTGGAGACATTAGTGTTCTGTGTGTGACCTTTACTTCCTGAAGTGCACTGGAGTGTTGTTTTTGCTTCTCGGAAGGATTGATTAATCACTGAGCATTCTAAAAGTGCTTGTTTAATCACTGAGCATTCTAAAAGTGCTTGATTAATCACTGAGCATTCTAAAAGTGCTTGATTAATCACTGAGCATTCTAAAAGTGCTTGATTATCACTGAGCATTCTAAAAGTGCTTGATTATCACTGAGCATTCTAAAAGTGCTTGATTATCACTGAGCATTCTAAAAGTGCTTGATTATCACTGAGCATTCTAAAAGTGCTTGATTAATCACTGAGCATTCTAAAAGTGCTTGATTAATCACTGAGCATTCTAAAAGTGCTTGATTAATCACTGAGCATTCTAAAAATGATCTATGCCGTTTAAAGTACTTATAATAGACTGCACTACCACTCATCCCCTCCTAACCTGCTCAACTCTGATCACCACTTCCTCTCTCTGTCAGCGTGCGTTGTGTTGTGTCATGTCGACTGCGTGGGGCCGCCTCACTTCCTGCTCAGGAAGGGACGCAGAGGGCAGGCTGGTGAGCACTTCCCTCTCTCATCTGCTTCTGGGTCCATCACCCTTCACGGAACTCCAGGTCCAGAAGTTAACACTCAGAATCAGTCTGACAAGAACAAGCACAGTACTAAGGCAGATACTAAAGCAAACGCATGGACCCAGACTGCCACAGTAACAGACTGCCATGGTAACAGACTGCCACAGTAACAGACTGCCATAGTAACTGATTGACGAGAAACGTGGAGACAATGACAAGTCGAAAGGAATTGTCAAACTACAGCATGATGTGTTGATTTTAGTCTTGTGTGTGAGGAGTTTAAATTACCACATTTCAGGAACAGTTTCCACACAAAAAAAGATGAGATCATCTCTAAATAATTGCTCCACATAATCAAAACAGATACAGTAGATTAACAAAGTCCACCCCTAGAGTATAGTTACCAGCCTTTACATCAGCATATAGTTAAAGGATCAATTTACACAATTATAATATATTTTTATTGCCCTCAATCCCTCAAAACAAAAATAAACCACATTTAGAATAGATTCGTATCACGAGAAAGAAAATATTAGAAAATACAGAAATCAATTTGTCCAAGAAAAAACCTTACAAAACCAAATGTGTATACATGTGAATTGAACATTTTTACCCCACAGCATATTATGAAATAAACAGACCAAGCCACATTCATTACAGGTGTCTCTATCTAAACTAGTAACCTGTTAGGGGCTTCTTCTTGCTTGAAAGCACATTCTTCCATTCTATTGTGTTAGTAGGACTTTCTGGAAGTAATGACTTATTTTTCAACACTGGCATTTGAGTTCCAGCAGAGGGCACCAACACATCATCCGCCCTTACTGGCCTCAAGACCTCCCGTGTAACTCTATGCTCTTTTATTTTAGCTGGGGAATCAGAGTGACTTCTGGGTGTAGAGGGCACAGCGCCTACTGTAGCCCCTTGTTACAACCCTTCCATGTTCATTAAACATTACATTTTTGTCATTCAGCAGACTCTCTTATCCAGAGTCACTGCACAGTTTGTGCATCCATCTTAAAGATAGCTAGGTGAGACAACCACATATCACCGTCATAGTCAGTACATTTTTCCTCAATAACTGATCAAAGCTAGTAAGAAAAGAGTAGTGGTAGTGCCAGTGTCAACAAGGGTGTTAGTTAAAGATACTGAAGAGGTGGGTTTTCAGAAGATGGGCAGTGTCCTGATTTTAGGGGGAACTGGAAGCTTGTTCCACCATTTGGGTACCAGGACAGAGAATAGATTTGCCTGGGATGAACGGGAGCCAGGCTCACCCTGGTATTTTTCTGTGTTGGGAAAGCTACTCAGAAAAGACAGTTTAGCAAGCTACCATTTACCTCACACTGGAAGAAGTTAAGAAAAATAGTTTACTTAACTACAGTTATTTTGAAAAGTAGTTCACTACATCCAAACTACTTTGTGAAAACAGATCATGGCTAAATCTGAAATGTCAGACTACAAATTGCAAGAAGAGATCACTTTAGGGTCATATATTAACAGAATGTGTAATTTAGCCTAAACACAAAAACGATGTTTCAAGTGAGAAACGGGTTGGTCTGATGCCCAAAAATTGAAATTATGGCCTACTTCACTCATCTTATTTTAGCCAAAAATGTAGTGTGTAGTTCCAGTAGTTGGCTACACGGCTAAAACATAGTGTGTAGTTCCAGTAGTTGGCTACACGGCTAAAACATAGTGTGTAGTTCCAGTAGTTAGCTACACTGCTACATGACAACAAGTAATGAACTACTGCAAACACTATCTAGATTTGAATTTAGTTCCACTATCACCAAGCTACTGCAAAATGTAGTTCATTTACTAGTAATCTGGTGCAGTAGCAGACACGGGGTCAGGTACGGGGCCAGGAGCCCATGGGATGGGAGCACCATGGGTACTGCTGTCCACTACCCTCCCAGTTAGCCCAGCTGGTAGCAGTATGGGTTTTCCCAGGAGCCTCTGCTTCATCTCATAACTTTCCTTGGAAGGTCCTACAAGGCGGAGGAGATCTCCAACATGATTGACGAGGACAGTAGGATAAATTATATTATACTTCTGAACCAGTTCATGAATTCGAACCTGTCGGTCGCTATCGAGTGTCCATAGTGGGATTTCTTGAGTTCGTAGTCTTAAATGAAGCTTGTTGAGAAAAACCTGCAGCTTTTCCATAACCCGCTCTGGACTCTTCCCTTCAAGGAAAACATAGCGGAGGTCTGAATCTTCAGCTGGCTTAACATCCATTTGAGTTGCGTGGCCTCCAAGAATGGAATCAATGTCCTTTTTCCTGACGCACTGGGCATAACGGAGCACATCTGCGTCCGTTATGAAGAAGACCTCACTGCAAGATGGGGTCTGGGAGATGGGTTCCACTGGTTTGGGGGATGTGTTCCTCATATGGGTCAAGTTGTCCCCAACATACCCTGTTGCTTGCGGGCTGGGAAATGGGTTGCAGCGGATTGAGGATTTGGAAATGGCCCCAGAGGCATGGCTATTGAGACTGGATGGCGAAGGGCTGCTGTGGCGCAGGGTGTTTGTGTCCTGGGGTAAGACCTGCTGCAGTTGGGCCTTCACTGCAGTGAACTTCTGAAAGGAGCCCTGAATGGGTAGCTGGGGAATCTCGTTCACAGGCTGGAGCACCTCCTCGCTGTCCTTGGAGAACATGCTCACCTCCAGATCGGCCTTGACTGGCACGTCCACCTGCGACACACACATAACAACATAAATAAAACAAGAGAAAAAATATAACTCTTCTGCAACGCTCGTTGGTCTTGGAATGACCTGCAAACGACTTGAAAACTGAAGGTAGATGGTGTTGCTTACTGAGTTTAAAGCTCTGATTGAGAAAAAAAATGTTGTTGACCACTAATTGTTTTCAATGTAAAGTATTTTATGTACATGCTGACTACTTCGTCATGACCTCTTGCCAGCTCAACTCGAAAAAATGGTTTATTCCCTGGTAAATTAAAGGTTCAATAAAGGAAACTGTAACCATACTTTTTACAGGACATGGATTGCAATATGATGTGTCTTTTTACTACCTCAGGCGTGTCAGCGTTCCTGATTTTAAGAGGAAAGTGTTGTCCATCCACTTCTAAGACATGGGTCCGCTGCAACACACGTGCAGCCACTGCAACAGAGAGGAGAGGAAGTTAGATGAATGACATGGTTTTTACCACAAATGTACAGTGGGGCAAAAAAGTATTTAGTCAGCCACCAATTGTGCAAGTTCTCCCACTTAAAAAGATGAGAGAGGCCTGTAATTTTCATCATAGGTACACTTCAACTATGACAAACAAAATAGGTGACAGGTGTCTTTTATACTGATAACAAGTTCAAACAGGTGCCATTAATACAGGTAATGAGTGGAGGACAGAGGAGCCTCTTAAAGAAGAAGTTACAGGTCTGTGAGAGCCATAAATCTTGCTTGTTTGTAGGTGACCAAATACTTATTTTCCACCATAATTTGCAAATAAATTCATTAAAAATCCTACAATGTGATTTTCTGGAATTTGTTTTCTCATTTTGTCTGTCATAGTTGAAGTGTACCTATGATGAAAATTACAGGCCTCTCTCATCTTTTTAAGTGGGAGAACTTGCACAATTGGTGGCTGACTAAATACTTTTTTGCCCCACTGTATCCATATATTCTGTAGCAAATAGTACATTATCACAAACTAATATTAGACTATGTGTACCTAAAAAAAATAGATATCTGTAGTTTCATCCATTCGATAAGCCTACCTTCTGGATCCTCAAACATGACGAAGGCCTGTCCTGGGCTGTAGGATGGAAACTGTACTCTCTTTAACTCTCCTCCCCCGTTCCCTGGTCGTTGGAAGTGTATTGTGAGCTTGTCAACCCTTCTAACAGAGGCAAGGATATCGTCAGGGACGCCAAGCACCTCCACGGGTGTTCCCTCCATGACAATACTGGGGAAAGGTCATAGAGGTGAGCAATGACCACAGTTGACAACACCTCAGGTTGTAGCAGTCTTATTGGCTGAATGTGATATGCAACATCTGGGACTAGCATTAGCTAATCCAGCATGGAGGTGAAAAATGGTGTTTCATAAAGAAAGCATGCATATTTTCCCACATTCTCGACATTAACTAGTTAAGGAGGAAATGGATGGCTTTGCAGCCTGAATGGAGAATGTTTACCACCCGGTCCACAGGGGATACGTAGGGCCCTATAAAATCTGTTTCATTTTTTTGCCTGATTCCGTTTAGTTTTTCCCCCAAATTCCATTTCGTCTTTCCAGATTTCCGTTTCCCCCGAATATTTTCAGGTTTCAAAAAGAAAACATTTCAGAATTGAATGTTCTAAGTCCACAACAATGTTTAAAACACATCAGGAGACCATTTTAGAGGTCTGGGGGGGAAAATAAAGACGTTTTAATGTTTTGGCGTGCAAGTGTGCACCAGGAAGAGACCATTGTTTGGCTAAGCAGTGTTTCTGTAGCACTCATGTGGTTGCAGAGTTCGTAAAATGACCACCTGGTTTGAAGCAAATAATCATTCTGCCAGGTAGGCATAGGCTACTTTTTAAATAACATTCATTTGAGAAGGTTTTTGGGAAAGAATAGGAAAGGTTAACAGAAGGTTATCATTAGAATCGTCGCTAATGGATATGCAAAGTGTAGACAAGTGTGCAAATACCCACAGACCGGGGCATTCTTGTGACTTACTTCGCAAATGAATGCATTTTCCAATAAGTCCAATTTGTTTTTGTTGATTTCCTACAAAGTTAATTTTTTTTTTTTTAAATATTGTTGAATTCTATTTTAATGTCTGGATTATATGATTCTGTCCACAATGTGGATGTTATAGTGCCCTAGATATGAGTGTATAGCCGGCTGCATAAGTTCCATTTGGACGGTAAAATGAAATGACTCAATATCACCATCTGCCGGCCTCTCACGGAGTTGAGAGCAGACTAGAGTTTTTATTTATTTTATTAACCTCTGACTCCTTTGAGTTGCTATGCGTCAATAACTAGTGATGGACACGAATCATTCTGAAGCATTGAGGTTTTTCAGCTAATTGTGTCAAATAGGTTCATTTACTCGGGGCTTTGATCAACACAGTGTACACTAGTGGCACCTGCTGGTCAAAAGAATTTAGAGCAGCCATATTATTATAGATGATGTCCCACACCCCGTAGCGTGTCCGCAGCATAGCCTTTTTGCCTTCTACCAGAGTAGAAGAGGGAGGCCCAACTTGGTGGAAAATCTGTCTCCCTCCAGTTTTTTCCCCTTGTTTTGCCCACCAAACAAGGAGCTTTTGTATGCAGGTCAATGAGAGTGTGTCGAACTAAAAAATGTATGGCTTATTTGCTACATGAGGTAAATTTGACTGAATAGACATTTCGTAATGCTTAAGTTGTTACGAGTGTACTGATATAAGTAGGACACGTGGCATCCCGGCAACTTTGAGAAAAAAAAACACTTTATATCGGAGTTGTCTCGAGATGGCTATGCATATTCATGACATGAGGCTAGTAGCATAGCATCTCTCGGGTTGACGTCAACAACCCTCATCGAATATTCCAAATGTATCCACCAATCCAAAGAAAGGATAGGCGGGAGCAACACCGCTTTGTGGACAACGACTCCCATTGTTTTTTAAAACATTACTTTAAAAATGTAACATTAACCTAATAAAACATTTGTTGTGGGAATGACGAGCAGTAGGCCTAATACATTATCACAGCATATTGGCTATGTGCCTGGCCTGGTAATATTGTTCTTCTCAGACCATATTATATTTTAAAACTCAAGCTTTGATAACAAAATAGATCAGTTGGTGTAGCACTTGCAAGGCACAGCTGAGCATAAATTTAAATAATTTGCTTTTTTATTTTACTGGACTGATGGTACCTCCTGCAACTGTCATGGTGCTTTCAAGACAACTCAACAGGTCAAATCATGACGTCAGTGATCTGCAGGTCGGAAAGTCAGAGCTCTAGAAACATGCCCGACTTTCCGACATGGAATTCTGAGTTGGATGACCATTCAAAACGATGGTCATCCAAGTTCCCAGTTGTCTTGAACGCACTGAATTCGGGAAGTCTGAGATTTCAGAGTAAAGAGTTCAGTTGTTTTGAACATGGCCTTATTCTCAGTGGAGGGAGGGAGCAAGAGAGCAGCAGAGGGTCCATCTCTCATGGTCCCTGCTCTCTCCTTCCTTTCCTCTGGTGAGACTGACCAGAGAGAGGGGACAGTCTTCCACCTGATGGTGTATCTCGAGTCGTAACGCATAACCAATATGCATGCATAAATTCATGTTGTTGACCAGAGAAAGTGATATATTCCTCCACATTAAAATAATAATAAAAAGGGCTATCGTTACACTTGTCTACTCATTCATTGCACCTGCAGCGCGAGAGAAGGACGTTTTATGTTTTGTAATAATGTTGAATAAAAACAGTGACAGCGGTGAAAATCAAATTAAAACATACACACTCTTATCAACAGCAGCTCTTTGCTATATTCTTTGACAGTGTCTCTCTGGTCATGGTTTTAAAAGTTATGAAAATCTCACGTAGGCTACAAACTTTTCTGTGGCCGGGGAAGCTGTAGGCAAGGTGAGCTATCAAATTGGTCAGCGCAGTAGGTCGCACTTGATTTAGCCACAGATCTCCCAGTCCACAGATCTCCCAGTCCACAGATCTCCCAGTCCACAGATCTCCCAGTCCACAGATCTCCCAGTCCACAGATCTCCCAGTCCACAGATCTCCCAGTCCACAGATCTCCCAGTCCACAGATCTCCCAGTCCACAGATCTCCCAGTCCACAGATCTCCCAGTCCACAGATCTCCCAGTCCACAGATCTCCCAGTCCACAGATCTCCCAGTCCACAGATCTCCCAGTCCACAGATCTCCCAGTCCACAGATCTCCCAGTCCACAGATCTCCCAGTCCACAGATCTCCCAGTCCACAGATCTCCCAGTCCACAGATCTCCCAGTCCGCCATGTTCCTCTTTTCAGACAAATGAAATGGTACACAATGGGAACACTTTGCGCAGAGCTTCTGAATCAAGTGAAAACCTACTGCCAACAGTGCAACATCCATTTTAAAAAGTAATGCCTTGAAGATAGACCAGTTGGACTGGTTGGTGACCACTGGACTATGCCTCAGTCACGCACTAGTCAGAAATAGGAAACTCTGACATTTCTCACTGGTTGTAGTTATACATGTGCCGTGTTCAACCAGTTAGCAAGTCGAATATTTTCAAGTATCCTAGTTCCGACTAGCACGTGAACGCGGCAACTGTTTCGAAGTACACTGCTTAGCGATCTCGACACATGCCTTGGAGCTCCGGCATCAAACGTACCATCACTAGTCAATACTAGAGGTTGAACGATTAATCGGAATGGCCGATTATTTAGGGACAATTTCAAGTTTTCATAACAATCGGTAATCGGCATTTTTGGACACCGATCATGGCCGATTACATTGCACTCCACGAGGAGACTGCGTGGCAGGCTGACTACCTGTTATGCGAGTGCAGCAAGGAGCCAAGGTAAGGTGCTAGCTAGCATTAAACGTATCTCATAAAAACAATCAATCTTAACATAATCACTAGTTAACTACACATGGTTGATGATATTACTAGTTTATCTAGCTTGTCCTGTGTTGCATATAATCGATGCGGTGCCTGTTAATTTATCATCCAATCACAGCCTACTTTGCCAAACAGGTGATTTAACAAGCGCATTCGCAAAAAAAGCACTATTGTTGCACCAATGTGTACCTAACCATAAACATCAACGTCTTTCTTAAAATCAATACACAAGTATATATTTTTAAACCGGCATATTTAGTTAATATTGCCTGCTAACATGAATTTCTTGTAACTAGGGAAATTGTGTCACTTCTCTTGCGTTCTGTGCAACAGAGTCAGGGTATATGCAGCAGTTTGGGCCGCCTGGCTCGTTGCGAACTGTGTGAAGACTTTCTTCCTAACAAAGACAGCCAACTTCATCCCTATCACCCAAACGGGGGATGATTTAACAAAAGAGTATTTAAGAAAAAAGCACAATCGTTGCATGAATATACCTAACCATAAACATTAATGTCTTTCTTAAAATCAATACACAAGTATATATTTTTTAAACCTGCATATTTAGTTAAAAGAAATTCAAGTTAGCAGGCAATATTAAAATAGGGAAATTGTGTCACTTCTCTTGCGTTCATTGCACGCAGAGTCAGGGTATATGCAACAGTTTGGGCCGCCTGGCTCATTGAGAACTAATTTGCCAGAATTTTACGTAATTATGACATAACATTGAAGGTTGTGTAATGTAACAGGAATATTTAGACTTATGGATGCCACCCGTTAGATAAAATACGGAACGGTTCCGTATTTCACTGAAAGAATAAACGTTGTTTTCGAAATTATCGTTTCTGGATTTGACCATATTAATGACCTAAGACTCATATTTCTGTGAGTTATGTTATAATTAAGTATATGATTTGATATTTGATAGAGCAGTCTGACTGAGCGGTGGTAGGCAGCAGCAGGCTCATAAGCATTCATTCAAACAGCACTTTCGTGCGTTTGCCAGCAGCTCTTCGCTGTGCTTCAAGCATTGCGCTGTTTATGACTTCTGCACTGTTGGAGCGAAGAACACAAGCATTTTGCTACACCCGCAATAACATCTGCTAAAAATCTGTATGCGACCAATACAATTTGATTTGAGTGGTAGAGGAAGATGGGTACAGGGTGAGGGATCCTGAGAGGATTCCTGTGAGTAGGCAGAGACCAAGAGAGTGATGGGAAGAGTATGTGCTTCAGTAAGGTGGGCTTTTTAGCATTCATAGCCATGGTTGTCAATTATACTGCAGAAATGGATCAGAAGTGACAGAAAATAGAAGTTGTGGAGGCAGTAGCTGAGAAGTACTCGGGATTGTGAGGATTTACTGCAGAACAGCTGCTTTGGGTGTTGAGTGGTAAGTGGTCTGTCCTCTCAGACTATCGGTCTGGAGTAGTATTAGATCGGGTTAAATAGTGGAAGGTGTGGTGTTTTTTGTTGTTGTAGTGAGGGCTATTAGTTGGCAGGGCAATTTTCCTTGTTTCCAATGTTGTAATACCATAACAAAAATGTAACGTAGGTAGGTCGTGAATGGCATCACACACCAGTACAGTAGGTGGCGGTGTATACAACTAAAAGTTGGATGCGATCCACCAACCAAATCCTAAAGTAGTACAGCTGTGGTTTTATTTGATTGAATAACGTTTTATTAAAAAGTATGGATTTCAGCAAACAAAGCACGGCACGCAAAAACATACACTAGGTACACGGTAAGGGTTTTAGAATGTTTTAAAAAATAAGTATCGACGCATTGCAACTAGAAAGACCATAAACAAACTAGTCTGTGGTACTTGGCAATGTAAAGTGAAGAACTGGAATGTAACTGGAAAAGTTATTATTGACAGCACGCAATATTATTGCATTAAATTAACTGTGTATGGATGTGAGTTATCTACGTTCTCAATCAATGTGATTTGTTTAAATTTGGCAATATTGTAATCCGATTCCCAATTCCCCTCTCCCGTTTTTCACTAAGAAAACACTTGAAAATATACTTGATGTAAATTATTATGCATTAACAGCAAACATGTTTTTATTTTCCTTCAAAAAGTTGTCATTTGAATCAAACTTACCTATATCGGGTTGTCGGTTTGTTTAAAATAAGGTCGTCACCACTGAAGTATGGTCGTACTATGCATTTCGAGAAAGGTGAAAACTTGTTAGCGTCACGCATAGACTGATGCCGCGTTCAAATACTAATCGGAACTAGGAAACTCGTACATTTCCAACTTGTTATTCGTTGACGCGGGCACGTGTATAACTATAACCAGTTAGCAACTCGGAAATTTCAGAGTGAACAAGGCAGAGTCTATGGCGTTGCTGCTGACAACCTTTCACTTTCGATTCTCTCGAAATGCACAGGGACACCATACCTCCTCCTTCTTCCTCTATTTCTTTAAGTTATATTGACGAAATGCAACCAACTGACAGGTGCTTACACCGAAACCTACTACACTGGAGTGTGAGGCCAGTCACTCCCTATCTATACCACTATATTCTCTAAACTAACCCTGCATTTCTAATCAAATGTAATCTCACTACTAACCTCACTACTCCCATCACCCACACCCAAAATACCACCCACTCCCAATTACGTCCAACCTCTCTGACCCTGTCAAACAACCTCTCTCTTTCTACATAATACGTTTCACAATATAATAAATAATACATGTTCAACCGTTTCCGCTACCATGCAGCTATTACACATCCCAGTACCATGTTTCCCTATCAAATTTGAAGAGGAATTACAATCCCATATGTCCTAATCTCATCCTACACAACATAACTTCCTCCC
This sequence comes from Oncorhynchus tshawytscha, assembly GCF_018296145.1. Taxonomy (NCBI): domain Eukaryota; kingdom Metazoa; phylum Chordata; class Actinopteri; order Salmoniformes; family Salmonidae; genus Oncorhynchus; species Oncorhynchus tshawytscha. The sequence continues at coordinate 9,497,504 of NC_056441.1, read as the reverse complement.
TTCTGTTCCCATTACATGACACTATCTCCCGTGCAGATTTCCTTGTACTATACATATGTCTACCTTTACTACTTTCGTCCCATTGTATCTGCCAGCAATCTAACCCATTTTTCAGAATCAACGTTTTAATTTCCCCTCTGAACAACCTCACCTGTAAATCCACAATATTATTTGTCTCTGCTCTTTGTGTTGTTAAATCTACTACATCATGTCCATAAACTCCAGTATGACCAGAATCCAATAGATTTGTATACCATTTCCTTGTTACCCTAACAACAGCATCATTATGTCTACCCATAAATCCTCACATTCTGACTTCCCAGATCGTAAACTACACAGTCCCAACATATGACTAATCTTCTTGTTTACAACTTCTCTATCCATTGCAAGCTAACAATTACGGCAACCATTTCTGTTGAATATACAGATAAATCATTTATTAGTATCTTGCATAGATTAACATTAAACTCAGGAATAAATTCACCTGCTCCTGTCTTCCCATTCATGGCATCCTTTGAACCATCTGTACACACTGCAAGACAAGAATAAAACTGATTGCTAATATATTGATCAGCTATTGTTCCTACATTATCTTCTTCACACCACTGTTTATTATCTTCGATCAGGCTCAGATCAACATGTGGTCTTGTATAAAATGAAAGGATGTCAAACTCAACCCGCTTATCTTTTCCAGTGATGAAGACATGGATGTCTCATGGTATGTTTTAAATCTGGAATGGATTGATTGTTGCTGCCGTCTTGGCCAGGTCTCTTGAATGTTTTGGCATTCAGGTCCACAGTCACTTTCTGAACAATTCTATCATTAAAATCAAAAGAGGTGCTGTCAAACAGTGATTGAATTGACCATATATTTACCATAAACACATGCAATATGACAATGTCACATATTATCCTGTGATCATTTGTGATTTGAATCTTGAGTTGATATATTTTGATAAAGCTAGCACAACTTCTTACCTATCCTTTTGCAGTGGCTGCCAGTGTCCCTACCTATCCTTTTGCAGTGGCTGCCAGTGTCTTTACCTATCCTTTTGCAGTGGCTGCCAGTGTCCTACCTATCCTTTTGAAGTGGCTGCCAGTGTCCTACCTATCCTTTTGAAGTGGCTGCCAGTGTCCTACCTATCCTTTTGCAGTGGCTGCCAGTGTCTTTACCTATCCTTTTGCAGTGGCTGCCAGTGTCCTACCTATCCTTTTGCAGTGGCTGCCAGTGTCCTACCTATCCTTTTGAAGTGGCTGCCAGTGTCCTACCTATCCTTTTGCAGTGGTTGCCAGTGTCTTTACCTATCCTTTTGCAGTGGCTGCCAGTGTCCTACCTATCCTTTTGCAGTGGCTGCCAGTGTCCTACCTATCCTTTTGAAGTGTCTGCCAGTGTCCTACCTATCCTTTTGCAGTGGCTGCCAGTGTCTTTACATATCCTTTTGCAGTGGCTGCCAGTGTCCTACCTATCCTTTTGCAGTGGCTGCCAGTGTCTTTACCTATCCTTTTGCAGTGGCTGCCAGTGTCTTTACCTATCCTTTTGCAGTGGCTGCCAGTGTCTTTACCTATCCTTTTGCAGTGGCTGCCAGTGTCCTACCTATCCTTTTGCAGTGGCTGCCAGTGTCTTTACCTATCCTTTTGCAGTAGCTGCCAGTGTCCTACCTATCCTTTTGCAGTGGCTGCCAGTGTCTTTACCTATCCTTTTGCAGTGGCTGCCAGTGTCCTTACCTATCCTTTTGCAGTGGCTGCCAGTGTCTTCACCTATCCTTTTGCAGTGACTGCCAGTGTCTTCACCTATCCTTTTGCAGTGACTGCCAGTGTCTTTACCTATCCTTTTGCAGTGACTGCCAGTGTCTTCACCTATCCTTTTCCAGTGACTGCCAGTGTCTTTACCTATCCTTTTGCAGTGACTGCCAGTGTCTTTACCTATCCTTTTGCAGTGACTGCCAGTGTCTTTACCTATCCTTTTGCAGTGACTGCCAGTGTCTTCACCTATCCTTTTGCAGTGACTGCCAGTGTCTTTACCTATCCTTTTGCAGTGACTGCCAGTGTCTTTACCTATCCTTTTGCAGTGACTGCCAGTGTCTTTACCTATCCTTTTGCAGTGACTGCCAGTGTCTTACCTATCCTTTTGCAGTGACTGCCAGTGTCTTTACCTATCCTTTTGCAGTGACTGCCAGTGTCTTTACCTATCCTTTTGCAGTGGCTGCCAGTGTCTTTACCTATCCTTTTGCAGTGGCTGCCAGTGTCTTTACCTATCCTTTTGCATTGACTGCCAGTGTCTTTACCTATCCTTTTGCAGTGACTGCCAGTGTCTTTACCTATCCTTTTGCAGTGACTGCCAGTGTCTTGTCGTGGACCACTGTCTTGGAAGTGGAGTGACACCGCTGTCCTCTGTCAGACAGTCCTGAGAGTGGACGGCCTGAGGTAGTGAGAAGAAGCCCCTTCCTATTCTATTATTATATGCAAGTCCTCTACAAGTATGGTTCTGTTCAAGGGTAAAGAACACCCTTGATGTGGGCCTGTTCCCCAGTGAGAGGGAGGTGCGGTGGATCCTAGGACAACCATGGCTTTGAGGTGGATGACTACCAGCTTCCCCATGGTCAGCTGCTTGTACAGGGCTCCTTCCTAAAGCTCGGAGTAGTAAATGCCTAACTCCAGCAGCTACAGCCCCAACACACCCAGCCCCAACACACCCAGCCCATCTCAACCCACGCCATCTCCAATTACAGTAATGGCACCGCAATGTATGCTGGGAGCAAAAGTCCCATTTCGGTGAATGGAGAGCAGTTTGGACACATCCTGCCTTCTTCTTCACCTACCGACTCCTCATCGCGGGACTCAGAGTCCCCTCGTAGCCTGGCCAGCCCCCAGTGGAGAAACCCCTGTCCCTGCAGGTCTCGCAGTGGCAGATCATGACAGATCTGAGCCTATAGAGTGCTGTGGTCCTCGAGGGGAGGAGCCAATAGAGGAGAAGAGCCTATAGAGTGCTGTGGTCCTCGAGGGGAGGAGCCAATAGAGGGAAAGAGCCTATAGAGTGCTGTGGTCCTCGAGGGGAGGAGCCAATAGAGGGGAAGAGCCTATAGAGTGCTGTGGTCCTCGAGGGGAGGAACCAATAGAGGGGAAGAGCCTATAGAGTGCTGTGGTCCTCGAGGGGAGGAGCCAATAGAGGGGAAGAGCCTATAGAGTGCTGTGGTCCTCGAGGGGAGTGGTTGAAAAACAAGTTTTAATGATTCCAACCTAATTGTATGTAAATTTCCAACTTCAACTGTATTTAAATTGACTGATTTCCTTTTATGAACTGTAACTCAGTAAAATCTTTGAAATCTAGGTGTTGCTGCATGTTGCGTTTATATTTTTGTTAAGTGTATATAGTCTAATCGGATCGTTAAAAAAAAGTCTTCACTATGCATTTCGAGAACTGAAAGTGAAAAGTTGCGCATATTTCTCAGGATTGCAGCTATGGGGCGCTGCGTGACAACATGAAACTGTAGATTCTGTAGTTTACTGCAATGGCCTGAACCCTGTGTATGTCAAATACACGGTCAAATTAATTATCTCATTGTTGGAATACCATCAATGCAGTTGAAATACACATAGGGCTGTTTTCAATATATACTGATACCAACAACTATTGTATTAACAGCATCTTTGTTAAAGTATACAAATACGAGGTACCAAACCCACTCACGTGGTTGGTTAACTCAAGGTCTCTCCTGTCTACCAACTTAGGTAAATCCACCTGTCTACCAACCTAGGTAAATCCTCCTGTCTGCCAACCTAGGTAAATCCACCTGTCTACCAACCTAGGTAAATCCACCTGTCTACCAACCTAGGTAAATCCACCTGTCTACCAACCTAGATAAATCCACCTGTCTACCAACCTAGGTAAATCCACATGTCTACCAACCTAGGTAAATCCACCTGTCTACCAACCTAGGTAAATCCACCTGTCTACCAACCTAGGTAAATCCACCTGTCTACCAACCTAGGTAAATCCACCTGTCTACCAACCTAGGTAAATCCACATGTCTACCAACCTAGGTAAATCCACCTGTCTACCAACCTAGGTAAATCCACCTGTCTACCAACCTAGGTAAATCCACCTGTCTACCAACCTAGGTAAATCCACCTGTCTACCAACCTAGATAAATCCACCTGTCTACCAACCTAGATAAATCCACCTGTCTACCAACCTAGGTAAATCCACCTGTCTACCAACCTAGATAAATCCACCTGTCTACCAACCTAGATAAATCCACCTGTCTACCAACCTAGGTAAATCAGCCTTTAGTTTTAACGCCACCCATGTTTGGAGTCATTTACAAACCTCATTAAATCTTGAATCCCTGGTGCCAGTAGGGCATTTTAAAATACTGATGATGAATACATTCACTGCGGTTTGCAAGTGTTTTGGTTTATTAGTGTTGAGATGTGGTCCATCTATCTGCTGTATCCTGTAGTGTATTAGTGTTGAGATGTGGTCTAGCTATCTGCTGTAATCCTATAGTTTATTAGTGTTGAGATGTGGTCTATCTATCTGCTGTATCCTGTAGTTTATTAGTGTTGAGATGTGGTCTATCTGCTGTAATCCTATAGTTTATTAGTGTTGAGATGTGGTCTATCTATCTGCTGTATCCTGTAGTTTATTAGTGTTGAGATGTGGTCTATCTGCTGTATCCTGTAGTTTATTAGTGTTGAGATGTGGTCCATCTATCTGCTGTATCCTGTAGTTTATTAGTGTTGAGATGTGGTCTATCTGCTGTATCCTGTAGTTTATTAGTGTTGAGGTGTGGTCTATCTATCTGCTGTATCCTGTAGTTTATTAGTGTTGAGGTGTGGTCTATCTGCTGTATCCTGTAGTTTATTAGTGTTGAGATGTGGTCCATCTATCTGCTGTATCCTGTAGTTTATTAGTGTTGAGATGTGGTCTATCTGCTGTATCCTGTAGTTTATTAGTGTTGAGATGTGGTCTATCTGCTGTATCCTGTAGTAGATTTTTTGTTGTTGCTGTTTTATTGATTTATAGAAATACTGTGTATTATTTTCCCTGCACTGTAATGTCCACTAGGGGACAGTAGGGGACAGGCCTGAAGCTACACCCAGGTAGGCCTATTCTGGTGGCTGTGAAATAAGACCAGATTTACTGTAGCTGCAGCCCAGTCATCCACAAGTTGTCTGATAGACTATGTAGCATACTGAAGACAGCAAGCTTCCGGCCTACCTGTCTCAGTTTAATCTCTGTAGTCATCTGTAAAAACAAATTGGGGGAATTTGCGAATTACATACTCATTCGACCAACTTAATGAATTATATGGAGTATCCTATCTTCCCCATTCAAATTCTACTTCTTCTTGGCCTTTTCAATTCAAATTCAGACTGTGTTGACCAATGCGATCTGACCACAACCCAACCCTCTTGTAGTGGAACATACAGTAAAGGGCAGTTGGAAATGTATTCAGTAATGGCTTTGATGGTGGGTGGTGACTGCGGTCACAGAGGACTTACACAGAGGACTGGCATGGTGGATGACTCAGAATACATAATTACTACATTAGACAACAATACTCTCTCTGTCTCTCTAACTCTCTCTCTCTCTCTCTGTCTCTGTCTCTGTCTCTCTCTCTCTTTGTTTTTTAAAATTAATTTTATTTATACAGGTTTTTCTCATTGAGATATCATCTCTTTTCCAAGACAGACCTGGTCCAATAGCTGTGTTTGTCTATGGAAATGCTGACTGTCTCTCCAGTTGCAGTGGTTTGCATGCAGATAGACTGACTACCAGTCCTAAAACACTTGCATCTCTGTTTGTAATAGAACAGCATTTGTTCGTTTCGGTGTCTTGTCTAAATCATGGCAGTTGGGAATTTAGCGGTGTGTTTTTTATAACGAAAATGCCTGGGGAAAGAGTTTAGTGTGACACACAGGGCAGTTCTCAAACCCCATTGGTAGAGGGTCCAGTCTAGAGGTATTAGACTTTACGCAACAGGTAAGAGAGGCTAAGGTTAGAAAAAGAGGCATTCATTTGACAAAAGTTGGATCCCTTCTTGCCATGACCCTGGTAGAACAATAGAAATGGCATGCACCGAACACCCGATTTAACCCTTTCACTCTTGGAAGCACTGTACCCATCTGTGATCATGTCCTGCATGTGGCCATAATGTAATTGAATCTCTTTGAAATGTATTTGTATAACTTAATTTAAGGAAATCTGCTCAAATTCATTTTAATAATGTACTAGACCTATGGCAATTCAAGTTTGTCCAGGCATGAATAGTCATCCATCTAATGGACTTTGTCATTGTCTATGTCACGGATCCTTACGGAACTGTATCATTACACACACCTGGTCCCCAGTTACCAAATGTGTCCTTTGGTTCACCGTTGGGCTGTCGATTATTATTCCAATGTCCGGTGTGCCTGTGAGTACCTGTGCCTTGTTGTTTTGGCTTTTGTGACGCTTGTATTGCGTAGATGGTTACGGGTCCCGTCCCGTGTGTTAATCATTGTGCTCTTGTGTATTTATTCCAGGTACTCCTCGCTCTTTTGTTTGGGTCTCAACCCTGTGTTTTGTATACGTGTTTGTCTCCATGCTTTTACATGGCTGTAATTCGGGTAAATAAAAATTAAATAAAAATATTACGCATTCCTGTGCCTGTCTCCCGATCTATTTATACCAACGTGACAGTCTACTCTGATACCTGTGTATATATGAGTAGTAGTAGTTATGTTAAAGGACAATGGGGCGGCTTCCCGGACACAGATTAAGCCTAGTTCTGGACTAAAAAGTCCAATGGAGAATCTATATTTTAAATCCAGCACTAGGTCTAATCTATGTCTGGGAGACTGGCCACTTTTAATTCCTCCTTGACTCTTCTTAAATCAGCCTGAAGCAGGAAGAAGAGGTCAGATTCTGTCATTAATCTTTTAACTTTGTAACCCTAGTGACGGCACAGCAACCACTGCTCTACGCAGTCAGTGCTCTTAATCCCTAATCTACCTAACTGAGTTCTGGGTACTAGCATCATGTTTAACTCCCCTGGGCTTCTCAAGGCACGGTGACAGAGTTTAGTCTGTCTCAGCAGACGAGGTTAGAGGTGGAGATTTTCACGTGGAAAAGGGTGAGATGGACTTTTTATTCTAGGAAATAATATTATAATTGTAATAGTATAGTTCAACCCATCACCAGATCCACCAGAAACACAAAAATACATCTGTCCTCGTTACCCAGCTGTGGAGTGATACAGAGGGGAGGGTGTTTAGGCTTTGTATCTGAAGGTTATGTAAGGGCTCATGTGAATGTTGTCTTTGTTTTGTGTCCGCATGCTGCACACTCCTCATCAGCTGACTGCCTTGTGCACTGGGACTGGATGGACAAGATACACACCTTCGCACTCAACTCATGTCCTTTTGTATTCATTGAGAGTAAATGTCAGGACTGCATGCAGAATGTGCATGTTTGTACATTCATGCCAGTGTGTCTATGCACATAATTGCATGTCTGGTCCATATGGGTTGCATCCCAAAATGGCACCCTATTCCCTTTTGACTAGAACACATAGGGCTCTGGTGAAAAGTAGTGCACTATGTAGGGAATGGGGTACCATTTGGGACGCCTATATGTTTGTTCCAGTGGATTGCCAGCCACCAAAACGGTCCCAGATACAAAAAGAGAACATGGGAGATGTATTTTTAACTAGGCAGGCCGGTTACGAAAAAGTTCTTATTTTTACAATTATGGCCTACCCCGGCCAAACCCTAACCGGGACGAAACTGGGCCAATTGTGCACTGCCCAATGAGACTCCCAATTACGGCCAGTTGTGATACAGCCCAGGATTGAACCAGAGTCTGTAGTGACGCCTCTAGCACTGAGATGCAGTGCCTTAGACTGCTGTGCCACTCGGAAGCCCTGCGATACAGCTTAGTCTCCAGCTGGTCCACATAACAATGAAGTCTGTTATGAAGTAATGTAGATCTGAGACCGTACCACAAAGCATCTCAGAGTAGGAGTGCTGCTGATCTAGGATCAGTTTTGGCATTTAAAGCTTAATGAATAAGATTATATGGACAGTTCCTAGATCAGGGATCCTACTCTGAGACACTTTGTGGGATTTATATTTATTATGGATCCCTCTTCCCGGGGCCCAGCAAAATTAGGGCAGTTATACCATTTTTTTTAAAGCATTACAATACATTCACAGATTTCACAACACACTGTGTGACCTCAGGCACCTACTCCACCACTACCACATATCTACAGTATCCATGCGTGTGCATAGTGGATATGTTATCGTGTGTGTGTGTGTGTGTGTGTGTGTGTGTGTGTGTGTGTGTGTGTGTGTGTGTGTGTGTGTGTGTGTGTGTGTGTGTGTGTGTGTATCTATGTGTCTGTATCTATGTTTGTGATGCTTCACAGTCCCCACTGTTCCTTAAACTGGATTTGTATCTGTTTAAAAAAAATAAAAAATACAATTTTACTTGTTTGCATCAGTTACTTGATGTGGAATAGACTTTCATGTAGTCATGGCTCTATCGTTGCTGGCATGTCATGCCTAACTTTGCTAATCTTTCCCAATGAAAGAATCATTGAAGTAGTTGGAAATATCAATGGGGTTTTGTGATGAGTGAGCCATCTGATTCAGTGAATGATGGAGCTGAGTTTGCCCTTTTTCCCAAAATTTCATTCAAGGCTTTTTACAGTCATTCTTTGTCATTTATCATTTGGCCGCCTTTCCTTCCAGTTCTCTGCTGCCTGTGACTGGAACGAATTGCAAAAATCGTTGAAGTTGGAGACTTTTATCTCCCTCACCAACTTTAAACATCTGCTATCTGCGCAGCTAACCGATCGCTGCAGCTGTACATAGTCCATCAGTAAATAGCCCACCCAATTTACCTACCTCATCCCCATACTGTTTTTATTTATTTACTTTTCTGCTCTTTTGTACACCAGTATCTCTACCTGCACATGACCATCTGATCATTTATCACTCCAGTGTTAATCTGCAAAATTGTAATTATTCGCCTACCTCCTCATGCCTTTTGCACACAATGTATATAGACTCTTTCTTTTTTTCTACTGTGTTATTGACTTGTTTTATTGTTTACTCCATGTGTAACTCTGTGTTGCTGTCTGTTCACACTGCTATGCTTTATCTTGGCAAGGTCGCAGTTGTAAATGAGAACTTGTTCTCAACTAGCCTACCTGGTTAAATAAAGGTGATATAAAAAAAAATATATAAAATTTAAAAAAAATCATTGTTTCATAGTGTAGTTTCTTCTTCTTTTTATTCGGTTTAATCACACGATTTTTCTATTTGAAATATGTTTGCCAATCGGTTGTGCAGCCAGACTCTTATTTGCCATTCCTTTTGCCTCATTCCTCTCTACAATACCATTTTTCAAATCCTCATCAATCCAAGGGGATTTAATGGTTTTTAGTCATGTTCTTAATGGGTGAATGCTTATTAGTAACTGGAATAAGCAACTTCATGAATGTGTCAAGTGCAGAGTCTGTTTGCTCCTCATTACACACCACGGACCAACAAATATTCTTTACATCAACAACATAGGAAACACTACAAAACGTATTGTATGACCTATGGGGCCCTATGGTGATTTAGGGTCTTACAAGGTTGTAATCTGTTAATAATGAAGACCGAATCCAGCCAGGCCTTGGCCTGCTTTTGTAGAACACAGCTAATCCCGTTCACCTGACCTGCTCACTGAGATGATAGATATTCTTATAGGGGTCATGCATGCAAGTGTGGTCAGGAATTAGTATCTGCCCATTTTCTACCATTCAACTTGTTTTGCACTGAATTCAAGGCCAGCTGTTGGACTGCGTTTTAAGCCGAATTGGGCTTCCAGTGTAGAAGCAGCATTAGACTTTAAGATTTTAGGGGTCACAAAATTGCAACAAAGCAAATGTGAGACCTGAAAGCTTTAAATGCACGTAACATTTGTATAGGTACAGCCCTAAGTGAAACCAGCAGTTGTGGATGGGTGCTGTACTTAATTTTTTTAACCTTTTATTTAACTATACAAGTCAGTTATTAACACATTCTTATTTTCAATGGCAGCCTAGGAACAGTGGGTTAACTGCCTTGTTCAGGGGCAGAACAACATGTTTTTATCTCATCAGCTCTGGGATTCAATCTTGCAACCTTTCGGTTACAAGTCCAAAGCTCTAACCACTAGGCAACTTGCCCACCCACTGCTGTACAGTGAGGGGGAAAAGTATTTGATCCCCTGCTGATTTTGTACGTTTGTCCACTGACAAAGAAATGATCAGTCTATCATTTTAATGGTAGGTTTATTTGAACAGTGAGAGACAGAATAATAACAACAAAATCCAGAAAAGTGCATGTAAAAAAGTTTATTCATTGATTTGCAATTTAATGATTTTTATTTTTATTTATTTTTTCCCTCACTGTACTGTAATATCTATTCAATGGGACATATGTAGTTATTGTTTACTTTCACATGCATCATTCTGAAGATGAATAACCTCTCTGTTTAGAAATTATCCCCTGAGCAGATTTCAAGAACATGATTTCCCCCACAGCATGCTCTTCTATTCAAACCCTCAGACTACTCTCTCTCTCTGTCTCTCTCTCCCTCTCTATGTGACTCCATTAATCCTTCCATAAACGTCTCTAGTCTGCATATTTCCCCTCCTCTCCTCCTCGGTGCCCTGCCAACCACAGTCAGGGGAACTTCCTCTTTCCTTCTCTCTCTTCCTCCCATGGCACACGGGGAGAGATTAAGTCCAGGTTATTTCTGGAGGCCAGATCCCTGTCTAAGAGTCTTATCACACCGCTGAATGTACCATGACTGTGCAGATGAAGTGAGGACAGGTGGGGACATGTGACCCAGATGATGCTCCACCAAAATCATGCCATTAATGACCAGTACAAGCAATAATAACCATGTCTGCCACAGTATGTCTGTGTCCCAAATGGCACCCTATTCCCTTTTGTGCTCTGGTTAAAAGTAGTGCACTACATAGGGAATAGGGTGCTATTTGGGACTTATTCTAAGAGGCAGGTTGACGTTTATTAGTGTGAGCCTTGTTCTGGAAGCAGATTTCCTAGATGCTTTAATGACTATACTGTAAAAAATGAATGACTCTGCTTTATGTTCTTAATTTAAGTTTAGGGTTAGGCCATTTTTGTTTTACTACATGTAGCCCATGTATCTTATGCTGTCTGGACAGAAATAATATGACATGCCACACTATTTTGGTCCAGACAGCATCAGATACATGGTCTACACATATTGAGACAGAGGGGCTCTGATTCACTGTCCAGACAGCATCAGATACATGGTCTACACATACTGAGACAAAGGGGCTCTGATTCACTGTCCAGACAGCATCAGATACATGGTCTACACATACTGAGACAGAGGGGCTCTGATTCACTGTCCAGACAGCATCAGATACATGGTCTACACATACTGAGACAGAGGGGCTCTGATTCACTGTCCAGACAGCATCAGATACATGGTCTACACATACTGAGACAGAGGGGCTCTGATTCACTGTCCAGACAGCATCAGATACATGGTCTACACATACTGAGACAGAGGGGCTCTGATTCACTGTCCAGACAGCATCAGATACATGGTCTACACATACTGAGACAGAGGGGCTCTGATTCACTGTCCAGACAGCATCAGATACATGGTCTACACATACTGAGACAGAGGGGCTCTGATTCACTGTCCAGACAGCATCAGATACATGGTCTACACATACTGAGACAGAGGGGCTCTGATTCACTGTCCAGACAGCATCAGATACATGGTCTACACATACTGAGACAGAGGGGCTCTGATTCACTGTCCAGACAGCATCAGATACATGGTCTACACATACTGAGACAGAGGAGCTCTGATTCACTGTCCAGACAGCATCAGATACATGGTCTACACATACTGAGACAGAGGGGCTCTGATTCCCTGTCCAGACAGCATCAGATACATGGTCTACACATACTGAGACAGAGGGGCTCTGATTCACTGTCCAGACAACATCAGATACATGGTCTACACATACTGAGACAGAGGGGCTCTGATTCACTCGTTCAGACAGCATCAGATACATGGTCTACACATACTGAGACAGAGGGGCTCTGATTCACTGTCCAGACAGCATCAGATACATGGTCTACACATACTGAGACAGAGGGGCTCTGATTCACTCGTTCAGATGCTCTATCTGAGATTGATGTTGTTTTTCTTTTTGGAGTGCATCTCAGTCAAATAAACGATCAATATTTCAATATTATATTTGACCGGCAAGAAGATACGGTCGGGTGGCAAAGGTAAAAGGTGGCTACTTTGAATAATTTAAAATATAAAATATATTTTAATTGTAACACTTTTTTGATTACTTCACGATTCCATATGTGTTATTTCATCGTTTTGATGTCTTCACTTAAAAGCGTTTACATATTTAAGTGCTTTGTTAGTATGTATAAGTAGTATAGTATAAATAGTGTAGTGTGTTTCGTTAGTTTGCTAGCTATTCATTTTTTCAAATGTAGTATTTTCGAATTCAACTGTTAACATTAGCCAACGACGCCAACGGGTGCTACTGCTAACAGTAAGGTTAGCTAACGTCGTTAGCTGTTGGAAAATAACATCACCATGAACAGGATCAAGACGTGTACCATGAAGAAAGATGGTAACATTTTAGAGGAGAGCGGTCAGCTCCTCAAAACATTGCTGTGCAGCTCCTCTGTCAAATTCTCCAGTCTGTCATTCCACTCTTTCCCTGCCAATGATGAGCTACAAAAGAAGTGGGTGATCAACATCTGACGAGACATCTTCAGCATCGGCAAAACGCACTTTTGTTGAAATGTTTGCTGGATCACCAAGACCTGTAAATAGATCAACACTCTGAGCACGTTAGCCTGCCTTGTCTCCTGCTGATTTCATGTCCTTATGATTGCTACAATCAACCCATTTTACACTGACATTGACAGTCTTTTTTTATCCTTGACATCCCAGTTGTGAATTAATATGCTGGTTTAGGTTTTTTCTTAATCAGTTAATTTAATATTATATTGCCTTTATATTTTAGGATATGTTGTTACTTTATATGTTAGGATATGTTGTTACTTTATATTTTAGGATATGTTTTTACTTTATATTTTAGGATATGTTGTTACTTTATATGTTAGGATATGTTGTTACTTTATATGTTAGGGTATGTTGTTACTTTATATGTTAGGATATGTTGTTACTTTATATTTTAGCATATGTTGTTACTATATATGTCAGAGTATGTTGTTACTTTATATGTTAGCATATGTTGTTACTTTATATTTTAGGATATGTTGTTACTATATATGTTACTATATATATAATTCTTCAGTCTTCCAGAGATTTGAGATTGGGATGGAGGTTCACCTTCCAGCAGGACAATGACCCTATGCATACTTCTAAAGCAACACTCAAGTGGTTTAAGGGGAAACATTTAAATGTCTTGGAATGGCCAAGTCAAATCCCAGACCTCAATCCAATCGAGAATCTGTGGTATGACTTAAAGATTGCTGTACACCAGCGGAACCCATCCAACTTAAAGGAGCTGGAGCAGTTTTGCCTTGAAGAATGGGCAAAAAATCCCAGTGGCTAGATGTGCCAAGTTTATAGAGACATACCCTAAGAGACTTGCAGCTGTAATTGCTGCAAAAGGTAGCTCTACAAAGTATTGACTTTGGGGGGGGTGAATAGTTATGCATGCTAAATTTTTCTGTTTTTTTGTCTTATTTCTTGTTTGTTTCACAAAAAAATATATTTTGCATCTTCAAAGTGGTAGGCATGTACTGTCAATCAAATGATACAAACCCACAAAAAATCTATTTTAATTCCAGGTTGTAAGGCAACAAAATAGAAAAGATGCCAAGGGGGGTGAATACTTTCGCAATCCACTTTATATGTTCGAGAATGCTCAATTGACCGTTATTTATAGGTTGTTTTGTACAGTTCACATGTTAAAGGAAGTGATAGTCTACTGTTTGTACTCTACCGTCACATTACCAGGAATCAAAGGAAAAAGTTGCATGACATGAATCGCAAGCCAAAAACCTCAAGATGCATATCTTAACCGAGATAACATACAATTTGTTAAAGACCATGTATCAGCCATTACCTAGTGTATAATTTGCAGTGCACTATGGCCAATCTAAGATTTGACCGATTGATAGTTTTGACATCAGCATATACAGTGTCAACCATATTAAAGTGATTTGTTAGCTCATGGTACACTAGATCAGAACTCCCTGCTTGCCTGTCTGCCTGTCTGCTTGTCTGTCTGTCTGTCTGTCTGTCTGGGGTCCTGGTCAAAAGCAGTGCCCTACGTAGGGTGTCAGGGTGTCATTTGGGACACAACCTGGGATAAAATCCCCAACAATTATTGAAAATGATTCTGTCGTTGTTTCATTTAGATCATGGGGTTGTGTATGACAAAGGGATGTTTTGATATACTGAGTCGTTGAGGCCGATCCAACACTTTGATGGTCTGATGGTCAGACACCACACTTGAACCCTCTGTAAAGTCAGTCAGCCTGGTTAATCTGAGGGTGGATTCCCCAGTGGTCCAAGGATTGTAGTCTGGACAGGGTAAAAGGGTGAGATGGAGAGTAGATTGGTAGAGGGGGCAGAGCAGGCCACTGAGGCCCCAGACAGGACCTTGGTTAGCCCCTCAGCAACCCCTTTCTCTTTATCACACTGTCTGGGTCTGGGTCCCAAATGGCACCCTATTCCCTATATAGTGCACTACTAGGGCAGCAGTCTGGGTTTCAGTCACGGCAGACTCACGTGCCCCTCAATGGAGCAGCTGTGGAGACTTCAATACACGAGGAAGCTTAAGTTGTTCCAGATCTCAAGCTTTATTTGATTGTTGCGGCAATTAGAACTCCATCAGACTGGCACTAATGGTGACATAGATGTGAGGAGACAGACTTGAGGTGGAGGGCAGGGCACAGAGGTACTGTACTGAACACAACAGTCAGGGTGAGGCGAGGTCCTCCTGGACAGAACATACTGATCTAGAGCACTGGACGATGTTGAATGGGGAGTCTGTTCCTTGAGCTACCAGTGGACTACCTGTGGGCTACCTCTCTCTCTCTCTCTCTCTCTCTCTCGCTCTCTCTCTCTCTCTCTCTCTCTCTCTCTCTCTCTCTCTCTCTGTCTCTCTCTCTCTCTCTCCGTCTCTCTCTCGCTCTGTGACTCCATTAATCCTTCCATAAATGTCTCTAGTCTGCATATTTCCCCTCCTCGGCGCCCTGCCAACCCCAGTCAGGGGAACTTCATCTCTCCCTCTCTCTCTCTCTACCTTCCATGGCAAGGCCCTATGGGGCCTGGTCAACAGTAGTGCACTAAGTAGGGAATAGGGTGCCATTTGGTGCGCAACCCAGGCCACAGGAGGATGTCACTCAACTTCCTGTGATGGGGCTGATCAAAGATAAAAGTCAGACTATCACGAGTGAGTGAACATGTTTTGATCTATCAAGAGGATTTAGGCTTAACAATCCTTTTAACCTGTTAGCCAACCGCCTGGCAGGTTACTTGTTGGTTGGAGGCCGGTCACAAAATAGGATACACTTGACTTCTGACCTCCCGTTGAATGCCAAAGTACAGGCTGGATTCAGGCTAAGTGACAATCTGGTTGCTAAATGCTCTGGCTCCACCAATCAGCCTCAGAGGTCAAGTGTGCAGGCGAGCAGGTGGAAGTACATAAAACCATGGGAACCCCCTGTGGTGAATTTCCATTGAGTGACAAGGCAAGGTCCATCTCCCCTCCCATGCTCATTCAGAATTATAGAAGTCACTTTCTATACTTCACTGCCTAGACCAGGTAAATATTCACTGTCTAGACCAGGTAGATACTTCACTGTCTAGAGCAGGTAGATACTTCACTGTCTAGACCAGGTAGATACTTCACTGTCTAGACCAGGTAGATACTTCACTGTCTAGACCAGGTAGATACTTCACTGTCTAGACCAGGTAGATACTTCACTGTCTAGACCA
This sequence comes from Oncorhynchus tshawytscha, assembly GCF_018296145.1. Taxonomy (NCBI): domain Eukaryota; kingdom Metazoa; phylum Chordata; class Actinopteri; order Salmoniformes; family Salmonidae; genus Oncorhynchus; species Oncorhynchus tshawytscha. The sequence continues at coordinate 9,481,468 of NC_056441.1, read as the reverse complement.
GGTAGATACTTCACTGTCTAGACCAGATAGATACTTCACTGTCTAGACCAGGTAGATACTTCACTGTCTAGAGCAGGTAGATACTTCGCTGTCTAGACCAGGTAGATACTTCACTGTCTAGACCAGGTAGATACTTCACTGTCGAGACCAGGTAAATACTTCACTGTCTAGGTCAGGTAGATACTTCACTGCCTAGAGCAGGTAGATACTTCGCTGTCTAGACCAGGTAGATACTTCACTGTCTAGACCAGGTAGATACTTCACTGTCTAGACCAGGTAGACAGTTATTTTCCACTGTTGGACATAGGGTGCAGAGGTTAGTTAGTTAGTTAGTTAGTTAGTTAGTTAGTTAGTTAGTTAGTTAGTTAGTTAGTTCGAGAACATTTGACAGGGTGGGAAGGTTAGTTAGTTAGAGAACATATGACAGGGTGGGAAGGTTAGATGGTTAGAAAAGATATGACAGGGTGGGAAGGTTAGTTAGTTAGTTAGAGAACATATGACAGGGTGGGAAGGTTAGTTAGTTAGTTAGTTAGTTAGTTAGTTAGTTAGTTAGTTAGTTAGTTAGTTAGAGAACATGTGACAGGGTGCGAAGGTTAGACGGTTAGAAAACATGACAGGGTGGGAAGGTTAGTTAGTTAGTTAGAGAACATATGACAGGGTGGGGAGGTTAGTTAGTTAGTTAGAGAACATGTGACAGGGTGGGAAGGTTAGATGGTTAGAGAACATATGACAGGGTGGGAAGGTTAGTTAGTTAGTTAGTTAGTTAGTTAGTTAGTTAGTTAGTTAGTTAGTTAGTTAGTTAGAGAACATATGACAGGGTGGGAAGGTTAGTTAGTTAGTTAGAGAACATATGACAGGGTGGGAAGGTTAGATGGTTAGAGAACATCTGGACAGTAAAGAGCCTGATGTTTTGCTCTGAATGGGGGCCATAGCGGACTGAGGGGAACATGTATTCCCTATGGCTCATGTCAGTTTGGTCAAATATTCCACACACTCCACATGGATAGATTTCCCCAAAATAGTCCCAGATACAGGCAAGCCTCCCATTCACATACAGCCCCACATACAGAGTTCAGAGTTCAAGCCAAATAATCTAAAGGCAAACAATATTGACTTGAGTAGAAACCAAAGAGTGAGTGGTGTCCCACATCTCAGCCACAGCTCGTTGATAAATCAGTCCACCTCCCAGGCCATCATATGTGATCCATTGGCAATGGTCCCTGTCAGGGATCAGGCCTGGGATAAACTCTGTCATTGAGGAGAGTTACAGGGTATCTGGTCTGTGGGACTGGCTGGATTGGTTTTTAACACCATTATCTCTCTCATTGAGGAGACTTACAGGGGATCTGGTTTGTGGGACTGGCTGGATCGGTTTTTAACACCATTATCTCTGTCCCAAATCCCCTGGGAACAGACTAAAGTCAAGGCAGCTCAAACTGATCTGGGACCAGACTAAAGTCAAGGCAGCTCAAACTGATCTGGGACCAGACTAAAGTCAAGGCAGCTCAAACTGATCTGGGACCAGACTAAAGTCAAGCCAGCTCAAACTGATCTGGAACCAGGCTAAAGTCAATGAGAGGGCTAAAGTCAAACCTTGCCTCAGTGGCCTGACTGGCCTCAATGGAAAAACTTCAGAGCAGAATTAATAAATAAAAAAAATGCCTTGTTGTCTCAACGTGAAACTTAATCAGCGCCGGGTGCTGTCGGAAATGAGGGGTGACAAACACACACAACACCAGATGTCTGAAGTTCTTTCCATCGTCAGGGAAGTTAGCTATTATTAGCCAAACACATTTGAGTCAGGGCCAAGGAAATAGCATATCTGCAGGAGGTAAAGTCCAAGTTGCCATTTCTCTCTCACACACTGTGCTGTTCCGAGCTGCACGGTCGACCTTTTGAAGTGCCTGACGGGAACAAGAAAGATACTGTGGCGTTATTAACTCACACAGAGGCCCTGAGGTCATCTCAGACTGAGGACGTACAACAGATATGTCTGTCTGTCAATCATTGAGGAGGAAAATGACAGCCCCGTTTTTTTATTATTAAGTAATCCGTTGGGGGGGGGTTCTAAGTTGACATCTGGAATTGTTTTAAGATGGCCATACTATGGATCATTTAGACACTTGATTTAAGTGTAAAAAAATATCTAGATTTTTTTTTGGAGGGGGGGCGGTAAAATATAGAATTTTGCCTTTACAACTATAGTCCATAGATACATCTTGAATAACACATTCATAAATGGCTAAAAAAAGAGAGTCAAAATGAAAAAAAACTAAGGGAATAAGGTTTTGAAGTGTCTGTCTTCTCACAAGATATCTGGTCTTCTCACGAAAATGTCTATAGCGTCTATAGCGACTCTCACAAACACAATGGTGGTCTCCGATTTCCTCTACGAACCCCACAAGTGTCACAGGACTCATCTGAAGGTAACCAGTACTGAGACTCATCTGAAGGTAGCCAGTACTGAGACTCGTCTGAAGGTAACCAGTACTGAGACTCACCTGAAGGTAACCAGTACTGAGACTCGTCTGAAGGTAACCAGAACTGGGACTCGTCTGAAGGTAACCAGTACTGAGACTCATCTGAAGGTAACCAGTACTGAGACTCGTCTGAAGGTAACCAGTACTGGGACTCGCCTGAAGGTAACCAGTACTGAGACTCGTCTGAAGGTAACCAGAACTGGGACTCGTCTGAAGGTAACCAGTACTGAGACTCATCTGAAGGTAACCAGTACTGAGACTCGTCTGAAGGTAACCAGTACTGAGACTCGCCTGGAGGTAACCCGTACTGGGACTCGCCTGAAGGTAACCAGTACTGAGACTCGCCTGAAGGTAACCCGTACTGGGACTCGCCTGAAGGTAACCAGTACTGGGACTCGTCTGAAGGTAACCAGTACTGGGACACGTCTGATGAACGGAAGAATGGAGGAAGTTTTGTGCCTACCCGGAAAAAGGGGTTGAATACTGTACAGTATGTGTAAAGAAATCTAGATAAATATAATTCTTTAGCTTAAACTGATGGACTTTGAAGGAGATGTTTGTATTATGTTACTTAGATTTTTGAATTATGTAACTTAGACTATAGGGGGTGTTAAAGTAGTGGTGAGGGTCAAATACCAAGGAATTAACATATTTACATGGAGTCTTCCTTTCCTAGAGGGTAGAAAGACCACTTCTTATTTATCTCTTTCACTCTTACTTCCCTGAGTCCTACTGAAGAGTCCTACTGAATAGTCCTACTGTAGAGTCCTACTGTAGAGTCCTACTGAAGAGTCCTACTGAAGATTCCTACTGAAGAGTCCTACTGTAGAGTCCTTCTGATGAGCGCTACCAATGTTGTCTAAAGAAGAGGCCTACCGAAGAGGCCTATTGAAGAGTCCTACTGAAGAGTCCTACTGAAGAGTCCTACTGAAGAGTCCTACTGAAGAGTCCTTCTGATGAGCGCTACCAATGTTGTCTAAAGAAGAGGCCTACCGAAGAGGCCTACCGAAGAGGCCTATTGAAGAGTTCTACTGAAGAGTCCTACTGTAGAGTCCTACTGAAGAGTCCTATTGAAGAGTCCTACTGAAGAGTCCTTCTGATGAGCCCTACCAATGTTGTCTAAAGAAGAGGCCTACCCATGAGCCGTACCGATGAGTCGTACAGATGAGCCCTACTGTAACCATGTTAATCTCTGCTGTAGGCCACTTTGGACTTGGTACAGTTTATAATCATAAAGACAGATCATGTTTTATGTGTCTGTGTTTTGTCTGATTGTGTGTTGTGGTCTGCCAGAGATAACTGTCTTTGATATCGTCCCAAATCAAATGGCACCTTCTATTTCCTTCTTGGCCCACCCATCCCTTTAGCGGGATCATTTTCATCAACATCCGCTGAATTGCAGAGTTCCAAATTCAAATTAAATTACAAAAAATATTACATTTTCATGAAATCACAAGTGCAATATAACAAAACACAGCTTAGCTTCTTGTTAATCCACCTGGCGTGTCAGATTTCAAAAAAGCTTTACAGAGAAAGCAAACCAAGCGTTTATGTGACAACATTTCTCTCAGCAGACAAAACATTACAAACAGCTAGCAGCAAAGTAGATTGGTCACGAAAGTCAGAAAAGCAATCAAATTAATCGCTTACCTTTGATGATCTTCGGATGTTATATCCAAAATACCTCAATTTGGTTGCCGCGTTTTGTTCAGAAATCCACAGGCTCGAGTGGTCATGACGGGGCAGAAGAAAACTCCAAATAGTATCCGTAAAGTTCGTAGAAACATGTCAAACGTTTTTTATAATCAATCCTCAGGTTGTTTTTACAATAAATATTCGATAATATTTCAACCGGACCGTAGCTTTTTCAATAGGAGAGAGGGAGAAAATGTCTGCTCCAAGCTGCTTGCACATGCAAACTCTGCTGGCACCCAGCCATCCACTGACGCGAAGTGATCTTTCTCGCTAATTTTTCAGAATAAAAGCCTGAAACTTTTAGAGTTTTCTATCCTAATCTGACAATTGTATGCATATTCTAGATTCTGGGCCTGAGAAATAGGCAGTTTCATTTGGGTATGTTTTTCATCCAAAAATCAATATACTGCCCCCTACACTCAAGAGGTTTGAAAGGTAGTGCACTATAAAGGCAATAGAGTGCCATTTGGGATGCAATAATACTGTCGTAAATGTTCCTGCATCTCCTGCCTCCAGCTGTTGTTGCTGGCCTGGTCTGGACGGTGTCTTTGGGAGAGTGTTCCTCTCCCATCCCTCCCTGTCTGACCCCTGCCTCCCTGTCTGACCCATCCCTCCCTGTCTGAGTCATCCCTCCCTGTCTGACCCCTTCCTCTCTGTCTGACCCATCCCTGTCTAACCCCTTCCTCTCTGTCTTCCCCTTCTTCTCTGTCTGACCCCTTCCTCTCTGTCTGACCCCTTCCTCCTTGTCTGGCCCATTCCTCCCTGTCTGACACATCCCTCCCTGTCTGACCCCTCCCTGTCTGTCTGACCCCTCCCTCCCTGTCTGACCCCTCCCTGTCTGTCTGACCTCTCCCTCCCTGTCTGACCCATCCCTCCCTGTCTGACCCATCCCTCCCTGTCTGACTCCTCCCTGCCTGCCTGACCGCTCCTTCCCTGTCTGACCCCTCCCTTTCTTTCTGACCTCTCCCTCCCTGTCTGACTCCTCCCTGTCTGTCTAACCCCTCCTTCCCTGTCTGACCCCTCCCTTTCTTTCTGACCCCTCCCTCCCTGTCTGACTCCTCCCTCCCTGTCTGACCCATCCCTCCCTGTCTGACCCATCCCTCCCTGTCTGACCCAACCCTCCCTGTCTGACTCCTCCCTGTCTGTCTAACCCCTCCCTCCCTGTCTGACTCCCCTCCCAGTCTGACCCATCCCTCCCTGTCTGACCCATCCCTCCCAGTGTGACCCATCCCTCCTGGTCTGACTCCTCGCCGTCTGTCTAACCCCTCCCTCCCTGACTCGTCCCTCCCTGTCTGACTCGTCCCACCCTGTCTGACCCCTCCCTGTCTGACCAGTCTGACCCATCCATCCTTGTCTGGAACACTGGTCTGTGCTGTGATATGAGACACTCTCACCCAGGAAATAAACCTGCCACCTCACCCCTCGTCTCCTACATGACCTCTCCCTGCCTCCAGCCATCCATTCCATTCCATCCCTCCATCCATCCACTTCATTAATCCATTCTTTCATAAACTGAGTTTATCTTTACTATCCCCCCCTGACCTCAGTCCCGTCCAATCCCCTTCCTGTATCCGCCCTCCATTTACAATCTAAGCTTCTTGTTGTGGGAGACTGTGATTTCTCAATGATGGTTTTATCTTGAGATTATACCGTGCAGAGCCTTCCATGGCTGAGGTATAAACTGGGTAATCTGGTTTAATCCCAACTAACCAAAGCTCACTCCATCCCATCTGTTGAGAGAGAAGTACTGCCCGGTCCCCTGGGAGGAAAAGAAGCACCCCTAGCTGTGACCCATATAGGTTAGGAGGAGTTAGCTTCAAATGGAACACTATTCGTTATATTGTGCGCTACTTTAGACCAGTGCCCTAAAAAAGTAGTAGTGCAGTATATAGGAAATAGGGTGCCAATAGGCTGTGTACTAGGACACCAATCAGTGATGGTGGCAGCCACCAATTGTGCAAGTTCTCCCACTTAAAAAGATGAGAGAGGCCTGTAATTTTCATCATAGGTACACTTCAACTATGACAGACAAAATGAGGGGAAAAAATCCAGAAAATCACATTGTAGGATTTTAAATTAATTTATTTCCAAATTATGGTGGAAGGGTTGTGCATGCATGTGCTTGTGTGTGTGTGTGTGTGCACACGTGTCTGTACCCTTGTGAGCGCATGTACTTGGTGTGTGTGTGTGTGGTGGAAGGATTGTGCCTGCATGTGCGTGTGTGTGTGTGTGCACATGTGTCTGTACCCTCGTGAGCGCATGTACTTGGTGTGTGTGTGTGAGGGTTGTGTGTGTGTGTGTGCGTGCTGTGTGTGAGGTGTGTGTGTCAAATCAAATCAAATCCAATTTTATTTGTCACATACACATGGTTAGCAGATGTTAATGCGAGTGTAGCGAAATGCTTGTGCTTCTAGTTCCGACAATGCAGTAATAACGAACAAGTAATCTAACTAACAATTCCAAAAACGACTGTCTTATACACAGTGTAAGGGGATAAAGAATATGTACATAAGGATACATGAATGAGTGATGGTACAGAGCAGCATAGGCAAGATACAGTAGATGATATCGAGTACAGTATATACATATGAGATGAGTATGTAAACCAAGTGGCATAGTTAAAGTGGCTAGTGATACATGTATTACATAAGGATGCAGTCGATGATATAGAGTACAGTATATACGTATGCATATGAGATGAATAATGTAGGGTAAGTAACATTATATAAGGTAGCATTGTTTAAAGTGGCTAGTGATATATTTACATCATTTCCCATCAATTCCCATTATTAAAGTGGCTGGAGTTGAGTCAGTGTCATTGACAGTGTGTTGGCAGCAGCCACTCAATGTTAGTGGTGGCTGTTTAACAGTCTGATGGCCTTGAGATAGAAGCTGTTTTTCAGTCTCTCGGTCCCAGCTTTGATGCAACTGTACTGACCTCGCCTTCTGGATGACAGCGGGGTGAACAGGCAGTGGCTCGGGTGGTTGATGTCCTTGATGATCTTTATGGCCTTCCTGTAGCATCGGGTGGTGTAGGTGTCCTGGAGGGCAGGTAGTTTGCCCCCGGTGATGCGTTGTGCAGACCTCACTACCCTCTGGAGAGCCTTACGGTTGAGGGCGGTGCAGTTGCCATACCAGGCGGTGATACAGCCCGCCAGGATGCTCTCGATTGTGCATCTGTAGAAGTTTGTGAGTGCTTTTGGTGACAAGCCGAATTTCTTCAGCCTCCTGAGGTTGAAGAGGCGCTGCTGCGCCTTCTTCACGATGCTGTCTGTGTGAGTGGACCAATTCAGTTTGTCTGTGATGTGTATGCCGAGGAACTTAAAACTTGCTACCCTCTCCACTACTGTTCCATTGATGTGGATGGGGGGGTGTTCCCTCTGCTGTTTCCTGAAGTCCACAATCATCTCCTTAGTTTTGTTGACGTTGAGTGTGAGGTTATTTTCCTGACACCACACTCTGAGGGCCCTCACCTCCTCCCTGTAGGCCGTCTCGTTGTTGTTGGTAATCAAGCTTACCACTGTTGTGTCGTCCGCAAACTTGATGATTGAGTTGGAGGCGTGCGTGGCCACGCAGTCGTGGGTGAACAGGGAGTACAGGAGAGGGCTCAGAACGCACCCTTGTGGGGCCCCAGTGTTGAGGATCAGCGGGGAGGAGATGTTGTTGCCTACCCTCACCACCTGGGGGCGGCCCGTCAGGAAGTCCAGTACCCAGTTGCACAGGGCGGGGTCGAGACCCAGGGTCTCGAGCTTGATGACGAGCTTGGAGGGTACTATGGTGTTGAATGCCGAGCTGTAGTCGATGAACAGCATTCTCACATAGGTATTCCTCTTGTCCAGATGGGTTAGGGCAGTGTGCAGTGTGGTTGAGATTGCATCGTCTGTGGACCTATTTGGGCGGTAAGCAAATTGGAGTGGGTCTAGGGTGTCAGGTAGGGTGGAGGTGATATGGTCCTTGACTAGTCTCTCAAAGCACTTCATGATGACCGATGTGAGTGCTACGGGGTGGTGTGTGTGTGTGTGTGTGCGCGCGTCAGAGAGGGAGAAACTAGGGAATGCATTGCATGACTTCTGAATGTAGCAGACCACCTCACGTGACAGGTTTGGCACCATCCCAAATGGCAGCCTATCCCCTACACAGTCAAAAGTAATGCACTAGGTAGCAGTGTCTCTGTTGTGCACCACTGATTTGATCAGCCTCTAGTTCCCATGGTTCAGCTCACTGGATCCTAACTGCTCTCCTGATCGCCACCTCGTAATGAGCTTTCATAATACCGCGTGGTGCTTAAAGGGGGCAATCTGTAGTTCAAACAATAACAAGGCGGGTTCACCCACCAATAACCCAACAACCCCTGTCACTGATTAGGGAAACAGCTTAGGAATGGAGCTGGAGAAATACATTCAAATACAGAGCTATGGATGCAAAGACTGCCCATCCATGATATCACAATTATAGTTTTAACCATGTTTTTAGACTATATAGTGTTTGTCCAAACATTGGAGTAAAACAAGCTTATATTTGGGGTTCTGATGGGGGTACGACAGTTGAACTAAGCTCATGAGGCATTTATAGGGCTCCCGAGTGGCGCAGCATTGCATCTCAGTTGCTTGAGGCATCATTACAGACACCCTGGTTTGAATCCACACCCGGCCGTGATTGGGAGTACCATAAGGTGGCTCACAATTGTCACAGCGTCGTCCGGGTTTAGCCGGTGTAGGCCGTCATTGTAAATAAGAATTTTGTTCTTAACTGACTTGCCTAGTTAAATAAAAATACATTTAAAAAGTTATATTCTTCAATGGGTACATATCCTTAAAAGTCCATAGATGGATGTCTCCTACCAATCGCAGAATACCCCTTTAAATCCAGTTTGTTGTGTGTTTAATAGTTTGTCTTCTGTGTTACCAACCCATCATCATACCCTTTATAATGTTATTTGAGGAAGGATTGTAAGTGGTTTCTTCATGTTTACCTTGTCAGACTTCCAGTCAGATTAAGTCGACAAGATGAAAACAAGATCTCAAAAGGTTTACCTGTCCCCAAATGTTCTACCAAACCACAACTAATTTGGAAATTGATGAAAGAATGAGATTATGCTCTAAAAATAGCCCTAAGATCCAAATTAGAGCATGACAGATGTATGTTTACCATGTTGAGAAATAAGGTGATGAAAGAAATCAGACAAGCCAAGGCAAACTTTTTCATTAACAGAATTGGTGAAGCAAAGGGAAATTCTAAACTGATCTGGGAGAATCTAAAAAAGTTAACAGGGAAAGACCATAGTAACACTGCAAAAAGACTAGAAATCATGGTGAATAACAATCTAACACAGGATGCAGTCGAAATAGCAATATCCTTCAATTCCTACTTTATTGAATCTGTCAGGGTACTGACACAGAACCCCTCCACTGGTTTATTGGGCTCAGTGCTAGTGAATGACACTCAACCTGTCTTCATCATAAGGGAGGTTTCTGAGTCAAAGGTGAACAAGGTGATTAGCTCACTAAAGATCTCTAAAGCCAAAGATGTGTTTGGGCTGGACTCTACCTTTCTTAAAAACTACAAAGAATCACTCATTGGCCCCATTACTAAGGTCACCAACACATCTATTGGTCTCGGGGTGTTTCCAAGGGTATGGAAGTCGGCCATAATAACGGCCATCTTTAAATCAGGCGACCCTGCTAACGTGAGTAACTACAGGCCCATTAGTATACTACCTGTTGCCCACCTCAACAACAGCTCTTCACATTACACTCCATGCAGTTTGGCTTCAGAGCGAAACACTCCACAGAAACGGCCAACTGCTTTCTTCTGGAAAATGTGAAGTCCAAGATGGACAAAGGGGGCGTTGTTGGGGCTGTGTTTCTGGACCTAAGGAAGGCTTTTGATACTGTTAACCATGAGATTCTCATCACAAAATTGTCCAAGTTCAACTTTTCCCCTGATGCCTTGAGATGGATGAAATCATACCTTGAAGGCAGAACTCAGTGTGTCAGAGGGAGCAATGAGCTGTCGCCCACTCTTAGCAATGATGTGGGCGTGCCCCAAGGGTCAATACTGGGGCCCCTCCTGTTCAGCCTGTACATTAATGATCTGCCTTCTGTCTGTACTCGGTCTGAAGTTAAAATGTATGCAGATGATACAGTGATATAGGTGCAAAGAGCAAACAACAAGCTGCACAAGAACTCACTACTGTAATGGTCCAGGTTACAAAGTGGCTCAGTGACTCGTGTTTGCATCTCAGTGTGAAAAAAACTGTTTGCATGTTCTTCACAAAGAGGGCAACAGATGCTACTGAGCCAGATGTCTATGTGTCAGGGGAGAAGCTCCAGGTGGTATCCGATTTTAAGTACCTTGGCATCATACTTGATGCTCCGCCCTCAACCATAACATAACATAACCATAACATAACAACCGTAAGGCTCTCCAGAGGGTAGTGAGGTCTGCACAACGCATCAGCGGGGGCAAACTACCTGCCCTCCAGGACACCTACACCACCCGATGTTACAGGAAGGCCATAAAGATCATCAAGGACATCAACCACCCGAGCCACTGCCTGTTCACCCCTCTATCATCCAGAAGGCGAGGTCAGTACAGGTGCATCAAAGCTGGGACCGAGAGACTGAAAAACAGCTTCTATCTCAAGGCCATCAGACTGTTAAACAGCCACCACTAACATTGAGTGGCTGCTGCCAACACACTGACACTGACTCAACTCCAACCACTTTAATAATGGGAATTGATGGGAAATGATGTAAATATATCACTAGCCACTTTAAACAATGCTACCTTATATAATGTTACTTACCCTACATTATTCATCTCATATGCGTACGTATATACTGTACTCTATATCATCGACTGCATCCTTATGTAATACATGTATCACTAGCCACTTTAACTATGCCACTTTGTTTACATACTCATCTCATATGTATATACTGTACTCGATACCATCTACTGTATCTTGCCTATGCTGCTCTGTACCATCACTCATTCATATATCCTTATGTACATATTCTTTATCCCCTTACACTGTGTATAAGACAGTAGTTTTGGAATTGTTAGTTAGATTACTTGTTGGTTATTACTGCATTGTCGGAACTAGAAGCACAAGCATTTCGCTACACTCGCATTAACATCTGCTAACCATGTGTATGTGACAAATAAAATTTGATTTGATTTGATTTGATTTGATTCCAACTTCTCTTTTAAAAAGCATGTGAAAAATGTAATTCAAATAACCAAATTCACCCTAGCTAATTTCCGATTTATACAAAATTGTTTGACTACAGAGGTAGCAAAACTGTACTTCAAATCTATGATACTCCCCCACTTAACATATTGCTTGACTAGTTGGGCCCAAGTTTGCTGTACAACATTAAGACCTATTCAGTCTGTCTACAAACAGGCTCTCAAAGTGCTTGATAGGAAGCCCAATAGCCATCATCACTGTTACATCCTCAGAAAGCATGAGCTCCTAAGGTGGAAAAATCTTGTGCAATACACCGATGCATGTCTTGTATTCAAGATCCTAAATGGCCTGGCTCCTCCCCCTCCACTCAGTATTTTTGTTAAACAGAAAACCCAAACATATGGCAGCAGATCCACAAGGTCTGCCATGAGAGGTGACTGTAAAGCACCTTTAGTAAATCTGTAAATCCATTTTCTCTGTGAGAGCTTCCCATGTCTGGAATACACTGCCATCAGACACACATAACTGCACCACATATCACACTTTCACAAAATGCTTGAAGACATGGCTAAAGGTCAATCAGATTTGTGAACATGGTCCCTAGCTGTGTGTTGCCGCTCTCCATGTTGTCTGTTGTCTGTAGCTTGTGAGGTGTGGAAACACTGTTGCTTTTATGCTTTTATGAATTTTGTCTTGCTGCTTTTTGTTCTATGTTTCTATGTCTATATGCTACGTCTTGCTTGTCTTATGTTGCTCTGTCTGTATGCTATGTCTTGCTTGTTCTATGTTGCTATTGTCTATATTGTAATTGTTTTTAACAACCTGCCCAGGGACTGCGGTTGAAAATTAGCCGGCTAGCTAAAACCATCACTTTTACTGAAACGTTGATTAATGTGCACTGTTCCTGTAAAAATAAAATAAACTCAAACTCCAACCCAGTTCTAAGGAAACCTAACTCTACCCCTTGTTGCCATGTTGTCAGAATATAAGATGTTAGTATTCTCTATTAGAACATTAATATGGAGTATTCTGAGAACTGGGTGAATTCTGTTTGGCATTAAGGGGAATGTTCGCCTTTTTTTTCACCTTCATTTAACCAGGTAAATTAGTTGAGAACACCTTCATTTAACCAGGTAAGTTAGTTGAGAACACCTTCATTTAACCAGGGAAGTTAGTTGAGAACACCGTTATTTAACCAGGTAAGTTAGTTGAGAACAAGTTCTCATTTACAACTGCGACCTGGCCAAGATAAAGCAAAGCAGTGCGACAAAAACAACAACACAGAGTTACACATGGAATAAACAAACATGCAGTCAATAACAATAGAAAAGTCTATATACAGTGTGTGCAAATGAGGTAGGATAAGGGAAGTAAGGCAATAAATAGGCCAAGGTGGCGAAATAATTACAATTTAGCAATTAAACACTGGAGTGATAGATGTACAGAAGAATGTACTCTATGTGCAAGTAGAGATACTGGGGTACAAGGGAGTGTAACGGATGTGAAACTGCTAGCTAGTTAGCGGTGGTGCGGGCTAAATAGCGTTTCAATCGGTGACGTCACTTGCTCTGAGACCTTGAAGTAGTGGTTCACCTTGCTCTGCAAGGGCCGTTGCTTTTGTGGAGCGATGGGTAACGATGCTTCGTGGGTGACTGTTGTTGATGTGTGCAGAGGGTCCCTGGTTCGCGCCCGGGTATGGGCGAGGGGATGGTTTAAAGTTATACTGTTGCATTGATGCTGTTGACCCGGAACACTGGTTACTGCGGAAAAGGAGGAGGTCAAAAGGGGGGTGAGTGTAACGGATGTGAAACTGCTAGCTAGTTAGCGGTGCGCGCTAAATAGCGTTTCAATTGGTGACGTCACTTGCTCTGAGACCTTGAAGTAGTGGTTCCCCTTGCTCTGCAAGAGTACAGTACAGTAGAGTAGAGAACAGTAGAGTACAGTACAGTAGAGTACAGTAGAGTAGAGTAGAGAACAGTAGAGTAGAGTAGAGTAGAGAACAGTAGAGTAGAGTAGAGCACAGTACAGTACAGTACTGTAGAATAGAGCACAGTACAGGAGAGTAGAGCACAGCACAGTAAAGTAAAACATTTTGAGTAGAGTATAGTTCATTACAGTACCTTAGAGCACAATAGAGTTGAGTACACTATAATGTACTGTACTGTACTGGGCTCTACATTACTGTACTGGGCTCTACATTACTGTACTGGGCTCTACTGTACTGTACTTTGATGTCGAAACTTGTGAAACAGACGTCTATGATTGGTTCAGATTGGGTCCGGTTCGGACCAACCAAATTTGGTCCTGTATGGGAGCAGAGCTCATTAAAATAATAGCCAGTGTGTGGAACAATACCCAAATACGCAAAGGAAGATACAGTGAGGGGAAAAAGTATTTGATCCCCTGCTGATTTTGTACGTTTGCCTACTGACAAAGAAATGATCCGTCTATAATTTTAATGGTAGGTTTATTTGAACAGTGAGAGACAGAATAACAACAAAAAAATCCAGAAAAACGCATGTCAAAAATGTTATAAATTGATTTGCATTTTAATGAGGGAAATAAGTATTTATTTATTTGTAGTATATATTTACAGCTCCCCACAGCCTGAAAAACACCCTTTCTAAGTAGACATCTACTTTCATAGACACACACACACACACACACACACACACACACACACACACACACACACACACACACACACACACACACACACACACACACACACACACACACACACACACACACACACACACACACACACACACACACACACACACACACACACACACACACACACACACACACACACACACACACACACACACACACACACACACACACACACACACACACACACACACACACACACACACCACACACCACACACACACACACAAACACACACACACACACACACACACACACACACACACACACACACACACACACACACACACACACACACACACACACACACACACACACACACACACACACACACACACACACACACACACACACACACACACACACACACACACACACACACACACACACACACACACACACACACACACACACACACACACACACACACACACACACACACACACACACACACACACACACACACACACACACACTTCGATTACAGCAGCCTGTCTTATTCAACCAGGGAAGGAAGTGACAGCCATTGTAAGTGGATGTTCCCTCTGACTCTGTCTGGCTCAGTCTGCACGTTGGTCCGTAATCAGGATCCTTTAACAAGGTCAGAGATCAAAGAGCGATTCTAAAGGGTTCTGTTTCTTCCTGGGTAATGTTCCGGAACCCCTTTGAAGTTGTCACTTAAGTGATAATGCCAGAGAAGCCGGTGTTTGGAGGATATATTGGCACGGGTGTTGTTAGGCCCGAGACGAAGTCAAGGGCTGGCAAACCGTCCCAATGTATCCTCCAAACATCAGCTTCGAGGGCATTATAATTTTTATACAACGGGTTACCAACATAATCAAATAATGATTTACATATTTTTATTAGAAATGTTACTTTTATGAATTTATTATTATTATTATTTATTTATCCTTCCACGAGATATAGTCCCTGTACAAATCTAGGGTTGCTACCCAAACCGTCTGGTCATCCGTTTTATCGGTTCGGTTGCCAGAGATGCGACCTGGTCGTTGTCTTTTTATTCTGTATCTATGGACACGACCCAGTCGTTAGTTCTAAATGTTCCATTGCCATAATGGCTTGCAACATTCTTATCCCTCGCTTGCTAGCTAGCCAACTACGCTAACTTACAGTCACGTCAAACAGTACAGCCAGAATAACAGCAAAGTAGCTACACTTGCATTTGTTTAAGCTGTTTTCTAGTGACATTAATTTCGATACATACATATCAATGAGCTAATGAAGCACAATTTAACCTGGCATAGAAAATGTGTTCTCTCGTCAGGACACTGTTGGTCAGAGGAGCTAGCCAACAACACAGCTAACATCACTGCAGTCTTTCCCCACAAGCTGGAAAGACTGAAAACCAGCTGCTCTTTGTTTCGTTTGATCTGTTTTCAATTGCTATTTCTGTAAGGACAGATGCTGGGAGACAAGAAGCAATTACAGTGAGTGATAAACAGACAGGAAACATAACACAAACAGCATCTGGACAAGGGAAACATAACGACATTAATGCTGAATCGGGAAAGAAACTGAGGAAGTGACAGATATTGGGGAGGTAATTAATAACGTGATGGAGTCCAGGTGAGTCCGATGACGCGCTGATGCGCGTAACGATGGTGACAGGTGTGCGTAATGATGAGCAGCCTGGTGGCCTTGAGAGCCAGAGGGTGGGCAGACGTGACAGTTTCTTTGTATACAGTATATCCATAAAATTAGGCTGATTCGTGATTTCGACAGACTGAGAAAAGATGCCTTCCTGTCTGTCTCATCTCAATTCCCAACACGTTCATTACTATGGGACAGCTGGTGATCAAATTTGAAAATTGTAACAATGTTGCTAATGTCTGAGAGACAGACAGTGAGGTTTATACAAAACTAAATGGGAGATAATGTCAAGATGCTTTTCATAGTGGAGATCAAGTTTATAAATTGCCTGAATGGGCTGATGAGACAGTGGATTGCGTAGTCAGATGGAACAGAGCAAATAGGCATTTTAACATCATATATTTAGCCGTGGCAACTTGTGGAATAGACACCAGATGGACTGCGGTTTTAACCAATCCGCATTCAGGATTAGACCCACCCGTTGTATAAATAAATCAATCAATCAAATGTATTTATAAAGCCCTTTTTACATCATGTCACAAAGTGCTGTACAGAAACACAACCTAAAACCCCAAACAGCCAGCAATGCAGATGTAGAAGCACGGTGGTTAGGAAAAACTCCCTAGAAAGGACAGAACCTAGAAAGGAAACCTAGAGAGATACCAGGATCTGAAGGGTGGCCAGTCCTCTTCTGGCTGTGCTGGAGATTATAACAGTACATGACCAAGATGTTCAAACGTTCATAGATAACCAGCAGGGTCAAATAATAATAATCACAGTGGTTGTAGAGGGTGCAACAGGTCAGCTCCTCAGGAGTGAATGTCAGTTGGCTTTTCATAGCCATTCAGAGTTAGAGACAGCAGGTGCGGTAGAGAGAGAGAGTTGAAAACAGCAGGTCCGGAACAAGGTAGCACGTCCGGTGAACAGGTCAGGGTTCCATAGCCGCAGGCAGAACAGTTGAAACTGGAGCAGCAGCACGACCAGGTGGACTGGGGACAGCAACAAGTCATCTGGCCAGGTAGTCCTGAGGTATAAAAGTGATCAAGACAAAGGAGATGCTTGTGGACTACAGGAAAAGGAGGACTGAGCACGTAGTAATAGAGAAGAGACAGACAAAAGTGCATTGTTGATAAGTGAGTCCCATTCACCTGACATGCCGAGACCCGAGACAAGGAAATTCTCTGAAATGTACACTTAATTAATACATTTAGTGTTGGCCCAAATCAGAAACGTAGCCTACACTATGTTAAAACACCTCTCGTATTAATGTCAGTCACACACAACTCCCAAGTCAAAAAATCAATAGGTTAATAAGGACTACAGGACTACATTTATACAGGCTGTCTGACTACAGGCTGTCTGACTACAGGCTGTCTGACTACAGGCAGTCTGACTACAGGCAGTCTGACTACAGGCAGTCTGACTACAGGACTACATCTATACAGGCAGTCTGACTACAGGACTACATCTATACAGGCAGTCTGACTACAGGACTACATTTATACAGTGACAAAGAATATGAACAGAAGAGTGGTAAGTCAATAAGATCACAGTCATTCCACCTCAATGTTCCATTATAGAATGGTTGTGCTGAGTGGCAACTAACATGGAAATGACCGTGTGGATGAAGATGTTAATCAAACACTATCTTTGTGCCACATGTGCCGCTCAGTGTTCTAACTCCAGCACCATCCATCCATGTCAATACAGGCAGTCTGACTACAGGACTACATCTATACAGGCAGTCTGACTACAGGACTACATCTATACAGGCAGTCTGACTACAGGACTACATCTATACAGCCAGTCTAACTACAGGACTACATTTATACAGGCTGTCTGACTACAGGCAGTCTGACTACAGGACTACATCTATACAGGCAGTCTGACTACAGGACTAAATCTATACAGGCAGTCTGACTACAGGACTACATTTATACAGGCAGTCTGACTACAGGACTACATCTATACAGCCAGTCTAACTACAGGACTACATCTAAACAGGCAGTCTGACTACAGGCAGTCTGACTACAGGACTACATCTATACAGGCAGTCTGACTGCAGGCAGTCTGACTACAGGCCTACATCTATACAGGCAGTCTGACTACAGGACTACATCTATACAGGCAGTCTGACGACAGGACTGCATCTATACAGGCAGTCTGACTACAGGACTATATCTATACAGGCAGTCTGACTACAGGACTACATCTATACAGGCAGTCTGACTACAGGACTACATCTATACAGGCAGTCTGACTACAGGACTACATCTATACAGCCAGTCTGACTACAGGACTACATTTATACAGTGACAAAGAATATGAACAGAAGAGTGGTAAGTCAATAAGATCACAGTCAGTCCACCTCAATGTTCCATTATAGAATGGTTGTGCTGAGTGGCAACTAACATGGAAATGACCGTGTGGATGAAGATGTTAATCAAACACTATCTTTGTGCCACGTGTGCCGCTCAGTGTTCTAACTCCAGCACCATCCATCCATGTCAATACAGGCAGTCTGACTACAGGACTACATCTATACAGGCAGTCTGACTACAGGACTACATCTATACAGGCAGTCTGACTACAGGACTACATCTATACAGGCAGTCTGACTACAGGACTACATCTATACAGGCAGTCTGACTACAGGACTACATCTATACAGCCAGTCTAACTACAGGACTACATTTATACAGGCTGTCTGACTACAGGCAGTCTGACTACAGGACTACATCTATACAGGCAGTCTGACTACAGGACTAAATCTATACAGGCAGTCTGACTACAGGACTACATTTATACAGGCAGTCTGACTACAGGACTACATCTATACAGGCAGTCTGACTACAGGACTACATCTATAGAGGCAGTCTGACGACAGGACTACATTTATACATGCAGTCTGACTACAGGACTACATCTATACAGCCAGTCTAACTACAGGACTACATCTATACAGGCAGTCTGACTACAGGCAGTCTGACTACAGGACTACATCTATACAGGCAGTCTAACTACAGGACTACATCTATACAGGTAGTCTGACAACAGGACTAGTTCTATACAAACAGTCTGATTACAGGTAGTCTGACTACAGGACTACATCTATACAGGCAGTCTGACTGCAGGCAGTCTGACTACAGGCCTACATCTATACAGGCAGTCTGACTACAGGACTACATCTATACAGGCAGTCTGACGACAGGACTGCATCTATACAGGCAGTCTGACTACAGGACTACATCTATACAGGCAGTCTGCCTACAGGACTATATCTATACAGGCAGTCTGACTACAGGACTACATCTATACAGGCAGTCTGACTACAGGACTACATCTATACAGGCAGTCTGACTACAGGACTACATCTATACAGCCAGTCTAACTACAGGACTACATTTATACAGGCAGTCTAACTACATGACTACATCTATACAGGCAGTCTGACAACAGGACTAGTTCTATACAAACAGTCTGATTACAGGCAGTCTGACTACAGGACTACATCTATACAGGCAGTCTGACTGCAGGCAGTCTGACTACAGGCCTACATCTATACAGGCAGTCTGACTACAGGACTACATCTATACAGGCAGTCTGACGACAGGACTGCATCTATACAGGCAGTCTGACTACAGGACTACATCTATACAGGCAGTCTGACTACAGGACTATATCTATACAGGCAGTCTGACTACAGGACTACATCTATACAGGCAGTCTGACTACAGGACTACATCTATACAAGCAGTCTGACTACAGGACTAAATCTATACAGGCAGTCTGACTACAGGACTATATCTATACAGGCAGTCTGACTACAGGGCTACATCTATACAGGCAGTCTGACTACAGAACTACATCTATACAGGCAGTCTGACTACAGGCAGTCTGACTACAGGACTACATCTATACAGGCAGTCTGACTGCAGGACTAGTTCTATACAGGCAGTCTGACTACAGGCAGTCTGACTACAGGACTACATCTATACAGGCAGTGAACTACAGGCAGTCTGACTACAGGACTACATCTACACAGGCAGTCTGACTACAGGACTACATCTATACAGGCAGTCTGACTACAGGACTACATCTATACAGGCAGTCTGACTACAGGACTACATCTATACAGGCAGTCTGACTACAGGACTACATCTATACAGGCAGTCTGACTACAGGACTACATCTATACAGGCAGTCTGACTACAGGACTACATCTATACAGCCAGTCTAACTACAGGACTACATCTATACAGGCAGTCTGACTGCAGGCAGTCTGACTACAGGCCTACATCTATACAGGCAGTCTGACTACAGGACTACATCTATACAGGCAGTCTGACGACAGGACTGCATCTATACAGGCAGTCTGACTACAGGACTACATCTATACAGGCAGTCGGACTACAGGACTGCATCTATACAGGCAGTCTGACTACAGGACTACATCTATACAGGCAGTCTGACTACAGGACTACATCTATACAAGCAGTCTGACTACAGGACTAAATCTATACAGGCAGTCTGACTACAGGACTATATCTATACAGGCAGTCTGACTACAGGGCTACATCTATACAGGCAGTCTGACTACAGAACTACATCTATACAGGCAGTCTGACTACAGGCAGTCTGACTACAGGACTACATCTATACAGGCAGTCTGACTGCAGGACTAGTTCTATACAGGCAGTCTGACTACAGGCAGTCTGACTACAGGACTACATCTATACAGGCAGTGAACTACAGGCAGTCTGACTACAGGACTACATCTACACAGGCAGTCTGACTACAGGACTACATCTATACAGGCAGTCTGACTACAGGACTACATCTATACAGCCAGTCTAACTACAGGACTACATTTATACAGTGACAAAGAATATGAACAGAAGAGTGGCAAGTCAATAAGATCACAGTCATTCCACCTCAATGTTCCATTATAGAATGGTTGTGCTGAGTGGCAACTAACATGGAAATGAACGTGTGGATGAAGATGTTAATCAAACACTATCTTTGTGCCACGTGTGCCGCTCAGTGTTCTAACTCCAGCACCATCCATCCATGTCAATGTGGGAAGGAGCGAGACCTACAACACGAGGAGGAGATTACTAAGAACCATCACACAGTTCTATACCTAGTCCGAGGCGTTGGTTTATATGGAGAAATTAGAGTGGTCACTTGTGACTTAATTACTGTAAACAAACAGCTTCCCAATTCAAAGTGCAGGGATATATTTATGCCCCTTTTTATAAGAAAAAAAAGCTCAACAATAGGAAATGATTAATTATGAACTTAATTAATTGAGTTATAACTTGATTACATGGATATGCTATGATTTATTCTTATTATACTTCTGTGTATATATTTAAATTTACCAACCAAAATGGACACTTAAAAAAAGAACATAACTTCTATAATTTCTCTGGTAAGCGGAAGGCAGCTCCCATCCACAGCGGTAGCGTCAGTTACTGCAGGTCAGGGAGGGGTGCTGCTGGTTCCTGATGTGGTATCTGTCTGGTAGTGTGAGGGGTTAGAGGGGTTAGATTAATGAGGATTTGAGGTGGAATCAGCCCAGGGCAGGGCACAGTCCCAGTTCCCAGAGGAACAGATTTTCCCTGTTCCCTAACACACCGCCTTTTCTGTTCTTAATCATTCCTATACCCAGGCTAGCTTCACTATCTCTGACCCTTAATCATTCCTACACCCAGGCTAGCTTCACCATCTCTGACCCTTAATCATTCCTACACCCAGGCTAGCTTCACCATCTCTGACCCTTAATCATTCCTACACCCAGGCTAGCTTCACCATCTCTGACCCTTAATCATTCCTACACCCAGGCTAGCTTCACCATCTCTGACCCTTAATCATTCCTACACCCAGGCTAGCTTCACCATCTCTGACCCTTAATCATTCCTATCCCCAGGCTAACTTCACCATCTCTGACCCTTAATCATTCCTACACCCAGGCTAGCTTCACCATCTCTGACCCTTGATCATTCCTACATCCAGGCTAGCTTCACCATCTCTGACCCTTAATCATTCCTACACCCAGGCTAGCTTCACCATCTCTGACCCTTAATCATTCCTATACCCAGGCTAGCTTCACCATCTCTGACCCTTAATCATTCCTATACCCAGGCTAGCTTCACCATCTCTGACCCTTAATCATTCCTACACCCAGGCTAGCTTCACCATCTCTGACCCTTAATCATTCCTACACCCAGGCTAGCTTCACCATCTCTGACCCTTAATCATTCCTACATTCAGGCTAGCTTCACCATCTCTGACCCTTAATCATTCCTATACACAGGCTAGCTTCACCATCTCTGACCCTTAATCATTCCTACACCCAGGCTAGCTTCACCATCTCTGACCCTTAATTATTCCTACATCCAGGCTAGCTTCACCATCTCTGACCCTTAATCATTCCTATACCCAGGCTTGCTTCACCATCTCTGACCCTTAATCATTCCTATACCCAGGCTAGCTTCACCATCTCTGACCCTTAATCATTCCTATACCCAGGCTAGCTTCACCATCTCTGACCCTTAATCATTCCTATACCCAGGCTAGCTTCACCATCTCTGACCATTAATAATTTTCTCTTTCTCTCCCCCCCTCTTTCTTTGTCTCTCTCTCTTCCCCCTCTTTCTTTGTCTCTCTCTCTCCCTCCCTCTTTCTTTGTCTCTCTCTCTCTTTTTTCCTCTCACTCCTACTCTCTCTCCCTCCCTCTCTCACCCTGTACAAACAGTAGGCAGCAGTAGTCCTTTAGATAGCCCTGCAGACATACTTTATTAAACTCGTGTCATGACATCATGGTGCCCAGCCTTTTGTTTCACTTTCTAGTGCACTACTTTGGACCATTACTCTATGGACCCTAGTCAAAAGTAGTGCACTATATGGGGAATAGGGTGCCATTTGGGATGCATACAACAGGTCTTCAGGATGTTAGGGAGCTCACCCTCCTAGTGATGTAATCTTTCTTTTAATCAAAACAATAAAACACTGTTCTGTTCTTCTCTCTGTTGTGGTTCCTGACTGACCTAGCAGGGGAGAGATGGCAGATATCTCAATCACACAGCTGAATCAAATCAGAGTTCATTTGTCACGTGCGCCGAATACAACAGGTGTAGACCTGACAGTGAAATGCTGAATACAACAGGTGTAGTAGACCTTACAGTGAAATGCTTACTTACAGGCTCTAACCAACAGTGCAAAAAAGGTATTAGGTGAACAATAGGTAAGTAAGTAAATAAAAACAACAGTAAAAAGACAGTGAAAAATAACAGTAGAGAGGCTATAACAGTAGTGAGGGTATATACAGTAGTGAGGATATAACAGTAGCGAGGCTTTATACAGTAGAGAGGCTATAACAGTAGAGAGGCTATATACAGTAGAGGCTATAACAGTAGAGAGGCTATATACAGTAGAGAGGCTATATACAGTAGTGAGGCTATATACAGTAGAGAGGCTATATACAGTAGTGAGGCTATATACAGTAGAGAGGCTATATACAGTAGCGAGGATATAAGAGTAGCGAGGCTATATACAGTAGAGGCTATATACAGTAGAGAGACTAAATACAGTAGAGAGGCTAAATACAGTAGCGAGGCTATATACAGTAGTGAGGCTATAACAGTAGCGAGGCTATATACAGTAGTGAAGCTATAACAGTAGCGAGGCTATAACAGTAGTGAGGCTATAACAGTAGCGAGTCTATATACAGTAGTGAGGCTATAACAGTAGTGAGGCTATAACAGTAGCGAGGCTATAACAGTAGTGAGGCTATAACAGTAGCGAGGCTATAACAGTAGCGAGGCTATATACAGTAGCGAGGCTATAACAGTAGCGAGGCTATAACAGTAGCGAGGCTATAACAGTATAACAGTAGCGAGGCTATAACAGTAGCGAGGCTATAACAGTAGCGAGGCTATAACAGTAGTGAGGCTATATACAGTAGTGAGGCTATAACAGTAGCGAGGCTATAACAGTAGCGAGGCTGTAACAGTAGCGAGGCTATAATAACAGTAGCGAGGCTATAACAGTAGTGAGGCTATATACAGTAGCGAGGCTATAACAGTAGCGATGCTATAACAGTAGAGAGGCTATAACAGTAGCGAGGCTATAACAGTAGCGAGGCTATAACAGTAGCGAGGCTGTAACAGTAGCGAGGCTGTATACAGGCACCGGTTAGTCAGGCTGATTGAGGTAATATGTACATGTAGATATGGTTAATAAAGTGACTATGCATTCAGTATATGATAAACAGAGAGTAGCAGTAGTGTAAAAAGAGGGGTTGGGCGGGGACACACAATGCAAATAGTCCAGGTAGCCATTTGATTACCTGTTCAGGAGTCTTATGGCTTGGGGGTAAAAACTGTTGAGAAGCCTTTTTGTCCTAGACTTGGCACTCCGGTATCGCTTGCCATGCGGTAGTAGAGAGAACAGTCTATGACTGGGGTGGCTGGGGTCTTTGGCAATTTTTAGGGCCTTCCTCTGACACTGTCTGGTGTAGAGGTCCTTGATGGCAGGCAGCTTAGCCCCAGTGATGTACTGGGCCGTACGCACTACCCTCTGAAGTGCCTTGTGGTCGGAGGCCAAGCAATTGCCATACCAGGCAGTGATGCAACCGGTCAGGATGCTCTCGATGTAGCTGTAGAACCTTTTGAGGATCTGAGGACCCATGCCAAATCTTTTTAGTCTCCTGAGGGGGAACAGGCTTTGTCGTGCCCTCTTCACGACTGTCTTGGTGTGTTTGGGCCATTCTAGTTTGTTGGTGATGTGGACACCAAGGAACTTGAAGCTCTCAACCTGCTCCACTACAGCCCCGTCGATGAGAATGGGGCCGTGCTCGGTCCTCCTTTTCCTGTAGTCCACAATCATCTCCTTAGTCTTGGTTACATTGAGGAATAGGTTGTTGTCCTTGCACCACCTCCCTGTAGGCGAGGTGGTGTTGTCCAATCTAAATGGACAAGAACTCTGACACAGGTTACCAGGTGTGAATATAGGGAACTGACTAAATAAAGGAAACACTTAAGTAAATGAGGGATACAAAGTACATTTGAAAGTGTGGTTCCTGAGTTAATTAAGCGTTTAACATCCTATCCTGCTTCGGGTCATGTATGAAAAAGCCCATTATTTTGGCTAGGATGGCTATGCCCCCATCCACAGGGCTCAAGTGGTCACTGAATGGTTTGATGAGCATGAAAACGATGTAAACCATATGCCATGGCCGACTCAGTCACCAAATCTCAACCCAACTGAACACATATGGGAGATTCTGGAACAGCGTTTTCCACCACCGTCAACAAAACACCAAATGGTGTAATTTCTCGTGGATCAATGGTGTCTCATCCCTCCAATAGAGTTCCAGACACTTGTAGAATCTATGCCAAGGTGTATTGAAGCTGTTGTGGCTCGTGGTGGACCACCGCCCTATTAACACACT
Source organism: Oncorhynchus tshawytscha (assembly GCF_018296145.1). Classification (NCBI taxonomy): domain Eukaryota; kingdom Metazoa; phylum Chordata; class Actinopteri; order Salmoniformes; family Salmonidae; genus Oncorhynchus; species Oncorhynchus tshawytscha. The sequence goes on along the minus strand of NC_056441.1, from coordinate 9,456,357 downwards.
TTAGTGTGACTGTTTGAGGTTGTGGACAGGTGTCTTTTATACCGATAACAAGTTCAAACAGGTGCCATTAATACAGGTAACGAGTGGAGGACAGAGGAGACTCTTAAAGAAGAAGTTACAGGTCTGTGAGAGCCAGAAATCTTGCTTGTTTGTAGGTGACCAAATACTTATTTTCCACCATAATTTGCAAATAAATTCATAAAAAATCATACAATGTGATTTTCTGGATTTTTTTTTCTCATTTTGTCTGTCATAGTTGAAGTGTACCTATGATGAAAATTACAGGCCTCTCTCCTCTTTTTAAGTGGGAGAACTTGCACAATTGGTGGCTGACTAAATACTTTTTTTGCCCCACTGTATGTTGGGGTTTCCTTTATTTTGGCAGTTACCTGTAGGTCTTTAAGCCTATGAGCTTTGAGTATATGAATATAGTTAATATCTTCATGATGCTATAAAGAGTTCCAAAGAATACAAAATAAAAGTGTCTGGTATGTTGTGTAACCTACTGAAATAATGACAATTATATGACAAGAATGTGTGGATGACAGACACCATATCTGTTAGCTAAGTGCATGAGTTCATCAAGTCTATCTACAGTTCAGGTCCACTGAACCTGTCCCCTGACCTGGATAAATGGTTTTACTTGTTTGTTTTCTAATCTGAATGAATGTGCAAAAAAATCTAAGTCAAAATCCCACATTATCTGTTGGAAAGTCTTTGGCACTAATCTCATATCCTGTAAAAAAAATCAAAATTAAAAGCTCTAAAAAGACCATGGTTTAGGGAAGAGTAGTGCATTTCTGTGTTTAATATTTGTACACTCTGTGTATACAGAAATGTACATTACTTGGAAGTGCATGAGTCTCATTTGGCCAGGATCCAGCTGAAATGGGTTTGATATTCTCGTATCAGTATGTGTATACCAGAGGAGGTTGGTGAGAGGAGCTATAGGAGGACGGGCTCATTATAATAGAGCTCTGCTACCCGACCCAAGCCCGACAGGCCTCGACGTTATACATCGGGTTAGGACTGGGTAGGTCCTGTTGTCTCATCAATAACTAGGGTCCGGGTAGGACTGTACATTTTGAAGTTGAGCCATTTGCTTGTGTTCTGCTTCAGTGAACAGTCATTTCTGACTTAGGTCATGACATGGTGTCAGAAGTGCTTCAACCTTGTCAAATATAAGACCTATTCATTCCCATTGTGTACGTTCCCCATGCTACGTCAATGCGCCACACGGTGCATTCTGAGCGATTCTGGGACAAGGAGAGCTCTCCTACAAAGGAGTGATTTAAAAATTGTTTTACCTTTATTTAACTAGGCAAGTCAGTTAAGAACAAATTCTTACTTACTATGACGGCCTACCAAGAGGCAACAGGCCTCCTGTGGGGACGGGGTCTGGGATTAAAAATTTAAAATAAAATACATATATAAATATAGGACAAAACACACATCACAACAAGAGAGACTAAACTACATAAAGATAGACCTAAGACAACAACATAGCAAGGCAGCAACACAACATGATAACAACATGGTAGAGTAGCAACACAACATGATAACAACATGGTAGAGTAGCAACACAACATGATAACAACATGGTAGAGTAAATCAAATCAAATCAAATCAAATTTATTTATATAGCCCTTCGTACATCAGCTGATATCTCAAAGTGCTGTACAGAAACCCAGCCTAAAACCCCAAACAGCAAGCAATGCAGGTGTAGAAGCACGGTGGCTAGGAAAAACTCCCTAGAAAGGCCAAAACCTAGGAAGAAACCTAGAGAGGAACCAGGCTATGTGGGGTGGCCAGTCCTCTTCTGGCTGTGCCGGGTGGAGATTATAACAGAACATGGCCAAGATGTTCAAATGTTCATAAATGACCAGCATGGTCGAATAATAATAAGGCAGAACAGTTGAAACTGGAGCAGCAGCACAGTCAGGTGGAAGTTGAAACTGGAGCAGCAGCATGGCCAGGTGGACTGGGGACAGCAAGGAATCATCATGTCAGGTAGTCCTGGGGCATGGTCCTAGGGCTCAGGTCAGTTGAAACTGGAACAGCAGCATGGCCAGGTGGACTGGGGACAGCAAGGAGTCATCATGTCAGGTAGTCCTGGGGCATGGTCCTAGGGCTCAGGTCCTCCGAGAGAGAGAAAGAAAGAGAGAAGGAGAGAATTAGAGAACGCACACTTAGATTCACACAGGACACCGAATAGGACAGGAGAAGTACTCCAGATATAACAAACTGACCCCAGCCCCCCGACACATAAACTACTGCAGCATAAATACTGGAGGCTGAGACAGGAGGGGTCAGGAGACACTGTGGCCCCATCCGAGGACACCCCCGGACAGGGCCAAACAGGAAGGATATAACCCCAGCAACACAACATGATAACAGTAGCAGTAGCAACACAACATGATAACAACATGGTAGAGTAGCAACACAACATGATAACAACATGGTAGAGTAGCAATACAACATGATAACAACATGGTAGAGTAACAACACAACATGGTAGCAGCACAAAACATGGTACAAACATTATCGGGCACAGATAACAGCACAAAAGACGGGAAGGTAGAGACAACAATACATCACGTAAAGCAGCCACAACTGTCAGTGAGAGTGTCCATGATTGAGTCTTTGAATGAAGAGATTGAGATAAAACTGTCCAGTTTGAGTGTTTGTTGCAGCTCGTTCCAGTCGCTATAAATTGTGTCTACATATTCTAGCATGGGTAGGATGGTCATCTGAATCAGGGTTAGTTTGGCAGCTGGGATGAAAGAGGACAGATTACGATAGAGGAAACCAAGTCTAGATTTGACATTAGCCTGCAGCTTTGATATGTGCTGAGAGAAGGACAGTGTACCGTCTAGCCATACTCCCAAGTACTTATATGAGGTGACTACCTCAAGCTCTAAACCCTCAGAGGTAGTAGTCACACCAGTGGGGAGAGGGGCATTCTTCTTACCAAACCACATGACCTTTATTTTTGTTTAGAGGAAGGTTAAGGGCAGAGAAAGCTGGACACTAAGAAAGCTTTGTTGTAGAGCATTTAACACAAAATCTGGGGAGTGGCCAGAATGCGAGTGAATTGGGCGCTAGCTCAAAAACCCAACATTAGCATGAATTTCGTCGACAAGAAGTATAACATTATCCATATTTTTCTGAGATGTGAGATAATTAATTTTCTATCAGTAAATTTGTATATCTTTGGAAGTCAGACAGAGAGGAGCAGCTAATGGATTTACTAATGGGAATAAGTTATTTCAGATTTTGGATATAGGGCAGGGCCAGACTTTAAATTTTGCAGAAGCCATCGGGCCTGATAAGGGTAGGGTCTGAACGTTACGGGCATGGGTAGGGATCGGGCTTCAAATTAATGCCTGTGCAGAGCTCTACATTGTAATGGCTGGAATGGAATGTATCAAACACATGAACCATGTGGAAACCACCATTTTGACTCCGCTCCATTTATTTCATTTCCGCCATTACAATGAGCACGTCCTCCTATAGCTCCTCCCACCAGCCTCCTCTGGTGTAGTATGCCATATCTAATAGCAGCACTACTATTACTACTACTGCTAAAACTACTAATACTACTACTGCTAAAACTACTAATACTACTACTGCTAAAACAACTATTACTACTACTGCTAAAACAACTATTACGACTACTGCTAAAACTACTATTACTACTACTGCTAAAACTACTATTACTACTACTGCTAAAACTACTATTACTACTACTGCTAAAACTACTATTACTACTACTGCTAAAACTACTATTACTACTACTGCTAAAACTACTATTACTACTACTGCTAAAACTGCTATTACTACTACTGCTAAAACTACTATTACTACTACTGCTAAAACTGCTATTACTACTACTGCTAAAACTACTATTACTACTACTGCTAAAACTGCTATTACTACTACTGCTAAAACTACTATTAGTACTACTGCTAAAACTGCTATTACTACTACTGCTAAAACTGCTATTACTACTACTGCTAAAACTACTATTACTACTACTGCTAAAACTACTATTACTACTACTGCTAAAACTGCTATTACTACTACTGCTAAAACTACTATTACTACTACTGCTAAAACTACTATTACTACTACTGCTAAAACTGCTATTACTACTACTGCTAAAACTACTATTACTACTACTGCTAAAACTACTGGAAGGCAGCCACGGTGCATCCTTTATTTAAAGGGGGAGATCAAGCTGATCCTAAATGTTATAGGTCTATTTCTATTTTGCCCTGTTTATCAAAAGTGTTGGGAAAACTTGTCAATAATCAACTGACTGGCTTTCTTGATGTCTATAGTATTCTCTCTGGTATGCAATCTGGTTTCTGCTCAGGTTATGGAATTATCACTGCAACCTTAAAGGTCCTAAATTATGTTTCCATTGCCCTTGATTCTAAGCAATATTGTGCTGATATTTTTATTGACTTGGCCAAAGCTTTTGATACGGTAGGGAGTATTGGTGTCTCTGAGGGGTCTTTGGCCTGGTTTGCTAACTACCCCTCTCAAAGAGTGCAGTGTGTAAAGTCAGAACATCTGCTGTCTCAGCCACTGCCTGTCACCAAGGGTGTATCCCAAGGCTCGATCCTAGGCCCCACGCTCTTCTAATTTACATCACAACATAGTTCAGGCAGTAGGAAGCTCTCTCATTCATGTATATGCATCAAGATTTCTCTGCCCTTAACCTTGTTCTGAACACCTCCAAAACAAAGGTAATGTGGTTCAGTAAGTAGAATGCTCCTCTCCCCACCGGTGTGACTACTACCTCTGAGGGTTTAAAGCTTGAGGTGGTCACCTCATACAAGTACTTGGGAGTATTGCTAGACGGTACACTGTCCTTCTCTCAGCACATATCAAAACTGCAGGCCAAGGTTACATCTAGACTTGGTAATCTATCGTAATCACTCCTCTTTCATCCCAGCTGCCAAACTAACCCTGATTCAGATGACCATCCTACCCATGCTAGATTACGGAGACATAATTTATAGAGCGTCAGGTAAGGGTGCTCTCGAGTGGCTTGATGTTCTTTACCATTCGGCCATCAGATTTGCCACCAAAGCTCCTTATAGGACACATCACTGCACTCTGTACTCCTCTGTAAACTCTGTATACCCATCGTAAGACCCACTGGTTGATGCTTATTTATAAAACCCTCTTAGGCCTCACTCCCCCCATCTGAGATACCTACTGTAGCCCTCATCCTCCACATCCTCCACATACATCCTCCGTTCTGCCAGTCACATTCTTTTAACGGTCCCCGAAGCACACACATCCCTGGGTCGCTCCTCTTTTCAGTTCGCTGCAGCTAGAGACTGGAACGAGCTGCAAAAAAACACTCAAACTGGACAGTTTTATCTCAATCTCTTCTTTCAAAGTCTCAATTATGGACACTCTTACTGACACTTGTGGATGCTTTGCGTGATGTATTGTTGTCTCTCCCTTCTTGCCCTTTGTGCTGTTGTCTGTGCCCAATAATGTTTGTACCATGTTTTGTGTTGCTACCATGTTGTGTTGCTACCATGTTGTTCTGCTACCATGTTGTGTTGCTACCATGTTGTGCTGGTGCCATGTTGTGGAGCAACCTTGTTGTTGTCTTAGGTCTCTCTTGTGGTAATGTGTGTTTTGTGCTATATATATATATTTTCATCCCAGCCCCCATCCCCGCAGGAGGCCTTTTACCTTTTGGTAGGCCGTCATTGTAAATAAGAATTAGTTCTTAACTGACTTGCCTAGTTGAATAAAGATTAAAAAATAAACAGTACAAGTAAATCAAACATAATCTCAACTCAAATGCTATATGACAGTCAATCGATGTGATCTATCATTAGCTCGGACAACAATGCCATTACCCATTGATGGGTCCAGTTCTATTTTCCATTGCCTTGCTGCTAGATAGTTTCTGTTGTTGATTGAGTGGGTCTGTGCCATGTGGTCGACCTTGACAGAGAGAGGGAGGGTTGGTACACCAAGCCCCCCTGTCTGGCTCCACTCTGTAGTAACTGTGCCAACAGGACAGTGTCACGTATAAATGAACATCCTCTGATCTATATTGGGCTATTTTCCAATAGCGGTAAGAGAGTGGTGATAGGGTACACAGTGAGGACCTGACCCCCTATCTGATTGATGACCAGTGCTTGTATCCCAAATGGCACCATATTCCCTATGTAGTGCACTACTTTTGACCAGGGTCCGTATAGGGAATAGGTTGCCATTTGGGACAAAGCCACAGTGTTGATTTGCCTCCCCAGACTTTATTGATTACTTTGATTACTGTATAACATCCCTCTGTGTCCCAAATGGCCCCCTATTCGGGTCCTGGTCAAAATTAGTGCACTATATAGGGAATAGGGTGACATTTGGGATGCATATCCGGGCTCAACTGTGCCCACTATGCTGTTTTAAACCGTCTACCAAGCCACAGCACAAAACATAGACAGAGTACAGCAGACCAGGGTCAATTTCATGTTAAAGCTAGGATCACCACAGGCCCCTGGAGCCCATCCTGCAAGGGCCAGAGAGAGAGAGAGGTAATGAGAGACTAAAAGGCCAATGAAGGACAATAGGAGAGAAGAAGAAAAGGAGAGAAGAAGAAAAAATAAATAAGAAGGAAGGGAGAGAGAGAGAGAGAAGAAGGAAAGGAAAGAAGAAGAAAAGGAAAGAAGAAGAAAAGGAAAGAAGAAGGAAAGGAGAGAAGAAGAAAAGGAAAGAAGAAGGAAAGGAGAGAAGAAGAAAAAATAAATAAGAAGGAAGGGAGAGAGAGAAGAAGGAAAGGAGAGAAGAAGAAAAGGAAAGAAGAAGGAAAGGAGAGAAGAAGAAAATGAAAGAAGAAGGAAAGGAGAGAAGAAGAAAAAATAAATAAGAAGGAAGGGAGAGAGAGAGAGAGAGAGAAGGAAAGGAGAGAAGAAGAAAAGGAAAGAAGAAGGAAAGGAGAGAAGAAGAAAATGAAAGAAGAAGGAAAGGAGAGAAGAAGAAAAAATGAATAAGAAGGAAGGGAGAGAGAGAGAGAGAGAAGAAGGAAAGGAGAGAAGAAGAAAAGGAAAGAAGAAGGAAAGGAGAGAAGAAGAAAAAATAAATAAGAACGAAGGGAGAGAGAGAGAAGAAGAAAAAGAAAGAAGAAGAAAAGGAAAGAAGAAGAAAAATAACATAGGACGAAAGAACTAAGAGCGGAGGCTTTTCATTGGTCGATACTGAGTTCACGGCCAGTGCACCCCAACGTCTCACAGTTTCAAGCAAGCACCCATACTTGAGTGGCATCGAAAGAGGCTAAAATGTTTTTTTCCTTTCATTATGTCTTGTGTTTTTCCACGTCCGCCCCGAGGTTTATGTAAGAGCAGGAGTTGCAATCAGTCAAAATGAGGTCAGCGACGGGACAGGAGGATTAGAAGGTTATTAAACAAGAGGGTGCGTCCCAAATGGGAAAAGTAGTGCACTATTGTTGGGGATAGGGTCCCATTTCACATCAAATAAACACAGGGAGCAGCAGTACCGAGTCGATGTGCAGGGGTACGAAGTAAGTTAGTGCATTTGGAAAATATTCAGACCCTATGACTTTTTCTATAATGGATTAAATTGTTGTTGTTTTTAACACCCCATGATGACAAAGCAAAAAAAAAGGGTTTTAGACATTTTCGCAAATTGCTATAAAAAAATGACTAATTTATATAAATATTCAGACCCTTTACTCAGTACTTTGTTGAAGCACCTTTGGCAGCAATTACAGCCTCAAGTCTTCTTGGGTATGACGCTATAAGCTTGGCACACCTGTATTTGGGGAGTTACTCCCATTATTCTCTGCAGATCCTCTAAAGCTCTGTCAGGTTGGATAGGGAGCGTCGCTGCACAGCTATTCTCCAGAGATGTTCGATTGGGTTCAAGTCCGGGTTCTGACTAGGCCACTCAAGGACATTTAGAGACTTGTCCAGAAGCCACATCTGCTTTGTCTTGACTGTGTGCTTAGGGTCGTTGTCCTGTTGGAAAGTGAACCTTCACCCCAGTCTGAGGTCCCGAGCGCTCTGGAGCAGGTTTTCATCAAGGATCTCTCTGTACTTTAGTCCGTTCATCTTTTCCTAGATCCTGACTAGTCTGCAGCTGAAAAACATCTCCACAGCATGATGCTGCCACCACCATGCTTCACCGTAGGGATGGTGCCTGGTTTTCTCCTGACGTGATGCTTGGCATTCAGGCCAAAGAGTTTAATCTTGGTTACATCAGATCAGAGAATCTTGTTTCTCATGTTCTGAGTCCTTAAGGTGCCTTTTGTTAAACTCCAAACGGGCTGTCATGTGCCTTTTACTGAGGAGTGGCTTCCATCTGGCCACCCTATCATAAAGGCCTGATTGTTGGAGTGCTGCAGAGATTGTTGTCCTTCTGGAAGGTTCTCCCATCTCCACAGAGGAACTCCGGAGCTCTGTCAGAGTGACCATCGCCCTTCTCCCCAAATTGCTCAGTTTGGCCAGACGGCCAGCTCTGGGAAGAGTCTTCGTGGTTCCAAACTTCTTCCATTTAAGAATGATGGAGGCCATAGTGTTCTTGGGGATCTTCAATGCTGCATAAATGTTTTGGTACCCTTCCCCAGATCTGTTCCTCGACACAATCCTGTCTCAGAGCTCTACGGACAATTCCTTCGACCTCTTGGCTTGGTTTTTGCTCTGACATGCACTGTCAACTGTGGGACCTTCTATAGACAGGTGTGTGCCTTTCCAAATCCTGTCCAATAATTTGAATTTACCACAGGTGGACTCCAATCAAGTTGTAGAAACAGCTCAAGAATGATAAATGAAAAGAGAATGCGCCTGGGCTCAAAAGAGTCTCATAAGCATTTTTATGAAAGATTCAAATCGAGTAGTTGAAAATGCACCAGTCAATAACACAATATTTGATTTGCGTTCATCGGCAGTGTGGGAGGTCAAGAGGTCAAAGGTGATGTCATCTGATCTGAAGAAGACAATAGGCTTCTGATCGTTGAATCTGCCATGGTTCCGATCATTCCACTGCTCACAATATGACACCGTGTGATTACAAAGCCTGTGGTTTACTGTGAATCCAGCTGTGTGTGGCCATTCACTTTACACACAGATGCTTTTTTCTTCTTCAATTGGAATAGATTAACGAATTCCAGGAATTTACGTAAGATTTTTCCATGTAAGCTGCATCCACAGCAATCAGCTGCAACTTTAGTCAGATCAGCAGAAATGCTCTTCTTCTGTTTGGACAGACCATGCATTTCCTTTTTACACCAGTGGATTGACTGGTTTAGCAGTAAAGCACTAAATGGGTATTACATCATAAGTAAGGGGATATGGGTAGAGGGTATGTTTTGAAAGTTAATCTGATGATTATTTTCTGAGTCTGTTCATGATTAACATGTGGCCAATCTCTATTTACTGTCTGTGTCCCAAATGACAGTCTTTTCCACATATATGTAGTGCACTAGTTTTTACCAGGGTCCAAAGGGCTCTGGCCAAAAGTAGTTTTCACAAAAAAAGGGGGTAGTGTGCCATTTGGGATGTTACCACTGTCTATTTACAGGAAGTTGACAGATGACTACAGCGCAAGCCACTAGGGCCGGATATGTACAGAGGACTGTTATCTAGGGACGGATATAGACTACTGGACAGAGGACTGGTATCTAGGGACGGATATAGACTACTGGACAGAGGACTGGTTTCTAGGGACAGATATAGACTACTGGACAGAGGACTGGTTTCATTTAAACTCTGTTATCCTGTGTCATTCTGTATTCTCCACCCATAAAAGTGCAACGTGATCCTGACACCTATTATGGACTGGTTTGGGACAGAATAACTAACTCATCATAGTTTATCCCTGTTCCCTCCCTCTCTTTCTATTCACTTTTAACAATAAATAACTTTTTTATTCACTTCCGTTGTCCCCCAAGAGTTGCTGACTCTTTTGTCTTCTTCAGTTTGCTCCTCAATTCATGTACCTTGGTTGGAGAGCGAGGCAGTGATACCCTTCCCTTTGTTCCTCTCTCTATTCTCACTATTCCCTCTTTGCCATCCCTCCCTCTCCCCCTCCATCCCTCCCTTCATCCCTCCCTCTCTCCCTTCATCCCTCCATCCCTCCCTTCCCCCTCCATCCCTCCCTTCATCCCTCCCCTCTTTCATCCCTCCTCCCCCCTCATCCCCCCTCTTCCATCCCTCCCTTCATCCCTCCCTCTCCCCCTCCATCCCTCCCTTCATCCCTCCCTCCCTCCCCCCTCCATCCTTACCTCTCCCCCTCCATCCCTACCTACATCCCTCCATCCAGCCATCCATCAAGGCCTATTTGGGGGAATAGAACTAATCTTAGGTTAGCCGTGTTCCCTCCTCTACTCCTCTATCTACCTATCTTTCTCTATTTCCCAGCGCTGAGCTCTACTCTGTTCTCAGCTCTACTTGATGTATACAGCATTGTTAATCCATGGTCCTCCAGGCTTACAAAGCCACCTGCTACAGTTGCCCACTTCTGTCCTGTTCCCCTGGCAGAATATGGTGGTTGGGTGGAGCAGACAGACAGACAGACTGGCCAGGAGGGTCAGGCGAGGTGTAGCGCCCAGTGACATTGCTGTCATGTTGTGCTGCCATATCGGTATTGAACCTCATGTCGGTTAATATTCTCTACTGTGCCTCTCTCCACGGAGCAATTTTTTTAATGTATTCAAATGTCTCTGTGTGTGTATTTCAAGGTTATGTGTCCCTTCCCTCGGTGGTGAGTCATGATCTATTACTACCTACCTGTTTTGCATGCTGAACCTGATGTGTTTGCTAATATCCTGTTAAAGTCATGGGCTGCAGTGGAGCAGTAAATGGCTATTAAGAGGGATGGTGGCAGTTGGTATGTTTTGCAAGTTAATGTTTTTTCTTAGTCTGTTCATGATTACCATGTGGACTTCACTCAGATCAGCAGAAAGGCTCTTCTTCCGTTGGGACAGACCATGTGCCCTTCAGTTTTAAACCAGTGGACTTACAGAACTAGTTTAGCAGCACTACATGGGCATTACATCATAAGGAAGGGGATATGGGTAGAGGGTATGTTTTGAAAGTTAATCTGATGATTTTTTTTCTGAGTTGGTTCATGATTAACATTTGTACAATCTCTATTTACCCTCTGCGTCCCAAATGGTAGCCTTTCCCCTATATATGGATACTACTTTTGACCAGAACCCAAGGTGTGAAACTATAGCAATACCAGGAATCAGACTGATTCCATTGTTCCTTCTTTTGTGAAAAGTGCTCTCTCTCTCTCTCTCTCCTGAGAAGGGATACTTCAACCTTCAGCAGATGGCGATGGAACCTCTTGGAAACAAACATCCCCTTTGTTATCCTTCAAGTGCCCTTCCCTGTCTTTCAGTTCTTCAGGGAACGATTACCCTTTCTGTATGACCTGAGAGGAGAGAGAGGCATCTTGTACGTTGTCAAACCCTGACTACTGTATCGTGTCATGGGATTCAAATGATGATAGGATGCAAACAAAAGGCTCATTTTCCTGACTGGTTTAGGAGCGCGTGCATAGCACAGTGCACATGTGGACAGAGTAGAACATATGAACTGAACAACTCTTTCCTCACACAGCACATTTTATTTGATTTGATTTATTTCACCTTTATTTAAACCAGGTAGGCTAGTACAAGTTCTCAACAATTGCGACCTGGCCAATATAAAGCAAAGCAGTTCGACACATACAACAACAACAACAACAACAACAACAACAACACAGAGTTACTCATGGAGTAAAACAAAACATACAGTCAATAATACAGTAGAAAAATAAGTATATATACAATGTGAGCAAGTGAGGTGAGATAAGGGAGGTAAAGGCAAAAAAAAGTCCCTGGTGGCGAAGTAAATACAATATAGCAAGTAAAACACTGGAATGGTTGATTTGCAGTGGAAGAACGTGCAAAGTAGAAATAGAAATAATGGGGTGCAAAGGAGCTAAATAAATAAATAAATACAGTAGGGAAAGAGGTAGTTGTTTGGCCTAAATTATAGATGGGCTATGTACAGGTGCAGTAATCTGTGAGCTGCTCTGACAGCTGGTGCTTAAAGCTAGTGAGGGAGATAAGTGTTTCCAGTTTCAGTGATTTTTATAGTTTGTTCCAGTCATTGGCAGCAGAGAACTGGAAGGAGAGGCGGCCAAAGAAAGAATTGGTTTTGGGGGTGACCAGAGAGATATACCTGCTGGAGCGCGTGCTACAGGTGGGTGCTGCTATGGTGACCAGCGAGCTGAGATAAGGGGGGACTTTACCTAGCAGGGTCTTGTAGATGACCTGAGCCAGTGGGTTTAGCGACGAGTATGAAGCGAGGGCCAGCCAACGAGAGCGTACAGGTCGCAGTGGTGGGTAGCATATGGGGCTTTGGTGACTAAATGGATGGCACTGTGATAGACTGCATCCAATTTATTGAGTAGGGTATTGGAGGCTATTTTGTAAATGACATCGCCGAAGTCGAGGATTGGTAGGATGGTCAGTTTTACAAGGGTAGCATGAGTGAAGGATGCTTTGTTGTGAAATAGGAAGCCAAATCTAGATGTAATTTTGGATTGGAGCTGTTTGATGTGAGTCTGGAAGGAGAGTTTACAGTCTAACCAGACAGCTAGGTATTTGTAGTGGTCCACGTATTCTAAGTCAGAGCCGTCCAGAGTAGTGATGTTGGACAGGCGGGTAGGTGCGGGCAGTGATCGGTTGAAGAGCATGCATTTAGTTTTACTTGTATTTAAGAGCAATTGGAGGCCACGGAAGGAGAGTTGTATGGCATTGAAGCTCGCCTGAAGGGTTGTTAACACAGTGTCCAAAGCAGGGCCAGATGTATACAGAATGGTGTTGTCTGCGTAGAGGTGCATCAGAGACTCACTAGCAGCAAGAGCGACATCATTGATGTATACAGAGAAGAGAGTCGGTCCAAGAATTGAACCCTGTGGCACCCCCATAGAGACTGCCAGAGGCCCGGACAACAGACCCTCCGATTTGACACACTGAACTCTATCAGAGAAGTAGTTGATGAACCAGGCGAGGCAATCGTTTGAGAAACCAAGGCTGTCAAGTCTGCCGATGAAGATGTGGTGATTGACAGAGTCGAAAGCCTTGACCAGTTCAATGAATATGGCTGCACAGTATTGTTTCTTATCGATGGCGGTTAAGATATCGTTTAGGACATTGAGCGTGGCTGAGGTGCACCCATGACCAGCTCTGAAACCAGATTGCATAGCAGAGAAGGTATGGTGGGATTATAAATGGTCTGTAATCTGTTTGATGACTTGGCTTTCGAAGACCTTAGAAAGGCACGGTAGTATAGATATAGGTCTGTAGCAGTTTGGGTCAAGAGTGTCCCCCCCTTTGAAGAGGGGGATGACCACAGCTGCTTTCCAATCTTTGGGGATCTCAGACAACACTAATTCACCAAACCCAAGCTTTACACCATGTGAGAGGAAAAGCCCTTAAATTAAAAATTGAATTGAAATTGAGTGTGAGGTGTGTCCCATGTGTCCCAGGTGTGTCTCAGATGTGTCCCAGGAGACAGTAAAGTATGGAAAATCCCAGGAGACAGTAGGGGGAGATAATCCCAGGAGACAGCAGAGGAAGATAATCCCAGGAGACAGCAGAGGAAGATAATCCCAGGAGACAGTAGAGGAAGATAATCCCAGGAGACAGTAGAGGAAGATAATCCCAGGAGACAGTAGAGGAAGATAATCCCAGGAGACAGTAGAGGAAGATAATCCCAGGAGACAGTAGAGGAAGATAATCCCAGGAGACAGTAGAGGAAGATAATCCCAGGAGACAGTAGAGGAAGATAAACCCAGGAAACAGTAGTGGCGGATAAACCCAGGAGACAGTAGTGGCGGATAAACCCAGGAGACAGTAGTGGCGGATAAACCCAGGAGACAGTAGTGGCGGATAAACCCAGGAGACAGTAGTGGCGGATAAACCCAGGAGACAGTAGTGGCGGATAAACCCAGGAGACAGTAGTGGAGTGTCGTAACTTTACTTTCTGATGACTGTTATTTAGTTAATCAACTAACTATGTTTAATTGTTAAATGAATCATGTAACAATAAACTCATCAGGACCTGGGGCACCACGGAAGAGGTTGTTTAAAGAGTTACCATCTCCTGAATTAAACTCTATAAGGTACATATCTATTACATCGATTAACAGTCATTTTATTAACCATTACCTCATATTATATCATCGTTCTGAACAGTAGCAACTTTCTTGGATCTGCAGAAACCCCAGCCTAGCTCATTATTCAGTACTACACAAATTGGTTGAATTATTTATTTCCTAGCTAGGCCTCTTTTAAAGGTCTCTTCATCAAACTGACTAACAGAAAAGCTAGTCCTCTTTTAATGGGCTCTTCATCAAACTGACTAACAGAAAGGCTAGTCTACTTTTAAAAAGCAAAAGAGCTCTTTAAAAGAGGCCCAGATTTTCTGTTAGTCAGTTTGATAAAGAGCTGTTTAAAAGAGGCCTCTTCCTCTCTTTCTTCTCTTTAATTATAAAGTCATTATACATCCTACTTCCTCCCTCTTTCTCACTTCCTCGCTCTCTCACTTCCTCGCTCTTTCTCACTTCCTTGCTCTTTCTCACTTCCTCCCTCTTTCTCACTTCCTCCCTCTTTCTCACTTCCTCCCTCTTTCTCACTTCCTCCCTCTTTCTCACTTCCTCCCTCTGAGACCTTGAATTAGTTGTTTCCCCTTGCTCTGCAAGGGCTGTGGCTTTTGTGGTGCGATGGGTAACGACGCTTCGAGTGTGACTGTTGTCTATGTGCAGAGGGTCCCTGGTGCGAGCCCAGGTAGGGGCGAGGAGAGGGATGGAAGCTATACTGTTACAATAGCACATGTACTAGTCCTGGCCCTGTACTTGCGACCAACACCTGGTATTCTCCACAGACTCAAATTTGATCCCAAAGATGGACTCTATTTTTCAGCCCAATACGGTCATCACATCATTGGGTCATTTCTCCATATCCCTCCACCAGAACATCAATAAGAGGATTACAGCAGTAATGTAATCTACTTGATCAACTCTCATTCAAACAGATTATGATGATAATGTTTATTTCTGTGATAATGATGTCATCTAACCCCCCTTGCTGCCTGGTTGCCATGTACAATATGTATGTGTCCCAAAAATGTCACCCGGTTCCCTATGTAGTGTACTGTGTAGGGAATAGGCAGAGTTCATCCCAAACGGCTATCTCTTTACTTAGAGAGTTCTGTATGATGATGCATTGCTTCTTAATTCCCTACTACTCTGATTATGAATCAACCAAAACCCTTTGGGTGGTCAAACTCCCACATCACTTAAACCAAAACCCTTTGGGTGATCAAACTCCCACATCACTTAAACCAAAACCCTTTGGGTGGCACCTAAAGGACGCTCAGACCATGAGAAACAAGATTCTCCGGTCTGATGAGACCAAGGTTGAATTCTTTGGCCTGAATGCCAAGAGTCACGTCTGGAGGAAACCTGGCACCATCCCTACGGTGAAACATTGTGGTGGTCGCCCCAGAGCACTCGGGACCTCAGACTGGGGTGAAGGTTCACCTTCCATCAGGACAACGACCCTAAGCACACAGCCAAGACAATGCAGGAGTGGCTTCGGGACAAGTCTCTGAATATCCTTGAGTTGCCCAGCCAGAGCCCGGTCTTGAACCCGATCAAACATCTCTGGAGATACCTAAAAATAGCTGTGCAGCGACGCTCCCCATCCAACCTCACAGAGCTTGAGAGGATCTGCAGAGAAGAATGGGAGAAACTCCCCAAATACAGGTGTGCCAAGCTTGTAGCGTCATACCCAAGAAGACTCAAGGCTGTCATCACTGCCAAATGTGCTTCAACAAAGTACTGAGTAACCTGTAACATAACAAAATGTGGAAAAAGTCAAGGGATCTGGAAACTTTCCGAAAGCACTGTATATTTGACCCACTAAAATAGTGTTAAACAAACACATTTCAAAGTGTAGACAAACTAACACCAGCAGAGTGTTGGGTCCCTAATATGTTGTTGCAAATTCTGATTTAAATGAAACTTTATAGAGATGAGGCCGTTACACTTTCTCAGTGTTAGAGAATAACACATGTAGTGTTACAGTATTGTGGGGTGTTATTTTAACACTGTAGGGTGTACAGCCTTATTTGCATATTTCCCAGCATTCCTTTTGAGTGAATGTGAGAGATACTAACAAACAGTCATGGGTGGGTGACAGAGACATGGTTGTTGCATTCATTTGTTTTCAGTCCTCAACAATGTGAGACCTGCAAGTCACAATACGCTGAGTTTGTGAAGTGATTAGTAATTCCTATGTCGGAATCCAGCAAGAGGGCAGATATCAAATAATTGGAATATTTTAGCACCCACGACCTGCATTCAGAATGACTGCTATGGTGAAGGACTTGACCAACAAGACCTCCTAAACTGGAACATTCATCTCAGTAACGGTTGCAATGCATCCAACCCCCTACAAATTGGATTAGTAAAAAATAAAATGTTGGCTGGATGTCCTTTGGGTGGTGGACCATTCTTGATACACATGGGAAACTGTTGAGTGTGAACAATCCAGCACGTTGCAGTTCTTGACACACTCAAACCGGTGCGCCTTAAATATTTTGTCTTGCACATTCACCCTCTGAACGACACACATACACAATCCATGTCTCAATGGTCTCAAGGCATAAAAATCCTCCTTTAACCTGTCTCCTCCCCTTCATTTACACTTATTGAAGTGGATTTAACAAGTGACATAAATAAGGGATCATAGCTTTCACCTGGATTCACCTGGTCAGTCTATGTCATGGAAAGAGCAGGTGTTCCTAATGTTTTGTTGAGAGCAGAGCAGAGCAGAGCAGAGCAGAGGAGAGGAGAGGAGAGGAGAGGAGAGGAAAGGAGAGGAGAGGAGAGGAGAGGAGAGGAGAGGAGGAGGAGGAGAGGAGAGGAGAGGAGAGGAGGGAGAGGAGAGGGAGAGGAGAGGAGAGGAGAGGAGAGGAGAGGAGAGGAGAGGAGAGAGAGAGGAGAGGAGAGGAGAGGAGAGGAGAGGAGAGGACGACTATAGTGTAACCTTGTATTCCTCAAAGTCCACATTATCCACATTAACACTCATGCTGCCCACTGGTCTGCATTGATGCACTGGCACACACACTGTGTCGGACATACACCGACCATTGACACACACACCCTCTCCTAAAAGTTGCAATAGATTAAACGTCAATGATGGATTATATCTGACAAATTACACTATCATCTGAATTATCTAACTATCATCTAAATCACACATCTGTGTTATTTCATATGGGATTGCTAGGCCAATGACATCATCGTCATGGCCATCGTTCTCCATGTAACGTCCATGCTGTTATTGGATTGTATTGTTCCATTATCTAAGAACAAGTTATCGGAGAATTGCTGACACAGGTTTTGACAGAGATGCTTTAGGGTGTCTATTTTTAAATCCATATTTTCCATGCAGCTCTGTTATGTCCTTTAGCCAGATACCCTACTCCTCTACTCTACTCACTACTCAACCCAGTGTCCTTGATACCGACAGTAAAGCTGCAGGAGGTGTAATATGGTGGGAAAGTTATATGGTCTGTTGTGAATAACACACAGATCAGGGCTGCTTTTGGGCCTGATTGCTAAGCAGAGGGAAGTAGAAACTGTAGCTTGTCTGTGGACTCTTCTTACATCCAGAATGCTGTAAAGGTCCATCTCAATACTCATACTGTCAGTAGCCCCAAAGCATTCTTCATTTGGAATTGACCTAATCTTGTTTTTTTAAATACATGTCTTATTTCACCTTTATTTAACCAGGTGGGCCAGTTGAGAACTAGTTCTCATTTGCAACCATGCACACAGTGTGTGCAAATGAAGTGAGATTATGGGATTGTCTACCAGCTGGTTCTTCCTCTGTCAAACCTGTCTACATAGCAATTAACCTGGAGATGAGGACAGAACTCCCCTGACTCTGAGCAGAGATATTAAAGAAAGAAGGAGGAGATAGGGATCCCATTGGACAACTTATAATGCCTCGGCCGTCAGACTATTGACCAATCGGGTTCACGTTGTCATGCTGTGTTCACATGATGCACTTCCTAAGCTAATCGTCATGCAATCCCTTTTCAAAGTCAGGGTATAAGTCGAGAAAACGTCCTATTTTTCCTCAAAAGTACGTAACGTCACGATTCCAAAGCTATACAATATTACAGCGAACAAGTTGATTATCTCACATCTCAGAAAAGATTTGCAATGTTGTACTTTCTTGGTGACGAAATTCATGCTAATGTTGGGTTTTTGAGCTAGCGCCCAATAGACTCCCAGTCAAGAGAGCTCTCCTTATCTCAAAATCACCCAGAATGCACCTTGCATCTCAAAATCACCCAGAATGCACCGCATGGCCCATTGTCGTCACATGGGCAAATGTACACAATGGGTGTTAATACAATTCCAATGGAGTTTCCCATCTCCTCAAAATGATCTCTTCTCTGAGGCTTCATTCCAAAATGGCAGCCTATGGGCCCTGGTCAAAAGTAGTGCACTATATAGAGGATAGGGTGCCATTTAGGACACACTGAGTGTCAGGTGTTTGTCCCAGAAGGAAGGCTCTTACACAACACTAATGACTAAGGGATTTGAGATCGGACTTATCTCGGTCGGCTCCCACTTGGTGTTTCTGTGTTAGAGTGTGTGTGTGTGTGTGTGTGTGTGTGTGTGTGTGTGTGTGTGTGTGTGTGTGTGTGTGTGTGTGTGTGTGTGTGTGTGTGTGTGTGTGTGTGTGTGTGTGTGTGTGTCTGTGTGTGTGTGTTGGAGGTCAGGAATTTACTTGACAGGAATTTCAAAACAAAGATGAAGAGAGTTTCTATATTTCCTGTTAAAAGGCATTCATCATAGCATCAATTTATGTCAGCACACATGTGTGACATTCGTGTATGAAATTCACCACATGCATGGCACATGGTTCTCAACGTCACAGACCAGCACAGACAGTACCGGAGAATGTGTTGACTTCCTGAAATCGGACTTTGTATCGAGATGTGTGTGTCATATAGTGGACCAAAACCAATATGATGCATGTATTGTAATTGCATTATAAGGCTCCATAGTGATGCTTGCATCAATAATTCTTAAAGAAATGAAACTACTATGCAACTATTAATAACTACTGTTTTAAAAGAATACACAGAGACAACCATTTGATGATAGTGATCTGTACAATAGTTTGTATACAGTATGTCCTCCATTGCTTTCTTCCATACTTTATGTCCAGTCTGGAGACTTAGCCTTGTGAACTCTTGACTGTGCTCCTCTGACAACAACGCTGCTGACATACCTGTACTGTGTATTCTAAGTGCAGTGCATGTGCTTGTGACCACTCAAGACATTGGGTCACTGAGTAGTTCAGCTAGATTGAGAAGTCAGTGTCTTTACACTAGTTAGTGTCTTTACACTACATTAGAGAATGTAGCTTTTTCAACCTTGGCTGTGCTGACCTGGTCTTGTCTTTTCTGAGCAGACAGGCCCTGAAAAGAGGGTTCCCTAACAAGTTTTCTGAGCATTAAAAACCCCCCAAAACATATACAAATGTAAGCAAGGTTTGAAATGATTACGTTTCAGTGAAATATTATATCTTTTTGGGCTTGTAGGTCAGTTTGCAGTCTACAAATGATTAGTAATTATGTTCCGACCCCCTGACCATCCGCTTAAGAAACAAATTGGCCCACGGCTGAATCTAGTTGATGATCCCTTCCCGATAGGCTGAGGTGCATTTAACCACTTGGTACCACCAAGACATTGGGTCACTGAGCAGTTCAGTTGGATTGAGAGGGGAGAGGTGCAGGCTGAGTCTTTGCACTCGACAGCCTAGACATTGGAGAATTGAGCTTTCTCAACCCAAGCTGTGCTAGCCTGAACACAACCCTGTGAGCTGACATACCTGTCTTGTGTTCTCTCTCACCAAGACATCCCATCCCTGTTAGATCCCTGCAGGGCCAGTGACTAAGTCAACATCCCATCCCTGTTAGATCCATGCAGGGCCAGTGACTAAGTCAACATCCCATCCCTGTTAGATCCCTGCAGGGCCAGTGACTAAGTCAACATCCCATCCCTGTTAGATCCCTGCAGGGCCAGTGACTAAGTCAACATCCCATCCCTGTTAGATCCCTGCAGGGCCAGTGACTAAGTCAACATCCCATCCCTGTTAGATCCCCGCTGGGCCAGTGACTAAGTCAACATCCCATCCCTGTTAGATCCATGCAGGGCCAGTGACTAAGTCAACATCCCATCCCTGTTAGATCCATGCAGGGCCAGTGACTAAGTCAACATCCCATCCCTGTTAGATCCCTGCAGGGCCAGTGACTAAGTCAACATCCCATCCCTGTTAGATCCATGCAGGGCCAGTGACTAAGTCAACATCCCATCCCTGTTAGATCAGTGCAGGGCCAGTGACTAAGTCAACATCCCATCCCTGTTAGATCCCTGCAGGGCCAGTGACTAAGTCAACATCCCATCCCTGTTAGATCCCTGCAGGGCCAGTGACTAAGTCAACATCCCATCCCTGTTAGATCCCCGCTGGGCCAGTGACTAAGTCAACATCCCATCCCTGTTAGATCCATGCAGGGCCAGTGACTAAGTCAACATCCCATCCCTGTTAGATCCCTGCAGGGCCAGTGACTAAGTCAACATCCCATCCCTGTTAGATCCATGCAGGGCCAGTGACTAAGTCAACATCCCATCCCTGTTAGATCCATGCAGGGCCAGTGACTAAGTCAACATCCCATCCCTGTTAGATCCATGCAGGGCCAGTGACTAAGTCAACATCCCATCCCTGTTAGATCCATGCAGGGCCAGTGACTAAGTCAACATCTCATCCCTGTTAGATCCATGCAGGGCCAGTGACTAAGTCAACATCCCATCCCTGTTAGATCCCTGCTGGGCCAGTGACTAAGTCAACATCCCATCCCTGTTAGATCCCTGCAGGGCCAGTGACTAAGTCAACATCCCATCCCTGTTATATCCCTGCAGGGCCAGTGACTAAGTCAACATCCCATCCCTGTTATATCCCTGCTGGGCCAGTGACTAAGTCAACATCCCATCCCTGTTAGATCCCCGCTGGGCCAGTGACTAAGTCAACATCCCATCCCTGTTAGATCCATGCAGGGCCAGTGACTAAGTCAACATCCCATCCCTGTTAGATCCCCGCTGGGCCAGTGACTAAGTAGTGAGAGGATAGGTGCTGACTGGTGTCTATATTTGCACTCTATAAATTGAGGAGCTGGTGGCTCCAGGACATTGGGTCGCTAAGTAGTTGAGATGGACTGAGAGGAGTGTGCTGATGAGTGTCTCTGCACTCTAGACATTGATGACCTCAGCTATTGACAGAAGGTATAAATATCAGTCCTACTGAGGTGTTTAGAACCTGTTATCCTAAAGGTGAAGTGTTGAGTCACTATTGAAAGCTAGGGATCGATTTAAGTCGCTTACACTTTGGGCACAGCCCACTGCTGCAGCTAATTACCTATAAATGACTTATTAACAATATCGGCAATACAAAGTCAAGTTTGATTTTTTTAACCTTTATTTAACCAGGCAAGTCAGTTAAGAACAAATTACTATTTACAATGACGGCCTAGGAACAGTGTGTTAACTGCCTGTTCAGGGGCAGAACGACAGATTTGTACCTTGTCAGCTCGGGGGTTTGAACTTGCAACCTTCCGGTTACTAGTCCAACGTTCTAACCACTAGGCTACCCTGCCGCCCCAAGTATTAGGATGGGGAGGTTAAAAAAAAAATATATATATATATATATATATATATGTAATTCTGCTTGATGAATTTCCTGTCAATTGGAACGTCACTCACCATCAAAAAGAGACACTGGAGACTCTCCACAGATGGAAACAGCCTTGTAGACATCTAGGTCCAAGGTTAGCAGCAGTCCAGATAGTGAGTCAGCCCACAGGTCCTGATTTAAATAGATCTCACGATCCTCCCCCATGTGACCAGCTAATCAGTCTATAGTTGGTAACAGGCAGGGATATTTAGAGGGTGTCTTACCGTACTGACAGCATCCGTAAACTCAATCCGTCACCTGTCCTCCCACTCCTTCCTCCCCTGAGTCAGCCGCCCAGAGTTCCCCTTCCTAATTCATTCTCTACAACGTCAAGATAAGAGGGGAATGAATTTGCAGTTTCGTGTTTCCCTTCGTCATACATTTTTGTCTAAATGTTTTTCTTTTTACATAAAGAGTTCAATCTAATCTTGGCACCCAGAAACAAATCAGAGCTATTACATTAATGTTTAACATTTTAACTTAAAAAGGCTGTCACGAGAGACTATGGTTACATCCTAAATCGCACACTATTTCCAATGTAGTGCACATAGTCCCATAGGGCTCTGGTCAAATGTAGGGATTAGGATGCCATTTGGAAACGTAACCTATACCTCCACAAATAAAACAATTACAACATCCCTAAACCATTTATTTGGTCAGGTGCCATGATTTCTCGGGTGTATGACTAATTTAGTTTTACCAGTAGTCATGGGTTACGGAGGACAGTTCTGGCCTTTTACTATTACGATCACATTCCACTTCACACTGTGATCTGGCCTGCTTATCAAGTGCACACTTGAGATTATGGGATACCCAGTACAGCATTGACATTTACTTGTATCTATCTGTCTGTGCTCAGTTAGACAGAAAACAAAAGAGATAAGGTTCATGGCCCCATAGAAACGGTTGAACTGTTGTTTATTAGAAGCCAGTGTAAGACTATCAGGTGGGTGCTCATTGAAAACTGAAAGACATTTCGTAACAAACAAAAAATATCTTTTAAGAAAGATGCATGATTGTGGTGCTCTTTTCAAAGTACCTGGACCTAACACATTATGGTCAAGGGAAAATACATATGTGACTTGTTATGAACCATAAAATAGACAGTTTATTAGTAGCAATAACATAACAACTATTCAGAACTTGTGCCTTCAGTAAACGGGTGAAATACTCAATTATCTTTTGAATAGTTCTTCTCCATTGTGGTTATCATTGTTATTTCTCTACTATTATCTGAGAGAAACCTTAACTTGATGACGGATGAGACCAGCTGAGGGACTTACCCCATGACGGATGAGACCAGCTGAGGGACTTACCCCATGACGGATGAGACCAGCTGAGGGACCTACCCCATGACGGATGAGACCAGCTGAGGGACCTACCCCATGACAGATGAGACCAGCTGAGGGACTAACATCATGACAGATGAGACCAGCTGAGGGACTAACATCATGACAGATGAGACCAGCTGAGGGACTAACATCATGCCGATGAGACCAGCTGAGGGACTTACAGCATGACAGATGAGACCAGCTGAGGGACCTGACCCCATGACAGATGAGACCAGCTGAGGGACTAACATCATGACAGATGAGACCAGCTGAGGGACTGACAGCATGACATATGAGACCAGCTGACCAGCTGAGACTAACACCATGACAGATGAGACCAGCTGAGGGACTGACATCATGACAGATGAGACCAGCTGAGGGACCTACCCCATGACAGATGAGACCAGCTGAGGGACTAACATCATGACAGATGAGACCAGCTGAGGGACTGACAGCATGACATATGAGACCAGCTGTGACCAGCTGAGAGACTAACACCATGACAGATGAGACCAGCTGAGGGACTAACATCATGACAGATGAGACCAGCTGAGGGACTTACAGCATGACAGATGAGACCAGCTGAGGGACCTACCCCATGACAGATGAGACCAGCTGAGGGACTAACATCATGACAGATGAGACCAGCTGAGGGACTGACAGCATGACATATGAGACCAGCTGTGACCAGCTGAGAGACTAACACCATGACAGATGAGACCAGCTGAGGGACTGACATCATGACAGATGAGACCAGCTGAGGGACTGACATCATGACAGATGAGACCAGCTGAGGGACTAACATCATGACAGATGAGACCAGCTGAGGGACTAACATCATGACAGATGAGACCAGCTGAGGGACTTACAGCATGACAGATGAGACCAGCTGAGGGACCTACATCATGACAGATGAGACCAGCTGAGGGACTAACACCATGACAGATGAGACCAGCTGAGGGACTAACATCATGACAGATGAGACCAGTTGTGACCAGCTGAGGGACTGACAGCATGACAGATGAGACCAGCTGAGGGACTAGCACCATGACAGATGAGACCAGCTGTGACCAGCTGAGAGACTAACGTCATGACCGATGAGACCAGCTGAGGGACTGACAGCATGACATATGAGACCAGCTGAGGGACTAACACCATGACATATGAGACCAGCTGAGGGACTAACATCATGACAGATGAGACCAGCTGAGGGACTAACTCCATGACATATGAGACCAGCTGAGGGACTAACATCATGACAGATGAGACCAGCTGAGGGACTAACATCATGACCGATGAGACCAGCTGAGGGACTAACATCGTGACAGATGAGACCAGCTGAGGGACTAACATCATGACCGATGAGACCAGCTGAGGGACTAACATCATGACAGATGAGACCAGCTGAGGGACTAACATCATGACCGATGAGACCAGCTGAGGGACTAACTCCATGACAGATGAGACCAGCTGAGGGACTAACTCCATGACATATGAGACCAGCTGAGGGACTAACATCATGACAGATGAGACCAGCTGAGGGACTAACTCCATGACATATGAGACCAGCTGAGGGACTAACTCCATGACATATGAGACCAGCTGAGGGACTAACTCCATGACATATGAGACCAGCTGAGGGACTAACATCATGACAGATGAGACCAGCTGAGGGACTAACTCCATGACATATGAGACCAGCTGAGGGACTAACACCATGACATATGAGACCAGCTGAGGGACTAACTCCATGACAGATGAGACCAGCTGAGGGACTAACATCATGACAGATGAGACCAGCTGAGGGACTAACATCATGACAGATGAGACCAGCTGAGGGACTAACTCCATGACAGATGAGACCAGCTGAGGGACTAACTCCATGACAGATGAGACCAGCTGAGGGACTAACTCCATGACATATGAGACCAGCTGAGGGACTAACTCCATGACATATGAGACCAGCTGAGGGACTAACATCATGACAGATGAGACCAGCTGAGGGACTAACTCCATGACAGATGAGACCAGCTGAGGGACTAACTCCATGACATATGAGACCAGCTGAGGGACTAACTCCATGACATATGAGACCAGCTGAGGGACTAACTCCATGACATATGAGACCAGCTGAGGGACTAACTCCATGACAGATGAGACCAGCTGAGGGACTAACTCCATGACAGATGAGACCAGCTGAGGGACTGACATCATGACAGATGAGACCAGCTGAGGGACTAACTCCATGACAGATGAGACCAGCTGATGACTAACTCCATGACAGATGAGACCAGCTGAGGACTAACTCCATGACAGATGAGACCAGCTGAGGGACAAACATCATGACAGATGAGACCAGCTGAGGGACTCCTTCTCTGACAAATGAGACCAAACTGACATCATGACAGATGAGACCAGCTGAGGGACTAACTCCATGACAGATGAGACCAGCTGAGGGACTAACTCCATGACAGATGAGACCAGCTGAGGGTCAAAACCTTGACAATGAGACCAGCTGAGGGACTAACATCATGACAGGTGACACACTTTCCCCCTTTGCGGTGTACATAACACTCTAATCAAATCTGCTTAGTCAAAACCTTTGAAAGATGGAGCTTGACACGTTGTGCTTAATTTCTATGTTTGTTGTGTTCCACCCCTATTCTCATTACACTCATCAGGATCCATCCATCCATCCAGAGTCAGAATGCTGATTCACTCTACGATCAGTTTAGCCTCCTAAATCAGATGGAATACGACTGTATAGACAAGGAGAACCTGATCGTAGAGCAGCTTTCGTGAATAAAGGCCCAGTTATCAAGTTCCATGGAATCTCTGTTTGCTTTCCCTGTGACATGTTTACTTTAGTCTGTTCGGTGTAATGGAAAAACATGAAAAGGACATCATGCTCAAGATATCAGATGACTCACTCAAAACACTGAAAACTTTCAAGAAAAAGCACATTTTGTGTTTCAATACAATTTCCATGAAATGAGTGATACTGTGGTAAAATATACACCAATGTATCAAGTCATACGAACCTCCAAAGATCTGCAATTCTTCCATAAATACAATTTAAAACAGCGTGTGAATGTTGGCTTTTTGTGCAAATTCCTGGGTTCAACGCCAGTGCAAATAAGCTATACTGCATCCACTGCAATGTTATACTGGGCTTCATC
This sequence comes from Oncorhynchus tshawytscha, assembly GCF_018296145.1. NCBI lineage: Eukaryota > Metazoa > Chordata > Actinopteri > Salmoniformes > Salmonidae > Oncorhynchus > Oncorhynchus tshawytscha. Next base: position 9,429,985 of record NC_056441.1, on the reverse strand, counting down.
CCAAATGGCACCCTGTTCCCTCAATAGCGCCACTATTCCCTATGTAGTGCACTACTACCCTATGGGCCCCTGGTCAAAAGTAGTGCACTATATAGGGAATAGGGTTCCATAGGGCTCTGGTCAAAAGTAGTGCACTATATAGGGAATAGCGTTCCATAGGGCTCTGGTAAAAAGTAGTGCACTATATAGGGAATAGCGTTCCATAGGGCTCTGGTCTAAAGTAGTGCACTATATAGGGAATAGCGTTCCATTGGGCTCTGGTCAAAAGTAGTGCACTAAATAGGGAATAGGGTGCCATTTGGGACACATCCTACCTTTGCCTCAATATTAACACAGTAGTAGGATGAAAAAAAAATATGGGCTGCCCGAAGGCGTGAAGTGGCTTTGGACAGAAGCATTAGAACGTGTGGATCTAACAGCCACAGCAAGTCCACCGTTTTACTCTGAGTCATTAAGCACTGTTTTATCACTGAGCTAGCAGAGGAAGCCAGGATGTTTTTCTGCATGGAATAGCACATCTCATTTCCAGTGTAACGGCATTCAGAGGAAGAAGGTAAGGACCAAGGTGCAGCGTGGTACGTGTTCATATTATTTATTTAACTAAACACTGAATAATCAAAACAACAAAGAAACAACTGAAACAGAAAATAACTACCCATAAAAACCCAGTGGGGAAAAAGGCTACCTAAGTATGGTTCTCAATCAGAGACAACGATAGACAGCTGCCTCTGATTGCGAACCAGGCCAAACAACACAGAAATCCAAAACATAGAAAATGAACATAGAATGCCCATCCTAGTCACACCCTGGCCTAACCAAAAGAGAATAAAAGCCTCTCTATGGCCAGGGCGGGACATCAGGAGCCTGTAGACTAAGAATGAGGATGCATCCCAAATGGCACCCTATTCACTATATAGTGCACTACTTTTGACCAGAGCCCTATGGAACCCTATTCCCTATATAGTGTACTACTTTTGACCAGAGCCCTATGGAACCCTATTCCCTATATAGTGCACTACTTTTGACCAGAGCCCAATGGAACGCTATTCCCTATATAGTGCACTACTTTAGACCAGAGACCTATGGAACGCTATTCCCTATATAGTGCACTACTTTTTACCAGAGCCCTATGGAACGCTATTCCCTATATAGTGCACTACTTTTGACCAGAGCCCTATGGAACCCTATTCCCTATATAGTGCACTACTTTTGACCAGAGCCCTATTGGAATAGGGTGCCATTTGGGATGTAAAAATAGGTATCTTTTACAGAAAGGAAATTAAAACAAAAACATGTCCGTCCTTGGGATACAGATGCTTTGTCTTCCCAGGGTTATAGTAGTAGTTTGCATTTAGATTATATTTCACAAAGTGGATGAGAAATCTATACCTTATCAATGGTCAGGAAGCTTTAACTCTCATTTGCGAAGTGGAAGGCAAATCAATAGTGCACAAAAGTCCCAGACAAACACTGGTTTAACAGATGACCTGGTGAACAGAGAGACACTGGTTTAACAGATGACCTGGTGAACAGAGAGACACTGGTTTAACAGATGACCTGGTGAACAGAGACACTGGTTTAACAGATGACCTGGTGAACAGAGACACTGGTTTAACAGATGACCTGGTGAACAGAGACACTGGTTTAACAGATGACCTGGTGAACAGAGAGACACTGGTTTAACAGATGACCTGGTGAACAGAGACACTGGTTTAACAGATGACCTGGTGAACAGAGACACTGGTTTAACAGATGACCTGGTGAACAGGTTTAACATATGACACTGGTTTAACATGACCTGAACCAGATGACCTGGTGAACAGAGACACTGGTTTAACAGATGACCTGGTGAACAGAGACACTGGTTTAACAGATGACCTGGTGAACAGAGATACACTGGTTTAACAGATGACCTGGTGAACAGAGACACTGGTTTAACAGATGACCTGGTGAACAGAGACACTGGTTTAACAGATGACCTGGTGAACAGAGACTTTTAAAGTCAGCAACATACATGTGTGTTATTTAGTTGTTATTTATTATTCTGTCTGAGGTGTAGACCAGACCTTTTGAGTGGTAGGGGTATGTTACAACAAGAGCCCATTAAACAAATCTGTCCACCGTGGTGATATACTACAGTACACTACATTTTTTACTTTTTTATTTCACTAGGCAAGTCAGTTAAATAAATAATAATGCTAAGACGTGTACGTAACGTTTGACATCGTGTTTACAACCACAGGCAGTGTCTTAGAAACATGTTGGGTTTTCATCATTGCATAGGAATAAGGCCTTGCCACAGCAATGACCTAGTTGCATCGAACTCTCCATCGAACAGTGAATGGCAGACAGGTGTGCCCACAGACATAGGTCCAGTCCCCAAATGGCTCCCAATTCCCTTTATAGTTTGGCGATGCACACCTCGTTTCCTGAAAAACATCATTGTCCTACTGTATCTGTTGTATCTGTAGATTTTCGCCTACGACCCAAAGACGTAAAAGCTACCAGACCCGTTAGTGTTAAGTTCCTAACTAGATCACTTTACTTCCTGGGTTTCTTCAGAGACTTTAAATAGAGATACTGTACTACAGGGGAATGGAAATGGCTTCGTCGACATCATTACAGCAATATCCACCAATTAACAATGTATTTAAAAACCTGGTGCTCTGGTGTTGTGCTTCTCAGGTGACTCAGGTGTGCTCGGGTGTCATAGAGACTAGGATTGTGTCCCAAATGACACCCTATTCCCTACATATTGCACTACTTTTGACCAGGGCCCATAGGGATCTGGTATAAAATAGTGCACTATGTAATAAATAGGGCGCCATTTCATATGCAAACTAGGTTCCCTCGGGCGAGACTCCCATACTCACCGGAACCTGACACCTGCTAGTGTTTTGTTTGTGGCACTCAGCTAGATAAAGGAACAGGTAAGGGGGTTGAGTTGGGGAGAGGTGGGGGGTGAGTAGGGGACTGGTGGGGGGTGAATAGGGGACTGGTGGGGGGTGAGTAAGGGACTGGTGGGGGTTGAGTATGGGACTGGTGGGGGGGTGAATAGGGGACTGGTGGGGGGGGGGTTGAATAGGGGACTGGTGGGGGGTGAATAGGGGACTGGTGGGGGGTGAATAGGGGACTGGTGGGGGGTGAATAAGGGACTGGTGGGGGGTGAGTAGGGGACTGGTGGGGGGGTGAATAGGGGACTGGTGGGGGGTGAATAGGGGACTGGTTGGGGGTGAATAGGGGACTGGTGGGGGGTGAATAGGGACTGGTGGGGGGGTGAGTAGGGGACTGGTGGGGGGTGAGTAGGGGACTGGTGGGGGGTGAGTAGGGGACTGGTGGGGGGTGAGTAGGGGACTGGTGGGGGGTGAGTAGGGGACTGGTGGGGGGTGAGTAGGGGACTGGTGGGGGTGAGTAGGAGACTGGTGGGGGTGAGTAGGGGACTGGTGGTGGGGTGAGTAGGGGACTGGTGGGGGGTGAATAGGGGACTGGTGGGGGGTGAATAGGGGACTGGTGGGGGGTGAATAGGGGACTGGTGGTGGGGTGAGTAGGGGACTGGTGGGGGGTGAATAGGGGACTGGTGGGGGGGTGAATAGGGGACTGGTTGGGGGGGTGAATAGGGGACTGGTGGTGGGGTGAATAGGGGACTGGTGGGGGGTGACTGGTGGGGGGTGAATAGGGGACTGGTGGTGGGGTGAGTAGGGGACTGGTGGGGGGTGAATAGGGGACTGGTGGGGGGTTGAGTAGGGGACTGGTTGGGGGGTGAATAGGGGACTGGTGGTGGGGTGAGTAGGGGACATGAGGAAAATGATTTGCCAGGTTTGTGAATTATAGAGTCGAATTGATTCAAACGGTGCTGCAGTGAGAGAGAGAAAGAGAGAGAGAGAAAAGGACACTTCGGAGGGAGACGAGCTGGAGACAAGATTACATGATACAAGATTACATGAGACAAGATTACATGATACAAGATTACATGATACAAGATTACATGATACAAGATTACATGATACAAGATTACAAGATACAAGATTACATGATACAAGATTACATGATACAAGATTACATGATACAAGATTACATGATACAAGATTACATGATACAAGATTACATGATTACATGAGATTACATGAGACAAGATTACATGATACAAGATTACATGATTACATGATACAAGATTACATGATACAAGAGACAAGATTACATGATACAAGATTACATGATACAAGATTACATGATACAAGATTACATGATACAAGATTACATGATACAAGATTACATGAGACAAGATTACATGATACAAGATTACATGATACAAGATTACATGATACAAGATTACATGATACAAGATTACATGAGACAAGATTACATGATACAAGATTACATGATACAAGATTACATGATACAAGATTACATGATACAAGATTACATGAGACAAGATTACATGATACAAGATTACATGATTACAAGATTACATGATACAAGATTACATGAGACAAGATTACATGATACAAGATTACATGAGACAAGATACATGATACAAGATTACATGATACAAGATTACATGAGACAAGATTACATGATACAAGATTACATGATACAAGATTACATGATACAAGATTACATGATACAAGATTACATGATACAAGATTACATGATACAAGATTACATGATACAAGATTACATGATACAAGATTACATGATACAAGATTACATGATACAAGATTACATGATACAAGATTACATGATACAAGATTACATGATACAAGATTACATGATACAAGATTACATGATACAAGATTACATGAGATGATTTACATGATACAAGATTACATGATACAAGATTACATGATACAAGATTACATGATACAAGATTACATGATACAAGATTACATGATACAAGATTACATGATACAAGATTACATGATACAAGATTACATGATATTACATGATACAAGATTTACATGATACAAGATTACATGATACAAGATTACATGATACAAGATTACATGAGACAAGATTACATGATACAAGATGATACAAGATTACATGATACAAGATTACATGAGACAAGACAAGATTACATGATACAAGATTACATGATACAAGATTACATGATACAAGATTACATGATACAAGATTACATGAGACAAGATTACATGATACAAGATTACATGATACAAGATTACATGATACAAGATTACATGATACAAGATTACATGAGACAAGATTAAGACAAGATTACATGAGACAAGATTACATGATACAAGATTACATGATACAAGATTACATGATACAAGATTACATGAGACAAGATTACATGATACAAGATTACATGAGATTACATGAGACAAGATTACATGATACAAGATTACATGATTTACATGAGACAAGATTACATGAGACAAGATTACATGAGACAAGATTACATGAGACAAGATTACATGAGACAAGATTACATGAGACAAGATTACATGATACAAGATTACATGAGACAAGATTACATGATACAAGATTACATGAGACAAGATTTACATGAGACAAGATTACATGATACAAGATTACATGATACAAGATTACATGATACAAGATTACATGATACAAGATTACATGATACAAGATTACATGATACAAGATTACATGATACAAGATACATGATACAAGATTACATGATACAAGATTACATGATACAAGATTACATGATACAAGATTACATGATACAAGATTACATGATACAAGATTACATGATACAAGATTACATGATACAAGATTACATGATACAAGATTACATGAGGATTACATGACCTGGGGATGATTACATGAGACAAGATTACATGATACAAGATTACATGATGATTACATGAGTTACATGATAAAGATTACATGATACAAGATTACATGATACAAGATTTGAGACAAGATTACATGAGACAAGATTACATGAGACAAGATTACATGAGACAAGATTACATGAGACAAGATTACATGACAAGATTACATGAGACAAGATTACATGTCAAGATTACATGATACAAGATTACATGATACAAGATTACATGAGACAAGATTACATGATACAAGATTACATGATACAAGATTACATGATACAAGATTACATGATACAAGATTACATGATACAAGATTACATGATACAAGATTACATGATACAAGATTACATGATACATACACAGAAAGACACTGTGAAATTGCTGCTTCAAGACATATATATAGAAACAACACATACTGACAACATGTACACATTGTTACTGTATAAAAGACAGGACATGAAGACCGGCAAGAAAACCTTCATAGGTAGAAATGTAATTAATGTCCTGTGTGTGTGTGTGTGTGTGAGAACAACCAGATTATCTTGGTAAACAGAACCCAGGGGTGACCTGGGGTGTTGTTGAACAAGTGGAGTTTAAATTTGGTACATTTTTCGTGGTTATTGTCTTTATACAACTGTTTGTCTGTTTTGTTTTTATCTTTCATTCTGTTTCGTCGCTCTCTTTCAGATTATCTCTCCAGCTCCTCTCCCATGTGACTTACTTCTTATGGACTCAACATTTTTTAGATCTGTCTGTCTGTCTGTCTGTCTGTCTGTCTGTCTGTCTGTCTGTCTGTCTGTCTGTCTTTCTTTCTCTTTCTCTTTCTCCTGAGGGGGCAGCAGCCAGCAATCACTAAACAATGTCTGACATTATGGCCAAAGAGCAAATACATCTCTGGGTTTTACAGAGTGCTCCATTCATCATGACCCATCCCATGTATGGATTAGATTAGAGAGATGCAGAAAGGGAAGCAGCGCCTTATAAAAAGTTGAGTCAAAACACACCATATTGATTCATTCAGTGATGCTTGCAAACATGAGATGTATGGTAACTTTAGATGAGAGAGCTAGGATATATTACTAGCGGTAGCTAGCTATGTAGCTAGCAGTAGTAGTAATGATATAGCAGCAGTTAAAGAATGTGATGTGGTGACAGGTCTAGTACATTTAAAAAAAACAGTTATTAACCTGTTAAACTCTGAGTGGTTGTTCTGAACCCTGTACCGGTACACCCCCCTTTTGCCATCAGAACAGCCTAGATTTTGGCGGAGTGGTCGAAAGAGTTCCACACGGATGCTGGCCCATGTTGACTCTAATGCTTCCTACAGTTGACTCCAATGCTTTCCACTCTATTGCTTCCCACAACCGGTGCTCCTGGCACCTACTACCATACCCTGTTCAAAGGAACTTTCATTTTTGTGTCTCGCCAATTCACCCTCTAAATGGCACACATACACAATCCATGTCTCAATTGTCTCAAAAGCTTCAAAATCCTTCTTTAACCCGTCTATTTCCCTTCATTTATATTAATTGAAGTGGATTTAACAAGCGGTATCTATAAGGGACCATAGATTTCACCTGGATTCTCCTGGTCAGTCTATGTCATGGAAAGAGCAGGTATTCTAAATATTATGTCTACTCAGTGTATATTATCAGTGGTTCAAATTTGTACATCTGCACTGAAGCATATAGCTCCACCTTAGAGGCAACTGCCTGTCCCAGGCATTAGCTAGCAGGGGTCACTCCACTATAGAGCCAACTATCTGTCCCAGACACTAGCTACCAGGGGTTGCTCAACCATGGAGCAAACTATCTGTCCAAAGCATTAGCTAGCAGACATCGCTCCACCATAGAGCCAACTGTTTGTCCCAGGCATTAGCTAGCAAACATCACTCCACCATAGAGCCAACGGTCAATCCCAGACACTAGCTAGCAGACATCGCTCCACCATAGAGACAACTGTCTGTCCCAGGCATTAGCTAGCAGACATCGCTCCACCATAGAGACAACTGCCTGTCCCAGGATTTAGCTAGCAGAGCTCACTCCACCATAGAGCCAACTGTCTGTCCCAGGTATTAGCTAGCAGACATCGCTCCACCATAGAGCCAACTGTCTGTCACAGGCATTAGCTAGCAGGGGTCGCTCCACCATAGAGCCAACTGTCTGTCCCAGGCATTAGCTAGCAGACATCACTCCACCATAGAGCCAACTGTCCGTCCCAGGCATTAGCTAGCAGATATCGCTCCGCCATAGAGCCAACTGTCTGTCCTAGGCTTTAGCTAACAGGGGTCGCTCCACCATAGAGCCAACTGTCAGTCCCAAGCAATAGGTAGCAGGAGTTGCTCCACCACAGAGCTAAGTGTCTGTACCAGGCATTAGCTAGCCATCGTCATTCCACCATAGATTTAACTTCCTTTCCCAGGCATTAGCTAGCATGGGTTGCTCCACCACAGAGCCAACTCTCTGTTCCAGGCTTTTGTTTGCAGGGGTCACTCCACCACAGAGCCAACGGTCTGGTCTGTCGCAGACATTAGCTAGCAGGGGTCGCTCCACAATAGAGACAACTGTCTGTCCCAGACATTAGCTAGCAGGGGTTGCTCCACCATAAAGACAACTATCTGTCCCAGGCTTTAGCTAGCAGGGCTTGCTCCACCATAAAGACAACTATCTGTCCCAGGCTTTAGCTAGCAGGGCTTGCTCCACCATAAAGACAACTATCTGTCCCAGGCTTTAGCTAGCAGGGCTTGCTCCACCATAAAGACAACTATCTGTCCCAGGCTTTAGCTAGCAGGGCTTGCTCCACCATAAAGACAACTATCTGTCCCAGGCATTAGCTAGCAGGGCTTGCTCCACCATAAAGACAACTATCTGTCCCAGGCTTTAGCTAGCAGGGCTTGCTCCACCATAAAGACAACTATCTGTCCCAGGCTTTAGCTAGCAGGGCTTGCTCCACCATAAAGACAACTATCTGTCCCAGGCTTTAGCTAGCAGGGCTTGCTCCACCATAAAGACAACTATCTGTCCCAGGCATTAGCTAACAGGGCTTGCTCCACCATAAAGACAACTATCTGTCTGTCCCAGGCTTTAGCTAGCAGGGCTTGCTCCACCATAAAGACAACTATCTGTCCCAGGCATTAGCTAACAGGGCTTGCTCCACCATAAAGACAACTATCTGTCTGTCCCAGGCTTTAGCTAGCATACCAGAGCAGAGGAGAGTTAGTGGCAGTGTTATGACACACTTATATAACATACAGGGTTAGTGGACCACATCTATTGCTGCTGCTGGACAGATCCCTGGGCTTAAAGATGATCATGTCCTTTATATTTTATAGTTTATGTAATATACATTGGGGCAAGTCACCTCACAACCTTGACCAGCACAGTCACTTTAAGCACAGGTCCACAACTGGGCCTTATGTCAGGATAGGGTTTAAGGGCATTTTGTAGACATCTGTTTTCAGATGTGTTGGTGTATTATAGAATATAACACAAGAAAAAAATGATCTACTGTGTACACACTGGTTGAATCAACGTTGTTTCCACATCATTTAAATGAAATTACGTTAAACCAACTTGGGAGTAGTTGTTGAATTGACATCTGTGCCCAGTGGGATATTGCTTGCAGAATGTAATAGAAAATAACTTTTTATTGTTGTACCTGCATTTTAATTTTTCCTACGTTGACTTGCTTCCATCCCACATATTGGATATTTGCTGATGATGCTAACAGGGAATTTTGGCTGCAGAAACTGAAATGTTTTAATCATGAAATGCATTTCTCTATCCTAATACAGTGTAAAGGAATACTGTGCATTGGTGAAAGTAGCCTGTATTGAGCTCATTGTTGTATGAAGCTGGTAGCAGAAGTCAGTGATGGGTGGCAGGGTCGCCTAGTGGTTGGAGCGTTGGACTAGTAACCGAAAGGTTGCAAGTTCGAATCCCTGAGCTGACAAGGTACAAATCTGTCGTTCTGCCCCTGAACAGGCAGTTAACCCACTGTTCCTAGGCTGTCATTGAAAATAAGAATTTGTTCTTAACTGACTTGCCTAGTTAAATAAAAGGTACAAAAAAAAATGGGTAGAGCTAAGCGATGAGAACTTTTTACATTTTCAATTCGGTTCGATTATTAATAAATAATTACGGTTTTCTATTCATTTATTTTGACATTAAATGCAATATGCATTATGTGGGTTGGATGCTGTAACAACACTGAATAAAACAATTAATACAAGTCCCACGGTGGTAGTGACTGCCCATTACTGTTTATCACTCATTTATCACTATCACTAACCATCAGTTTTCACATTACTTTACTTTAATAAAATCTTTGTTTTATTTGTTGACTTATTATTTCATTCCAAGTCATCATCTCTGTAGAGTTGCTGACTATGCTGTCTGACAAAATCTCTATTTTAGTAGTTATTTTATGACTTCAATAAATCAATAGCACACCAACACTTAGAGAACGTATTTCCAGGATCGCGAAGCAACCGCTTTCTATCCCGCTCAATCGCTTGTTCTTAGACCCGACAGGTTTAAGGGGGTGCGCAATGGATTATGGGCATTGTAGTTAATTGCCATGTTTTCTGCGCTAAACTATGTAGAATATTGGCCTGTTGGAACCTACAACAGTTTTTACATTTATTTAACCTTTATTTAACTAGGCAAGTCAGTTAAGAACAAATTCTTATTTACAATGACGGCCTAGGAACAGTGGGTTAACTGTCTGTTCAGGGGCAGATTTTTACCTTGTCATCTCGGAGATTTATAATGGGCCAGCAACCGTCCAACGCTCTAACCACTAGGCTACCTTGCGCCCCTACATCGCCCAGTTCAGGCTTCATCTGATGAATATCTACAGAAACCGCACATCCAGCTGACCGAAAAAAAAACGACCGAAATGGAATTCAATTATTCAAATTATTGAACCGACGTCGGTCAATGAGTAAAATAAATAAATAAATCGAAATTTCGGTTAATTGCTCAGCACTCGTGTGTCAATGCAGGCTACTTGTGATTATATCCATTGTCATTATAAACCGATCCGGAATGCCAGTAATCCTATAGGTTCTGGGGAGATTATGGCCAGCAGTGTTTTTCCACTGATTAAATAAAAGGCAGGGTTTAGCAGTGGGGTGTGCAATCTGGCGCTCCACGGTACAGTCATTGCTCACCACCTATGGAGCGCAACACACCTCTCGTCATCCCTCGCCTCCTGCAGGCACGATACGGAGCTGCGGGATCCAGTTACATCACTGAAGCTGACAGTTGCTTGGTAACCAAGTGATGTCAGTGTGCCTCTCCTCCTCAAACCACGTGTTCCGTACATAATAACTGGCTGCTCAGCGCACTGGGTGGGTGTTTAAGACGGATCGTTTCCGCGGGCACGACTCTCTCTGTACGCATGAAGTGGAGCAATTGGTTCTAGGGCAACCAGCGTGTCTTCTCCATAACGGAGGTCTCTATTTCAGCTGCTTTTCCCAAGTGGATTTATCTTCTTGTTCACTATGGCTGTTACCGAGGCTCCATGCGACTTGTCTTATTGCAAGATGAGGGGAATCGTGTCAGTTCTCACTGGTAGGCATTTTTTGTTACTGTTATTCTGAGTTCAATGTTTTGATTTAGGTTATGGGCTTGCATTGTGCTGTTGAATGGAATTATGCATCGGTATGCTTTGGATCGTGAGTTTTTGATGAATAGTCTATTGGTGTATATTCTTTCGTGGGTTGTTATTGTAGTCTACCGCATACACGAGACATGCCTTCGATCTAAAACTTGCTTAACTGGCAATGGGAGTGCATGCACTAAATTAAACATTGGATTGCGCACATATCTCAATTGATAATGAGCTGCCCTTATATATGGTTCACTTGTCGCACTATTTAGGCCTATGTGATATAGGATTTGAGCGATATATTTCACTATGCGACGCGGAGGGTCGCCTAAAGGGGTAAGGCTATACACAGTAACATTGTGTTGCGTAACGATAAGATTATGCCGCTAATGCGTTATAACGGAATCTTTTCCAGCATCATTTTGCAGCTCCGAAAAAATACATGATAATTTTGCACAGTTTTAGCATGGCTAGATATTTATGTTGACATGTGTGACGAAATGTAGGCTATGGTTTCCCAGGTATCATTGTCCCAGTTTTGCAATGGTATAGCCTACAGGTACACTAGATATACAAAAGTATGTGGACACCTTTTCAAATGAGTGGATTTGGCTATTTCACCGTTGCTAACAGGTGTAGGAAATCGAGCACACAGCCATGCAATCTCCATAGACAAACATTGCCAGTAGACTTAGTGACTTTCAACGTGGCACTGTCATAGGATGCCACCATTCCAACAAGTCAGTTCATCAAATTTCTGCATTGCTAAAGCTGTTATAAAGCTGTTATAAAGCTGTAAGTGCTGTTATTGTGAATTGGAAACATTTGGGAGCAACAACGGCTCAGCCGCGAAGTGGTAGGCCAAACAAGCTCACAGAACGGGACCGCAGATTGCTGAAGCGCGTAGCGTGTAAAAACTGTCTGTCCTCGGTTTGCGACACTCACTACCGAGTTCCAAACTGTCTCTGGAAGCAACGTCAGCACAATAACTGTTTGTTGGGAGCTTAATGAAATGGGTTTCCTTGGTCGAGCAGCCACACACATGCCTAAGATCACCATGTGCAATGCCAAGCATCAGCTGGAGTGGTGTAAAGCTCGCCGCCATTGGACTCTGGAGCAGTGGAAATGCGTTCTCTGGAGTGATGAATCACACTTCACCATCTGGCAGTCCGACAGACGAATCTGGGTTTGGTGGATACCAGGAGAACACTACCTGCCCCGATGCAAAGTGCCAACTGTAAAGTTAGGTGGAGGAGGGATAATGGTCTGGGGCTGTTTTTCATGGTTCAGGCCCCTTAGTTCCAGTGACGGGAAATCTTAACGCTACATCATGTAATGACATTATAGACGATTCTGTACTTCCAACTTTGTGGCAACAGTTTGGGGGAAGGACCATTCCTGTTTCAGCATGACATTGCCCCTGTGTACAAAGTGAGGTCCATAAAGTAATGGTTTGTTGAGATTGGTGTGGAGGAACTTGACTGGCCTGCACAAAGCCCTGACCTCAACCCCACCTTTGGGATGAATTGGAACACCGACTGCGAGCCAAGCATAATCGCCCAACATCAGTGCCCGACCTCACTAATGCTCATGGCTGAATGGAAGCAAGTCCCCGCAGCAATGTTCCAACATCTAGTAGAAAGCCTTCTCAGAAGAGTGGAGGCTGTTATAGCAGCAAAGGAGGGACCAACTCCATATTAATGCTCATGATTTCAGTATGAGATGTTCGACAAGCAGGTGTCCACATACCTTTGGTCATGTAGTGTATATTGAAATGCAATGTTCAATCGGATCAGTGACGATGTATTCTCCAGGCACCCAGCTGACGTAAATGCCTCTTTTTGTATTGCAGCTTTTATCAAGGAGAGGAAAATGGGTCTGAATGACTTAATCTCGAAGCTGGTGTCAAACCCACATATCTGTCATCAGTAAGTATTATGTGAAACACTTGTGTGTCCAAAAAGGAGATGTTTGGATATTATATAGGCCAACTTCCATCGCAACATGACAATAATAGAACTAATCACTTTTTGGGAAAGTAGAAATATTTATCAAATAGTCAATATCTGCATTACATTAGGCCTCTGTGTGTGTCAGTTCATCCACTTCCCACACCATTACATTAGGCCAATGTGTTTATTTATAATTGTATAGGTTTACCCACAGGTTAGTCACTGTACTGTCCATTTCCAATCCAATAAGCCTCACGTGACATAACTATCATTGAGTGTTCTGTCCGTGCATTCTAAATCAAAGCAGTAATCTGGGGACAAGCAGAGGCAAAGCCAGCGTAAGAATAGTTATTTCATGTCAAGTGTGTTCCTGCCATGGCCTCTCCGCTGCCTAAGCACCTTTTCTGCAAATCCCCAGTGTCCCCTAGACGGGGATGCTGGCTAATACAATTAAGCACTCACCACATAATATGGTTTGTTCTCAACAGCCTGGCAAGCGGCCAGGTGGGGGTCTGGCTCAGTGGAAAATTCCCAAGCACCTTGTCTACCCTCTTCAGTAGCTCTCAAGAACCCAAGTGGGGGTATACCCAGCTTTACAGCCGACCCCTCCTAGGATTCTCAGCCAATGGTACTGATAACAGCCGGCTCCTCCTAGGATTCTCAGCCGATGGTACTGATAACAGCCGGCTCCCTCATGAACTACAATCCCGATGTTCTGTTTAATCCCGCCGCTCTGTGGAAACACAAATAAGCCTCAATTGCGATACGGTTTTGGAAACATTTGTAAATTAACTTTTATATAAAGCAAAAAATATTCTTTCAAATAGAAAAGGTACACTTACTGTGTGCAGTTCAGCAAAGTGGCACCCGGCTGTTTACACCCGTTTCCTCGGCTACAACACATTCTCTCACCTTGCGCTCGGAATTCCATTGGACCATTCTAGTCCACATTTCCTGTGTTTCTCAAAATACAGCCGGGTGCAATTTTCTTAAACTGCGAGCAGTAAATCTATATTTTTTGTATTAGAAAAATGTGTTCTGGCCTATATGAAAGTTACATTCGCGTGTGTGGCATATTTGCATTTAGACAAAGCATTAGGACTGTGTCAGAGTGTCTGTGAAATCCCCTCAGGTAGCAGACAGCTGTGTGAATAGATAATATAACATGAAGTCTGTTACCATCTATTTCAATGGGTTACCCTCTCCAGATGCTAGATGCTTACAGCAGTCTGAATCGGGGCTGTTCATGCTATAGACAAGTCTGATACATGGGAAGCAGATGAACTGACACACAGAGAGGCTTAATGTTTGCAAACTTGTCAAAAAGATATCCAGGACTATTTGATAGATATTTACTCATGTTTTTTCGTCATATTATTGTCATGTCAGGCCTGCTTAAAACGACTATTCAGATGGTGCTGCAGGTAGCCTAGCTGTAAAGAGCATTGGGCCAGTAACCAAACGGTCACTGGTTCGAATCCCAGAGCCGACTTGGTAAACAATCTGCTGATGTACCTTTGAGCAAGGCACTTAACCCTAATTGCTTCTGTAATCGCTCTGGATAAGAGCATCAGCTAAATTACTCAAATTGGCTTGCTGTATTTAGTGGGTCAACAACAACTTCCTTATCTCTCAGTTAGAAAAGATACCCCTATTGTATATGAGTAGTTAGAAGAGAACTTTGTCTATCAGGAGTTAGTAGAGACCCTTATTGTCTATCAGGAGTTAGTAGAGACCCTTATTGTCTATCAGGAGTTAGTAGAGACCCTTATTGTCTATGAGGAGATAGTAGAGACCCTTATTGTCTATCAGGTGTTAGTAGAGACCCTTATTGTCTATCAGGAGTTAGTAGAGACCCTTATTGTCTATCAGGAGTTAGAAGATACCCTTATTGTCTATCAGGAGTTAGTAGAGACCCTTATTGTCTATCAGGAGTTAGTAGAGACCCTTATTGTCTATCATGAGTTAGTAGAGACCCTTATTGTCTATCAGGAGTTAGTAGAGACCCCTATTGTCTATCAGGAGTTAGTAGATACCCTTATTGTCTATGAGGAGTTAGTAGAGACCCTTATTGTCTCCGAGGAGTTAGTAGAGACCCTTATTGTCTCCGAGGAGTTAGTAGAGACCCTTATTGTCTATGAGGAGTTAGAAGAGACCCTTATTGTCTATGAGTAGTTAGTAGAGACCCTTATTGAAAGGCTTAGCCTGTTTGTCCTCATTGGTCAGATTAACTTAAATGACAGATGGAACCTTCTCTATCTATTTGCTAAATGTAATCACTGTAAAACTCAGCCTTGTTCACCTGAAATACCAACAGTCACAGGCATCGCAATGTCCCAACTTCTAAAGTGGGTCCCAATCATAGTAATTGCAATGCTGTCTTTCAATGCCAAGCCAAGTATTAATATTATAATTTATACACTCTAGAAAATACCATGTCATCCCTAAAATCACAAAGTGGCAAATTAATGTATCAGTCAAAATTACATCAGAGAATCATCAGTGGCGGAGGATTCCATTTTAACGTCTTAAAGTTAACATTCTCTCTGTTCCTTCCTCAGCTCTGAAGTTGACTTCCTCAAGATCGATGAGAACCAGAATGAAGAGCTGGACGATGATGAACTTCTGAATCCGGTGAGCACAAAACTTGGCTTGGCCCCTTGGGGCAGACAGAAAGAGGTCAAGCCAAATGGCACCATATGCCCCCCATAGTGCACTGCTTTTTGACCACAGCTCATAGGGTTCAGGTCAAAAGTAGTGCACTATATAGGGAATAGGGTGCCATTTAGGACATATAATGTAAGATTCACATGGGTGTGAATAGATCATTTAATCCAGAGCCAAAATGGTTGTTCTTACCTTTCTCCTCTCCGCTCCTTTTTTTCCAGATGTGCCTGGCGTTCCCCAGAAGCTCTCTAGCGGAAGAGTTGGCGATCAAACCAAGTGATTTTGACTACCTGAAAATCATTGGCAAAGGGAGCTTTGGGAAGGTGCTGCTGGCTCGCCACCGGGACAGCAACGAGTATTACGCTGTCAAGGTTCTACAGAAGAAAATCATCTTGAAGAAGAAAGAGGTGAGTCTTTACTGGTCTTTGCTATTAAAACACACAATCAATACTCCAAGCAAACTGCAAATAGCCACAAATACATACAACCACTCAGCTGCCCCGACGTTTCTTTTGGACTACTGTCATCGTGAATGGTATGCTCTCTTCCTCTTCCTCCCTCATTCAGCAAAAGCATATCATGGCGGAGCGAAGTGTCCTGATGAAGAATATCAAACATCCTTTCCTGGTGGGGCTGCACTTTTCCTTCCAGACTACTGACAAACTCTACTTTGTCCTCGACTATGTGAATGGAGGAGAGTTGTTCTACCATCTACAGAGAGAGAGGGTGTTCCTAGAACCCAGAGCCAGGTTCTACGCTGCAGAGATCGCCAGTGCTCTGGGATACCTCCACTCCCTGCATATTGTTTACAGGTACAAACTAAACTGCTATCCTACACCACCCCCTGGTGGTGGCCATATGTAATAGCACATGCCCGGAAAAATAACACTCATAGTGTGTAGTCTGGTTTTTGCCCTAAAACGTGCACCCAAGGGGGTTCCCAGGACCGAGTTTGGGAAACCATGCTCTAGGTCTAGTGAATAAGGACCCGTGGTGTAGTGGAATGTAAACGCACGTAAACACCATTTACCCACCTAAACCTTTTGTGCAAAAATGCATCGAAGGTATAG
Organism: Oncorhynchus tshawytscha; assembly: GCF_018296145.1. NCBI lineage: Eukaryota > Metazoa > Chordata > Actinopteri > Salmoniformes > Salmonidae > Oncorhynchus > Oncorhynchus tshawytscha. The sequence continues at coordinate 9,412,861 of NC_056441.1, read as the reverse complement.
AAAGCGTTACTTTACTCACCACAAACGGCGATCATCGTTTACCCACTTTTTTTTTTTTTTACCATTACATCACTAACCACGTTTCCCATCCACAGTTTGTATGTGAGTAAAGTCCTTCTGTATAAAAAATGAAATAAATAAAAACATTTTTTTTTATCAGGACAGCAGCTGTGATGGAAACAAGAAGTTTCGGTACAGTTTAACAAATGCCGAAAGATAATTTCGACGTGGTGCGATCTTTTTGTATCTGTAAAATTAATTATGTGAGAAATGGATGTGTAAACGCCTTAATGCGCAAATATTGATATAACATGCATCATATCGATATGGTTTGTTGGTCCTAGTCTACTACGTCCGGGAAACCATGCTGTTTAGTAGGCTACAGATGAAATACATTGAGATGAACTTCACGTGGTGAGAAGTACACGGTGATCTTGATTCTCCTTTCCAATGCATATCGAGGGGATTATTCTGGTGACATGATGATCGATGCTTTACTGCTGTTTGACCAATATTTCCAGTTTTATCCCGTGCTTAATTTGTCAAATCGGGAAGAGCCGGGAGAGAAGGGTGACCTGGGAAACTGAAGTACCGGAACACATGAGAAGAAAAACAAATCACCTTTATAATATGGCATTTAATTCATATCATCACATTTGCGTAGTGGCACTTACAAAAGTTGCACACATGGGACATTTTGGTCTTTTTATAAACTAATTTAATGAAATTCTACGTCATTTTATATGACTGGAGATTTAGGAGTGATCTTTTTTAATGCCGCATTCAAAACTGGGAACTCGGAGCTGGGAAATAGCCTACTTCCGAGCGTTCCAGACAACTGGGTAATCTGAAGGGGGAAAGAATGCTCTGACTTGGGAAATTGGTTTTGAACGGTCATCCAACTCTGAATTCCTAGTGGGGAACTGGCCTCTTTCTACAGCTCCGACCTGAAGATCACTGACGTCATGATTCAACATGGTATTTTTTCGAGTTCCCTGTTGTCTTGAAAGCCCCATAATAGAGCACACTTGGTCGAATTGAGTGGATACTTTGACACTGACAAACTGAGATCAATGAAAACTACCTTGTATTGAATCCATCAATAGCCTAGGAGTGTGCAGACTTATTTTATGCTACAGTATGAGGAAATTATAGTTCTAAAAATGCTTTCCAGTTTTACTGACACACCCAATGATGATCATGCAGCTCGCTGGTGATGGCGTTATGCGCTCGTGCCAAAGCCTCTCTCTCTTTTTAATATGTAACACAATATTTGGATGTTGAAGTATTTTGGTATCCTACAGCTGACAGATCTGCCGCGTTTTCCCGACTGTAGGATATGCCTTGTTATTCGACTACACTCCACAGCTAGGCTATTTTTTTAAACAAGCTATTTAACCTCTGTGGTAACATGTTTGGCTTTCTTGTGGTGTTGTGGGATATTCTGAATTATTTAATTTCTTTCTGAACAGACAGCAGTAATTTTGGCACTTAAATGTATTTCAATTTATCAGGTGTGTTGTAGCTCGTCCAGAACGTTGCGCAGCTATATAAGAAAATACATCATGAAGCGTGTGGAGAATTAACGAAGAACTCGAATGAACATTGATTGTGTTTATTATAACTTTTACATTGCAAAAAAGTTACAATTTTTCATCCAACGAGAGGTACCGCAACGAAACAGTCCAAAACGGAGAGGTGCCGGATTCTGTTCCGGTAGGATCTGGCTAAAATGAAGCAATGCTCTTATCCATAATAATCATGTAGACTCGTCTACCCGAACTGTATCTCTGCCAGCTGTTGGCTAGAGCATACGTGCCAACAGTAGACACATTTGCTATTTAACGATACATTGAACTTTAGATTTCTATTCCATACATGAAAACTTAATTGAAAAAGTACATGATGTGTGCGCCAAGTCATCACGCACCAATGTTTATCTGCATCAAGTCTGTTTGGTGGGAACACCGCTGGTGGGAGAATGCGCATGTTGTCTTTATGCGGATTTTAGAATATTCACATGAAAATCTGTCCGTACAATTGGATGGAAACCTAGCTAGTGATAAAACGACTGAATGCTAAAGGATACTAGGAAATTAATGTGACAAGAAAAATGTAAATATTGTATTTATATTGGTGCCCTGTTTCATAACCCTCTCCCCTTCTCTTCCCCCTCACAGAGATCTGAAGCCTGAGAATATCCTGCTAGCCTCAACGGGACACATCGTCCTGACAGACTTTGGCCTCTGCAAAGAGGGCCTTGCACCCACTGGGACCACCACAACCTTCTGTGGAACGCCAGAGTACCTGGCCCCCGAGGTGCTGCAGAAGCAGGCGTACGACCGCACAGTGGACTGGTGGTGCCTGGGATCGGTGCTGTACGAGATGCTCTACGGACTGGTAAGTCAACCATATGCTTTTTTTACAGACTTTTTTCATCATCTTTCAGTTTTCACAATGCATCTAAATTTGTTATTCAATATGGATACATCCCAAATGACACCCTATTCCCTATGTAGTGCACTTCTTTTGACTAGAGCCATATGGACCCTGGTCAAAAGTAGGGCACTATAAAGGGAATAGGGTGCCATTTGGGATACATACTTTTTCACTATGTCAGTTCAATATAGAGAATGTAATTTATAAATCACAAGTACATTGACAATCATGGTGCCTGGTGTGTTAGGAGTTTGACTAAGTTAGCATGTACACATCTTTGCTCTTGGTCTCCCTCCATAGCCACCCTTCTACAGTCGTAACACAGCTGAGATGTACAACAATATCCTGAACAAGCCTCTGATACTGAAGCCCAACGTGTCCAACTCAGGCAGGGAACTGTTGGAGGGGCTCCTGCAGAAGGACCGCACCAAGAGGCTAGGAGTGAAAGATGATTTTGTAAGTATATATATATATATATATATATATATATAATCTCACAGGAGGTTGGTGCCATCTTAATTGGGGAGGACCGGCTCGTGGTAATGGCTGTAATGACTGGAGCGAAATAGGTGGAATGGTATCAAATACATCAAACACATGGTTTCCATGGTTTCCAGGTGTTTGATGACATTCCATTTGCTCCGTTCCAGACATTATTAGGAGCCTGCTTCCCCTCAGCAGCCTAATAGAGAATCAATGTACTATACAAGACATAAAACAACACTAACAAGGTGTCAGTAAGGTTGTTCTGTACTAGTGCTACTGTACTGTACCAGTGGGTTGATGTAGTGTTCCTATTCACCTGTAGATGGAGCTGAAGTGCCACACCTTCTTCTCACCCATCAACTGGGATGACCTGATGGCCAGGAAGATCACACCACCCTACATTCCCTCTGTGGTACGTACATTTATCAGAAGACTGTATACTGTAGATGGGGAAACTCCCTTTAGTCCACGCCTCCACCAATCCAATGCTTTTAGTTTGTGGGAAGTAGTGAACAAGTGCACACTTCAGGAGAAAGGAGACATTGACACTTACCTTTATAATGTGTGTAATGTGAATTTGATGATTTGTGTTTTGGAGCCCGTCTCTAATACACTCCTCTGATTGGTTGGCTTTCGCAGAGCGGGCCCACGGACCTCAGGCACTTTGACCCAGAGTTCACCCACCTCCCTGTGACCTCGTCGCTGTGCAACACGGACGGCCTGCTGGTGACCAGCAGCATCAAGGAGGCAGCTGGAGCCTTCCCAGGCTTCTCCTATGGACCCGCTGACGGCTTCATGTGAGGGACTCCTCTATCTTCATCACCTCTATTGATGATGAGAGGGGGTTGGGAACAAATAGAGACACAGGCAAGAGACAGGCACCATGTACTGTATGAGTGGTGTGGGAGGTGTTCATGGTCTGTTAATAAGACCCCTGAACATGCCTGAGAGGAAAAGGGGGGGAAGGGAGGGGGGGGTCTAGAACTCCAGATCTCCTGGGATTGTTGCATGAGAGGTGTGCATCACATGGGACTCCAATCTTCAATACCAATGACCCTACTTACCTGATGCAAAGTGTGCCAAGGTGGGACGTTGTTTCGTACTACAGGGAGAAAGGACGTTTCTCTCTAATCGCTGTGGACCACGACCACTGTCGGAAAGAAGAGTGAAGTGGCAGTACTGCTACCGACACGGCTAGGCTGCATCAAACACAGACTGGAGAGGGCCCTGCCTTCCTGATCATTCTGTATATATACTGAAGACTTACATGTCACAAGGCATTTGTTGTCGTTTGTTGTGTGAATGCTGGATTGCACTTGAGGCATTAAGGGTGATTGCATTGTTTAAGCATCCACTCTGTCTCATGTTCAGCTGCATATCTGTTCACCCTCAAAATCATACTATTGATCTGTTCACCCTCAAAATCATACTATTGATCTGTTCACCCTCAAAATCATACTATTGATCTGTTCACCCTCAAAATCATACTATTGATCTGTTCACCCTCAAAATCATACTATTGATCTGTTCACCCTCAAAATCATACTATTGATCTGTTCACCCTCAAAATCATACTATTGATCTGTTCACCCTCAAAATCATACTATTGATCTGTTCACCCTCAAAATCACAATAATAACATCTGTTCACCATCAAAATATATTAGCTAAACAAGTAGGAAAACACCAGAAATGATCAACGTGAAATAAGTTTGTTTTGGATCAAATAAGGTATCAGTGTACCATCTGACCTTAATTCTGCTGGTCACCACTTTTTCTCCACATGCAGACAATGTCGGAAGCCAAAAAATTACAATGTATAGAAAGCAGACACAAAATATTGTATTTTACAAGAAATCTGCAATATTATTTCATGTTATATTATCTGTATCTGACCCAAAAGTCCATTGGTTTTCCATTTCCAGGTACTGTTCATTTTACGACTATATTTCAGTCAGAGTAATCACAAAGTAGTCTTTTAAAAACGCTTTTTTCCCCACTCGACTCCTTAACAGAAAGCAAATATAAATATATTACCAAGCTCTAAATATGTAAAAGTTATTTATACATCTAAAAAGAAATGTACTCCCTAAGTGGGGAAAAATGTATTATTTTCTAACCTTTGTTCTTCTCATGCCTGCACTTTTACACATTTACGCTCCTAAGACTGTGTTGACAAGCTGTTTGTAGACGTAATATATTTGTGTCATAAATACAGAAGATGGGGTAAACAATATTAGGTCTTCTGCTGTAAGAGCACATATCAATCATTGTTATTCTTGTGAGTGAAAGTGATTGCTGTTTTGCTGGCAAAACACTAGAGAATCCATTAGATTGTTATGTATAACCATTTGCATCGTGTACAGAACTCCAGCTAGACTGATAGAAAGGAACTGTTGAATGTCTGTCATTCTGTAAAGTGTGCCTGTCTGTCTCAGTCGTGTTAGGATAGGAAGTCCTGGTCTAGATCAGTGTTTTCCAAACTCAGTCCTGCCCCCCCCCCAGGTGCACGTTTTGGTTTTTGCTCTAGAACTACACAGCTGATTTAAAATAACCAATTCATCAAGCTTTGATGATTAGAATCCGCTGTGTAGCGCTAGGGCAAAAACCTGGTTGGGTGGTGGGGAACCCTGGTCAAGATAACAACCTGAAAAGTTGTGCTGCTGCAATGTTGAGAGCTTAGACTGAAATGACTCTTCGTAGATAGTGCTACAGCCATTCATTTACTGATGGCCATGAATAGTGTAATAAAAATCACAGGCTTTCTCTATGTATATGTCATGACACATAGTGTACCGTATGTTTAAAGACCAGAGGACAAATTCCTAGAATTGATCAATTAAATAATGAATTGTAATCTCTTTTCACAATGGTAAATAAAATGTATTGACAATTCAAATGGAATGTATTAACCAAGTGTTTTTCTGGAGGCCAGTTTGATATTGAATCAAGGAGTTACAAGAAGGTATATATTTAGAAAATGTGTGAAATGATGAGCCTTGGTAAGTAGTAGGCTAAAATAGTAGTCCATTTGACCTGACTAAGTACCATTCTTAGGAACAATTTTTTTTTAAATGTTCCGGTACATTTTGATTATTGGTGCTGCTCTTTTGGAAAAATAGTCTACATTCAATTATTATATTCCATATAATTTCATAAACATGTTTTAATGTAGAAACAAGTTCAGTGGTAAAACCAGGACAACCGCATCAAATAGAGATCACAACAGAGCCTCTACTTCAAAGGGGTTCCCAAGCTTTCCTTTACACGACCCCCAAATTTCTGTTACATTTTAGAGTGTAGTCTAGACCAGAGAAGTGTATAAAAATTGACAAAACTCAAAAATGTATAGCTCTGAGCCCGGTTCTCCCAAAAGCATCTCAATAAGGCCAGGCAAGTTCATTTTGGGAACCCGGGCCCCGGTCCAGATTGAATCCTCAGGGTGAACCACACGCGTGCGTACGGCGTGCCATAAACAGTAAACACTTCCTGCCAAATAGTGGTCCCTAACAACAGACAAAGCGGTGTGGAATCAATACGAAGCCATTCAACAACAACAACAAAACACAATACCCCAATGGTAAGGTACATTTGACTAACTCTAATCATATACCTAGCTATATAGTCTACATCTATGTTGGTGAATCTTTTTGAAACTTTGGAAGTGAAGTAACAACACTCAGTTGGCTAGCTAGCCAGCTAACGTAGCTAAAAACAATACGCGAACTAGATAACACTTTCTAACCAACTTCTAGCTATAGCCCCGGAAACTTACCTGGGTTATTGCAATTAAATGCAGATTTAAATATCTCCAATTATATTTATAACGTTTCAATGCCTCTTTGTTTTCATTTAGCTAAACGAGAAGCCACCTAACGTAGCTAAATAGTCATTTGTCTCTTATTTGCTAACTGGACCTCACTTTCGGGAAGCTAGCGTGAAATCGCTAGCACCTTTTATTTCATGAAAAGAACTTTTTTAGCTATGTGGAACCGGATGATTTTACATTTTTCAATCAGTGTTGTTGCTAATGTGTGTAACGTTAGCTAACTTAGCACACACACACACACTTCTGTTTTGGCCATGCGTGCTAAATGATCTATGTCAAAGCCCCCCGGCTAATTATTATAGAATGGAACTTGGATTTGCTGTGTTCTGTGTCACTTTTATGGGCATGTCGCAGCACTGTGTAGGAAGAGAGATTCCAAGTATGCAGGAGGACATGGGACAAAGCAATGTGTAGTTACGGTGGAAAAAGTAGTCAACTGTAGGGTTGCCATTTAGTTGGGAATCGGAGGTGTCCGGTGCGAGAGAGGCAGGTTGAGGTGGCCAGGGTCAGAGTAGTGCAGAATATGTACAGGATGCTGAGGCATAGGGTGGATCAAGAGTGAAGGATTCTGAGAGGATCCCCGTGAATAGAAGGATAGGCCAATGTGTTTAGGGTTAGTACCCACAAATGGGCAACCCTACCTGAGAGGACAGGACACTACCACTTAACACACCCTGTAACTATTCTGAAGTTAAATCTCGTACCCCCACATCTATTTCTGTGACTTATGTTCCATCTCTGCGGTACAGTTGATAACCATTGCTATGAATGCTAAGAAGCCAACCTTAATGAAACATACATTATCACTCATTCGCCTATCCTTATATACATGTGTATATGTGTGTGTGTGTGTACCAGTCAAAAGTTTGGACACACCTACTCATTCCAGGGTTTCTTTATTTTTACTATTTTCTACATTGTAGAATAGTGAAGACATCAAAACTATGAAATAACACATATGGAATCATGTAGTAACCCCAAAAGGGTTAAATAAAAATATTTTATATGAGATTCTTCAAAGTAGCCACCCTCTGCCTTGATGACAGCTTTGCACACACTTGGCATTCTCTCAACCAGCTTCATGAGGTAGTCACCTGGAATGCATTTCAATTAACAGGTGTGCCTTGTTAAGTTGATTTGTGGAATTTCTTTCTTTCATTAATGCGTTTGAGCCAATCAGTTGTGTTGTGACAAGGTAGGGACGGTATACAGAAGATAGCCCTATTTGGTAAAAGACCAAGTCCATATTAGAGCAAGAACAGCTAAAATAAGCAAAGAGAAATGACAGTCCATCATTACTTTTATAAGACATGAAGGTCAGTCAATACGGAAAATTAAGAACGTTAAAAGTTTCTTCTAGTACAGTTGCAAAAACCATCACGCACTATGATGAAACTGGCTCTCATGAGGACCGCCACAGGAATGGAAGACCCAGAGTTTCCTCTGCTGCAGAGGATCAGTTCATTGGAGTTACCAGCCTCGGAAATTGCAGCCCAAATAAATGCTTCAGAGTTCAAGTAACAGACACATCTGTTCAGAGGAGACTGCTTTAATCTGCTTTAATCAGGCCTTCATGGTCTAATTCCTGCAAAGAAACCACTACTAAAGGACACCGATAAGAAGAAGTGACTTGCTTACGCCAAGAAACGAGCAAAGGAAAATTTGTCCTTTGGTCTGGAGTCCAAATTGGAGATTTTTGTTTCCAACCGCCGTGTCTGTGCGACGCTGTGTGGGTGAACAGATTATCGCTGTATGTGTATTTGCCACCGTAAAGCATGGAGGAGGAGGTGTTATGGTGTGGGGGTGCTTTGCTGGTGACATTGTCTGTGATTTGTTTAGAATTCAAGGCACACTTAACCAGCATGGCCACCACAGCATTCTGCAGCGATACACCATCCCATCTGGTTTGCGCTTAGTGGGACTATCATTTGTTTTTCAACAGGACAATGACCCAACACACCTCCAGCCTGTGTAAGGGCTATTTTACCAAGAAGGAGAGTGATGGAGTGCCCCATCAGAAGACCTGGTCTCCACAATCCCCTGATTTCAACCAAATTGAGATGGTTTGGGATGAGTTAGACCGCAGAGTGAACAAGTGCTCAGCATGTGTGGGAACTCCTTCAAGACTGTTGGGAAAAATATTCCAGGTGAAGCTGGTTGAGAGAATGCCAAGAGTGTGCAAAGCTGTCATCAAGGCAAAGGGTGGCTATTTGAAGAATCTCAAATATATAAAACATATTTTTGATTTGTTTAACACTTCTTTGTTTACTGCATGATTCCACATGTGTTATTTCATAGTTTTGTTGTCTTCAATATTATTTTACAATGTAGAAAATAGTAAAACAATTCAATGGTATGAAATAGTATCTTCTCCCCCTGTTGTCCACAAAGTGACAGGCTATTTTTATGTTTTTTTTTTACGTTAGGAATTTCTCTAGTGAAGGTTCAGAGAACTGGCTACATCATAGCATAATATCAGTGAATCACTGAGCACAGCAAGTTCCAGGTTACCTTCATAACAGCAGGTGCCGGGATTAGGTGGAGTTTACGTATGGTTTTCAAGACGGAGATGGTATTGGATTCACAATAGTCTCACGAGCCAGATCTTAACGGCGTATTAGGCTAGAGGCCAGATTCACAATAGTCTCACGAGCCAGATCTTAACGGCGTATTAGGCTAGAGGCCAGATTCACAATAGTCTCACGAGCCAGATCTTAACGGCGTATTAGCCTAGAGGCCAGATTCACAATAGGCCTAAATTCAATAGAAAATACCCAGGTCAGGTCCATTTGCAAACCTTTAAACCATCTTATTTTAAATTCCTATGTAAAAAAAAAATATATATATATCAGTGTTACACTGCACTGCAGATGACGGGAATGTGCAGGCACAAATCACAACTTTGAATGTCTCAGAGAATGGACCCTTTTCAGAGAATTCATCTTTTAATCTGTATATAGTACCCCCTTTTTGGGGGGGGCTTCTAAATATTGGCATGTTGGAGACATAGGAGGCATTATGGATGTTACATCACAACACTTTTGTTGTCATTTGGAATGTTTTTAAAACGTTTGCAGAAGGCATAGTATCTAATAGTGTGTTTCCTTATATATATATAAGTCACTTAGCCAAATACATTTGAAGTTTACATACACCTCAGCCAAATACATTTGAACAAAGTTTTTCACAATTTCTGACATTTAATCCTGGTTAAGATTCCCTGTCTTAGGTCAGTTAGGATCACCACTTTAAGGTAAGAATGTGAAATGTCAGAATAATAGTAGAGATAATTATTTATTTCAGCTTTTATTCCTTTCATCACATTCCCAGTGGGTCAGAAGTTTACATACACTCAATTAGTATTTGGTAGCTTAGCCTTTAAATTGTTTAACTTGGGTCAAATGTTTCGACTAGCCTTCCACAAGCTTCCCACAATAAGTTGGGTGAATTTTGTCCCATTCCTCCTGACAGAGCTGGTGTAACTGAGTCAGGTTTGTAGGCCTCCTTGCTCGTACACACTCTTTCAGTTCTGCCCACAAATGTTCTATGGGATTGAGGTCAGGGCTTTGTGATGGCCACTCCAATACCTTGACTTTGTTGTCCTTAAGCCCTTTTGCCACAACTTTGGAAGTATGCTTGGGGTCATTGTCCATTTGGAAGACCCATTTGCGACCAAGCTTCAACTTCCTGATTGATGTCTTGAGATGTTGCTTCAATATATCCACATAATTATCCTACCTCATGATGCCATCTATTTTGCGAAGTACACCGATTTCAAGTTTTTATAACAATCGATGATCTGCATTTTTGAACACCTGGCCGATTACATGCACTCCACGAGGAGACTGCGTGGCAGGCTGACTACCTGTTATGCGAGTGCAGCAAGGAGCCAAGATAAGGTGCTAGCTAGCATTAAACTTATCTTATAAAAAATCAATCTTAACATAAAAGTTAACTACCATTTGATGATAAAATCAATACCCAATATAATCGATGGGGCAAAATTGAATCATATTTAGTCAGCCAAACAATTTAACAAGTGCAAAAAGTGCTCCCAAAATCAATTAAAAGATGAGAGAGGCCTGTAATTTTCATCATAGGTACACTTCAACTATGACAGACAAAATTAGGGGAAAAAATCCAGAAAATCACATTGTAGGATTTTTAATGAATTTATTTGCAAATTATGGTGGAAAATAAGTATTTGGTCACCTACAAACAAGTAAGATTTCTGGCTCTCACAGACTTGTAACTTCTTACAGAGGAGGAATGGGCCAAAATACCAGCAACAGTGTGTGTGAACCTTGTGAAGACTTACAGAAAACGTTTGACCTCTGTCATTGCCAACAAAAGGTATATAACAAAGTATTGAGATAAACTTTCGTTATTGACCAAATACTTATTTTCCACCATAATTTGCAAATAAATTCATTAAAAATCCTACAATGTGATTTTCTGGATTTTTTTTGTCCCCTCATTTTGTCTGTCATAGTTGAAGTGTACCTATGATGAAAATTACAGGCCTCTCTCATCTTTTTAAGTTGGAGAACTTGCACAATTGGTGGCTGACTAAATACTTTTTTGCCCCACTGTATATAGTACCAGTCAAAAGTTTTAGAACACCTACTCATTTCTTTAGAGAGAGAGAGAAAATAGTGAAGACATCAAAACTATGAATTAACACATGGAATCATGTAGTAAACAAATCAAATCAAAATATATTTTATTATGCTCAGTTTGGCCGTGAGGCCAGATCTAGGAAGAGCACCTCACATTAAGCATCTCCAATCCAAAATAAAATCTAGAATCGGCTTCCTATTTTCCAACACTCCTTCACTCATGCTGCCAAACATACCCTCATAAAACTGACTATCCTACAGATCCTTGACCTAGCCTCCAATACTCTACTCAGCCTATTACAGTGCCATCCGTTTTGTCACCAAAGCCCCATATTCTACCCACCACTGTATGCTCTCGTTGGCTGGCCCTCGCTACATATTCGTCGCCAAACCCGCTGGCTCCAAGTCATCTATACGTTTTTGCTAGGTAAAGCCTCGCCTTATTTCAGCTCACTGGTCACCATAGCATCACCCACCCGTAGCACATGCTCCATCCAGCAGGTATATCTCACTGGTCATTCCCAAAGCCAACACCTCCCTTGACCGCCTTTCCTTCCAGTTACCTGCTGCCAATGACTGGAACGAATTGCAAAAATCACTGAAGCTGGAGACTTTTATCTCCCTCGCTAACTTGAAGCATAAGCTGTCAGAGCAGCTTACCGATCACTGTACCTGTACACAGCCCATCTGTAAATAGCACACCCAACTACCTCATCCCCATATTGTTATTATCATTATATTTTTTTATTTTGCACCCCAGTATCGCTAGATGCACATCATCATCTGCACATCTAGCACTCCAGCGTTAATGCTAAATTGTAATTATTTTGCCTCTAGGGAGGTAAGGAAATAAATAGGCCATAATCTTACCTCATTTACACACACTGTACATAGATTTTTCTATTGTGTTATTGACTGTACATTTGTTTATTCCATGTGTAACTCTGTTGTTTTTGTCGCACTGCTTTGCTTTATCTTGGCCAGGTCGCAGTTGTAAATGAGAACTTATTCTCAACTGGCCTACCTGGTTAAATGAAGGTGAAATATATATATATATTTGTAAATTAAAGAGTCTTGATGGTTCCAAGCTCTTCCCATTTAAGAATGATGGGGACCTTCAACACTGCTGAAATGTTTTGGTACCCTTCCCCAGATCTGTGCCTCGGCACTATCCTGTCTCTGAGCTCTATGGACAATTCCTTTGACCTCATGGCTTGTTTTTTTTTGCTCTGATATGCCTTATCAACTGTGGGACCTTATATAGACAGGTGTGTGCCTTTCCAAATCATATCCAATCAATTGAATTTACCACAGGTGGACTCCCAATCAAGTTGTAGAAACATCTCAAGGATGATCAATGGAAACAGGATGCACCTGAGCTCAATTTCGAGTCTCATAGGTTCTGAATACTTATGTAAAATAAGGTATTTCTGATTTTTATTACATTTGCTAACATCTTTTAACCTGTTTTCGCTTTGTCATAATGGGGTATTGTATGTAGATTGAGGGGAAACAATTATTTAATACATATTAGAATAAGACTGTAGTTTAATAAAATGTGTGGGGGGAAAAAGTCAAGGTGTCTGAATACTTTCCTGAATGCACTGTAAACATACGGGTTGGTGGCTGAAAATGAGGTTAGATCTTATCCAGCAGACTACCTATTGATACGACAGCTTGCACCTGAACACCTAATGCCTCTGATATAATCCACAGACAATACATTTCCCTCAATGTAGGCTAGGTCACATGTAAGGAGGCACACTCACCTTAATCCACTTAACTGTAAACATTGGAGTGGTGGGGGGTCACGGTGCAACGTCAGTGCTGCACGTGTCTCACCTGTCTCACCTGCCCTCCCGTGCGGGTGATTAGACAAACTGTGCCCCCCCCCGGTGGGGAGATATCGCGCCTCTGTTGATCAAATCCTACGATAGTAAGGAGGGCGGGGGTTGAACCGGAGATGTGTCAAGGGATGGATCACGGCTGGTCAAAAGGGAGGCTACTTAAAGCACTGGTCCTGTCCACTCACTCTGTACATACTGTTTTTTTATCTGTCTGTCTGTATGCGTTTGTGTGAAGCAGTGTCCAGACAGCCTCCCCAAGAAGTAGAGAGTAGAGACATGTCAGGAGGAAGTGGCTCAGCGCATATGGACGACTCGCAGGACCTGCCTGACTTGCCGGTGAGTTCACACTTCACCCTGACATTTACCTTACTATCACCTCACACCTTAACATACACTAATGTTTACACCAGTGGCGGTTGGTGACGTTTTAAGATGAGGGAGGATGCAATTTTTTTGTTATTTTTTTGATGAGCATGATCTTATCTATTACAGCGTATTGGATGACTGTTATTTATATTCCATTCACCCAGTTCAATGTAACAGCGATAGGTTTAGATTACTGCATGATACTCTAATTATCCCTATACCCATCATGAGGATGCTACAACCTAGCGTATGAATGAGAGTTTGCAGGTGCAAACAGATTGACAGAAATTATAGCGTAATCAAGGTGATAAACAGTGACACATTCATTACCACCTTGCACACTCTTGCCTGCATATAGCTGATCTAGGGTGTAATCATTAGTCCAACAGTTGCAAAATGAGAGTTTCTACCGGACATATTCAGGTATGTGTATCCCCGTTTAATTTGCTTCAGTTTAAGAATTGTTTTTCAACAGAATAGGCGGAATGACTACATCCCTGATCACACGCAATCACAGTTCACTTTATTTTTTTTATTTTTTTAAATGTAACCTTTATTTAACTTGGCAAGTCAGTTAAGAACAAATTCTTATTTACAATGACGGCCTACACCTGCCAAACCCGGACGACTCTGGGCCAATTGTGCGCCGCCCTAGGGTACTCCCAATCACGGCCGGTTATGATACAGCCTGTGATACAACTTTCATAGCAGCCACATTCATTTTGCTCGTTGTATAATTCCTTCTCGCAGCTACACACTCTCCTCCTCTCACCTTTTCCCTTCGCTTTTGGACTTCAGTGCACAACACATCAGCTGTCTGTGACCAGGCGAAAAACAACTTTCCAAGGCATTCCTTTATATCATAACCACTAACCGCTACACACAGCTTACATCGTTATCACCATATCAACTAACGTCATAGTCAACATAGCTACTAGAACTAACGCGTTATTAAACCCGCTACAATCATGCAGTACAGTGTACAGTCAGCAAGCAGTTTAGCAGTTACACCGGCGGCCCAAGGTGGCAATAAATTAATAAAAACCAAAAGCTTACCTTGACTTGTAAGAGTTTCAGTGTTGGATAGCCATAGCCAGCTAACTAACTCTATTTGAGCCGGGTGTTTGAGTAGGCTAAACTAGCTAGCTTCATTTGCTAGCAAAGTGAAACGAATACAACAAAATACAGCTAGCTTGCTCTCTCCTGCTTCTCCTTCATTTGTAAATAAATAAATACTATTGTCTTTCTCTTTCAGACAACTACTCACATTTTATGCACTGCAGTGCTAGCTAGCTGTAGCTTATGCTTTCAGTACTAGATTCATTTTCTGATCCTTTGATTTGGGTGGACAACATGTCAGTTCATGCTGCAAGAGCTCTGATAGGTTGGAGGATGTCTTCTGGAAGTTGTCATAATTACTATGGAAGTCTATGGAAGGGGCTGAGAACCATGAGACTCCTAGGTTATGTATTGAAGTCGGAAGCTAGCTGTCCTCCGGCTACACAATGGTGCTGTTGTGGCTACCGTAGACCTTTTTAATTAGACCTTATTAATTATTTGGTGATGTGAATATATTTTGTATAGTTTTATCTGAAAAGGATAACTACTTTTGTTTGACTTTTTTATTTTTATGAAATTCACTGAGGAGGATGGTCCTCCCCTTCATCCTCTGAGGAGCCTCCACTTGTTGACACCAACTGACTGTCCTCGTTTGTGGGTCATTCCACGAAATGAGTGCCTTTTGCGTCCATTTGATATTTTTAAGTAGAAATTGTGCACAAATGTTAAATCTTAAAAGCCTCATTAAATTAAATGTCCTTTTAATATCACAAATATAATAAATCTGATTTTATTTATTTATGATTTTGACCCACCTAAACGCACCATTTCTCCATGTTTTCACAAATCATTGTAAAACCCTAGTTAATTTTTTGCTTTGACAGTAATTTCTGAAATGTATTGTTTATTTAATGTGGTTAGTGATTGATTCATTGTCACGTAAAAAAAATATATATGGTGAAAATGTCACTTGAAAATACTCTAAAGAAACATGAAACATCTAATATGGTCTTTGAACAGAAACACAATACAGCTAATAGTAAGATAAAGATCAGATAAAGAGCTGGTTTTACTCTCTTTTATTTCTGGTGTTTGTGGTGGAAAATTGAGCTGGTCGAGCATAACATGTCAACTCAGTTACCCATAGACCGGCTAGAAATGTTTTTACTATTAACATTTTTTTGTTGTAAAGCGTGCATTCAATTGCCCCTCCCTGATGGACACAACAAGCTTCTATTTCCCCCTATCACAAGGGGCTTAATGGATGATTTAAGATGAAATCGTCAACCCTGTTACGGTCTTCTGTGTTTATTTAGCACTTAATAGGCAGTTACTATAGTATTTCAACAATAAAAATGTATTTAACCTCTTGAGATGGGAAAACATTTTTTATTAAGTTGAATGTTAATTGGTGGAATGATACTTGTAAGTGTTTGGAGACTAAAAGAAGAGCTGACGTCATTGATGTAAACCTATGTGTTTTGATTTTTACAGACCAAGAAGGCCAGACATGAGCTGGACGTTGGACTGAACCAAGAGCCAAGGTCAGTTTTTAATTGTTTATTTTCTAACATTCAATGTTTAAAAAAAATGGAAAGTCACTCAGAATGAATAAGATGCATGACCAAAGGAGGAGATGTTTGACAGGGTCAGTCAGCTTTGTCACTCACACACTAAAATATTCTTGAGTGATTGTTTTTTTTTTTTCGTATTGTGGCTGTTAGTGGTCTTTCAAAGATTCTCCCGTTGAGGGTTAGACCGATAAGTGCGGATTGTTGAATAGTTCGATGGTCCGTTTTGATTGGACTCTCATTACCACAGGTAATGCTGACCAGAGTATGTGAGCGGTGCTGGAGCGCAGCGAGACCAATTTGACTGGGGTGCGGAGTGAGATATCCAAAGGCTGGAGCGCATCAGCCTTCTCGCCTGCTCCAGTAGCGCTCACCTCACGAGCTCAGGGCATGCCCGGCCCAGCATGCATCTGTAGTCTACATGTGTGCTGCTATAGCCCCTTGCTTTAGCTACTGTCTTGCAGTTCGCTAAATATTTTCAGAAAGAAGCTGATAAAACACACAGGTGCTAAAACAAGGTGACTTACAAAGATGAGGACCAAGAGAGGGAGTGTGGTGATGTAATGTCCTAAACTAAAGAATCATTGTGGAATCTGAAAAGACACATATCCCCAAAGCATGATGGTGTACTTACTACGTGCACATGCTAAAAGAAAGGAATGAAGTTTGTAGATAATTATGTCCTTGTAGCAAAGTATTTATAAACAAAAAATCAGATCTCAGAATTTTTGTTTTACTATCTATATACAATAGGCCATAATTAATTTTGGCCCAATAGGCCTGGCATATTCCAACTTTTAAAGTGCTTTCTGTTATAATAGGATTATTTTGCGTGAAAATCTCTGCATTTCTGCCCAGCCTGGCAAGAGTGGCCAAAAGTGTGTTGAGCATCCCCAGTGACTGCAAGCACGGAGGACATTCTCCACTGCTGTCTTGACTCCAGGCACAATCGCATGAGCCTGAAGCCACAGACTGGACAAACTTGTGTTTCTAGAAATTTAATTCAAAGGCACTGTAGACTGAGCCAAATAAGATGGTTTTTTTCCATGTAATTTGTATTTAATTCAGCCTACAGTACCAGTCAAAAGTTTGGACACCTACTCATTCATGGGTTTTTCTTTATTTTTACTATTTTATACATTGTAGAATAATTGTGAAGACATCAAAACTATGAAATAACACATATGGAATCATGTAGTAACCAAAAAAGTGTTAAACAAATCAAAATATACTTTTCCTTAACTCTGCGATCCAACTCATCCCAAACCATCTCAGTTGGGTTAAGGTCAGGTGATTGTGGAGGCCAGGTCATCTGATGCAGCACTCCATCCCTTTCCTTGGTCAAATAGCCATTACACAGCCTGGAGGTGTGTTGGGTCATTGTCCTGTTGAAAAACAATTTATAGTCCCACTAAGATGGGATGGCGTATCGCTGCAGAATGCTGTGGTATCCATGCTGGTTAAAAGTGTGCTTTGAATTGTAAATAAATCACTGACAGTGTCACCAGCAAAGCACCATCACACATCTTCCTCCATGCTTCACGGTGGGGACCACACATGCAGCGATCATCCGTTCACCTACTCTGCATTTCTCAAAGACACGGCGGTTGGAACCAAAAATCTCTAATTTGGACTCATCCAATCAAAGGACATATTTTTTGGTTTCTTTGCAGCAATGCAACCACGAAGGCCTGATTCATGCAGTCTCAGTTGATGTTGAGATGTGTCTGTTACTTTTATTTGGGCTGCAATTTCTAAGGCTGGTAACTCTAATGAATTTATCCTCTGCAGCAGAGGTAACTCTGGGTTTTCCTTTCCTGTGGCGGTCCTCATGAGAGCCAGTTTCATCATAGCGCTTGATGGTTTTTGCGACTGCACTTAAAGAAACTTTCAGAGTACCCAAATTTTTCTGCATTGACTTTTTCTTCATGTCTTAAAGTAATGATGGACTGTTGTTTGTCTTTGCTTATTTTATCTGTTCTTGCCATAAATATGGACTTGGTCTTTTACCAAATAGGGCTATCTTCTCTGTACCAGCCCTAACTTTTCACAACACAAATGATTGGCTCAAATGCATTAAGAAGGAAAGAAATTCCACAAATGAACTTTTAACAAGGCACACCTGTTAATTGATATGCATTCCAGGTGACTACCTCTTGAAGCTGGTTGAGAGAATGCCAGGAGTGTGCAAAGCTGTCATCAAGGCAAAGTGTGGCTACTTTGAAGAATCTCAAATATAAAATATATTTTTATTTGTTTAACACTTTTTTGGTTACTACATGATTCCATATGTGTTATTTCATTGTTTTGATGTCTTCACTATTATTCTACAATGTAGAACAAAGTCAAAAATAAAGAAAAACTCTGAAAAGCGTAGGTGTCCAAACTTATATAGACTAAAATTAAATGTTTTAAGTGCTGAGAGCTTTATGTCCCTACCAGCCTATTGTGTTGCACTCACAAATGCTTCACAATGTATTACTTTGTAGGCTATAGCCATGAAATTACAGCCTGTAGTTCCTTCTTAGTCTCCCTGTCTGTTTGTCTCCTGACCTATTTAGAGTGTTTATATGCTGTTTAATATGACACGTAGCCTATTTAAAATGGTGAGCTTCTTACAGTTTTTATTTATTTATTTGTATTTTTTTTCCCTGTTGACTGCAGGGCAGTTTTTTTTTTAGCGGAGCAGTTGAAAAGGACGCTCATATATTCTGGTGCTGACTGTGCTGTGGGTAGGAAATAGGCTGTGATATTTGGTACATGGATGTCGATGCGTGTTTTTTTTTTAGGGGACTACGTGATGACCAGATCCCTCCTACTCTCTTCGGCTCAGGAGATCAGGACAATTCATACTCTACGTTGTCTAATGCCCAGCTTGATGGAGGTGAGTGGCTTCTAAGAGAAGATGTCTATCTATTGGGGTGTGAAGATCAGATGGAATCGTACAACATCAGTGGTGGTTCATTGGTACAGATGGTTGACTGTTGGTTCAGTCTGGTTCAGACAGAGGAGTGAGGCCTTGGGCTTGGGACGAGTTCATAACTCACTCACACACACACCGGTACGAGCTACACACCCTACACACACACACACACACACACACACACACACACACACACACACACACACACACGGTACGAGCTACACACCCTACACACACACACACACACACACACACACACACACACACACACACACCGGTACGAGCAACACACCCACACACACACACACACACACACACACACACACACACACGAGCTACACACCCTACACACACACACACACACACACACACACACACACCACACACACACACACACACACACACACACGGGACGAGCAACACACCCTACACACACACACACACACACACACACACCGGTACGAGCAACACACACACACCGGGACGAGCAACACACCCTACACACACACACACACACACAACACACCCTACACACACACACACACACACACACACACACACCGTTACGAGCAACACACACTACACACACCAGTACGAGCAACACACACTACACACACACACCGGTACAAGCAACACACCCTACACACGTACGAACACCACACCCTACACACACACACACACATCGATACGAGCAACACACTCCTTGGGTCTACACTCCCTTTTCATTTGTCATAATGAGAGCATGTTTTGTAAAAAAAAAACATTCAATTAAGCATAGCTACCGTTGTTCTTTTTTTTCCCAGCGGTGGCCAGCAGAGCGCTCACCACAACAACAGCCTCTGAATATAACTCCCACATCTACCAAGGAAGCAGGTGAATATCCTCTGCTGTGATTGGTTATTCAGTGTTTCCTGGTCCTGCGGAGCCAAATGGGTGCACAAGTTTTGTAATATCACTAACAAGCCTGAAAATCTAAGGTGTGATGACGAGTTGTTTTGTTGAATCAAGTGTGATAGTGCTAAGACAAAAACCAAAATGTGCCCCCCTTTAGGTCCCCGGGACCAGGATTGGGAAACACCTTGTATGTTGGGACTTGCATGCCTGTTCAAATAAAACTTTATTGTTCCCGCAGGGAAATGCATGGTGCAGCCAGATGTAATCGGTGTTATGATGATTCTAGTTCTACTGTATAAATGCTAATGTAGGACTGTATCTGTGGAAAGTCTGTTCAGGACCCATGTTGCCCTACCAAGCAAAAAAGCAGTAACTGCTCATAGCGTGGAACTGAGAAAAAAGGGCTTTTATTTACCTTGGTTTTCACAGTAACTTTATACAGTTACTGCTAACATGACCCCCATTTTCTCCAGAACACAATAGAAGCAGGATACTTGTCCACATGGTTAAGCATGTATTTAATGTAGCAAAATAATGACATTTAACTCTTTTTTTGGGGGGGACCAAATTAGCAGTTACTGCCTTTTTGCTTGGTAGGGTAGCATATGTATCAAGTGTTTCAGAGTGAGGTTTGCTGATCTAGAATCAGGTCCAACCTGCGTAATGTTATGATTCCATGTGATCAACAAGGCAAAACTGATCTTAAATCAGGGCCCCTAATTTGAGACTCTTGATAAATGCGGGCCTAGTTCTCCGTTGCATGCTATTGGGTAGAACTTTATTGCAAAATTCTGATAACTTTCCCTAAATGTCCAAGTTTTTCCTCCCCCCAAAAAATCCCTGTTGGAAGATTTAGGAAGGAATAAGCAGGAGAAATAAATAAAATATTTGGGGAAGGTTCCAGAATTTTGCAACCTTACTTCAGTATGTCTGTGCATCTCTCCCCGTCTATCCCACAGACCAGCAGTCACATCCTACACCACCAGCCAGGGTGCCTTTCCTCCTCTGGCCCAGGCCACAGTCTACGCTGCCTTCCCTCAGGCAGGACAGACCCAGGCTTCTGTCTATACTGCCTTCCCTCAGGCAGGACAGACCCAGGCTACAGTCTACACTGCCTTCCCTCAGGCAGGACAGACCCAGGCTACAGTCTACACTGCCTTCCCTCAGGCAGGACAGACCCAGGCCACAGTCTACACTGCCTTCCCCCAAGCAGGACAGACCTACGGCCTCCCACCATTTGGTCAGTCCCTCCACGCTGCTCTAAGTCTTCTAATATAGTGTAAAGCAGGAATGGGCAATGGGGGGGCCCCCCTTTTTTTATATAGGCCTGCAGATTTAGGAGCTCAGTCGGGGGTTAGAATAGTAGAATAGACATGGTGCAATATGGAAACATGGTTGTGCATCTTATGTTCGTCACTGACACACTCAATTAGCCCATGTCAGCTAAAACATTTTTGACTGCTAAGTTAGTCTAGCGAGTTAGTCGCTCTCACTCAGATATCGTATTTAAAAACTGTAAACATTTCTTTCCACCTTTATAGTAAAATGTGTAGAATTGCAGAAAATTCGTTATAAAATCGCAAAATCTTCTCTCCGCCCCATGGCAAAATGTTTAGAATTGCAGGAGATGAACCCTAAAATGTATATTAATTTTCTCCCTGCTGTCAAGGGGGGAGGCTGCTAAAATGTGTTGCTCACAGTTCAAATTGTGCCCCCCCCCAATCAAAGATGCTCGACTCTCGTTGCATTTTCCCCACTAATCGTTAAGGTTAAGATTGGAGAAGCTGATCCTAGATCTGTACCTAGGGGAAGCTGATCCTAGATCTGTACCTAGGGGGAGCTGATCCTAGATCTGTACCTAGGGGGAGCTGATCCTAGATCTGTACCTAGGGGGAGCTGATCCTAGATCTGTACCTAGGGGGAGCTGATCCTAGATCTGTACCTAGGGGAAGGTCTGATGCTAGATCTGATGCTAGATCTGTACCTAGGGAAGCTGATGCTAGATCTGTACCTAGGGGGAGCTGATCCTAGATCTGTACCTAGGGGGAGCTGATCCTAGATCTGTACCTAGGGGGAGCTGATCCTAGATCTGTACCTAGGGGGAGCTGATCCTAGGTCTGTACCTAGGGGGAGCTGATCCTAGGTCTGTACCTAGGGGAGCTCTCCCCCCCCACCCCCCACCCAATGCTTCCTAACATCCCTGCATAATAACCCAACACGACACTTTGGTTTGTTTATTACACTTGAAGCTAGACAGCTACGTCTTGCAACAAATACGTTTCAACTTTCTTGACTGAAAAGTATTTATTTCTAACTTGTTTCCTTCTCTACATCTCTCTTCTTCTTT
Source organism: Oncorhynchus tshawytscha (assembly GCF_018296145.1). Lineage (NCBI taxonomy): Eukaryota > Metazoa > Chordata > Actinopteri > Salmoniformes > Salmonidae > Oncorhynchus > Oncorhynchus tshawytscha. The sequence continues at coordinate 9,390,482 of NC_056441.1, read as the reverse complement.
CCCGTTCTACCTTCTTTCGCTCCCTCCCCTCCCTCAGGTGCTATGTGGCCAGGTATTAAGTCAGAGACTGGGCTGCCTGATGCAGCACCCTCTGTTGGCCAGCCTGGGTTCCTCAGCTTCAGGTCAGCATATACCTCAACCCAGCCAGACCCAGGCCATGTGCACTGCTCATACCCCAGCCAAGGCAAGCTATCTTTCTCACTCAGTGCTGGAAAAGACTTATCGGTGCCAGCACATTCATGATCGGTCCCATAGTGTGAACCAGGCAGTTTACTGGACACAACTATCTGCGGGCTAGAATTTAAACAGATGTGTTCTTGCACTTTTCACTACTGTTGCTACTGCGAACCCTTGAGGGAAGGATCTTGAATAGTCAGAATGAGTTGAAGTGTTGATTCCAGTCTGTTTTTTGTTTTTGTTGTTGTTGTTTTTGTTCTCCAGTGTTTTGACGTGTCTGTTTTTTCTCCTCCAGGCTCCAGTTTCACTACATCCAGTGTGTACACTAACATCCCCTCAGCTACCACGGCTACACCTACAGAGGCTCACCAGGTAAGGACTGGCCGGCTGGCTTGGAACAGGGAAATGTCACTGGAGTCTAAGGCATGCACCAAAATCTCTGTACAGAGCCTTCCCGTGCGGTGCGTGGTGAAGTCACTATACTGTCACGTAGGGGGCGTGTCTAAGGGAGCGGCGTTGCTTAGGGGAGGGGCGTTGCTTAGGGGAGGGGCGTTGCCTAGGGGAGCGGTGTTGCTTCGGGAAGCGGCGCTGTCTAGGGGAGCGGCGCTGTCTAGGGGAGCGGCGCTGTCTAGGGGAGCGGCGCTGTCTAGGGGAGCGGCGCTGTCTGGGGGAGCGGCGCTGTCTAGTCTAGTGGTGCAGTGGGGCTTGTCTAGTGGTGCAGCGGGGCCTAGTCTAGTGGTGCAGTAGGGCTAGTCTAGTGGTGCAGCGGGGCTAGTCTAGTGGTGCAGCGGGGCTAGTCTAGTGGTGCAGCGGGCTAGTCTAGTGGTGCAGCGGGGCTAGTCTAGTGGTGCAGCGGGCCTAGTCTAGTGGTGCAGCGGGCCTAGTCTAGTGGTGCAGCGGGCCTTAGTCTAGTGGTGCAGCGGGCCTAGTCTAGTGGTGCAGCGGGCCTAGTCTAGTGGTGCAGCGGGCCTAGTCTAGTGGTGCAGCGGGCCTAGTCTAGTGGTGCAGCGGGCCTAGTCTAGTGGTGCAGCGGGCCTAGTCTAGTGGAGCGGGCTTGCGTCACAAATGGCACCCTATTCCCTACATAGTGCACTACTTTTGACCAGAGCCCTGTAGTAGCCCCCACCACCCTCTTTTGCCCTCAGAACAGCATCAATTTGTCAGGGCATGGACTCTACAAGGTGTTGAAAGCTGGCCCATTTTGACTCCAATGCTTCCCACAGTTGTGTCAAGTTGGCTTGATGTCCTTTGGATGGTGGACCATTCTTGATACACACAGGAAACTGTTGATCGTGATAAACTCAGCAGCGTTGCAGTTCTTGACACAAACTGGTTCGCATGGCACCTACTATCATACCCCGTTCAAAGGCACTTAAATCTTGTCTTGCCCATTCACCCTCTGAATGGCACACATACACAATCCATGTCTCAAGGCTTAAAAATCATCCTACATCTCCTGTGACATAAATAAGGGATCATAGCTTTCACCTGGTCAGTCTGTCATGGAAAGAGCAGGTGTTCTTAATGTTTTGTCCACTCAGTGTAGAGGGAATTGTGGTAAAGTGATCTCATTTGGGATGCACCCTTGTTGTTTCACACGGATCTTCATGTCTCGTCTCTGTGTGTTTGTCCTGCTGCAGGAGTTCAGCAGCTATAACGTCAACTCTCTGGGCCAGACCCAGTTCCCTCAGTACTACGCCCCGCCCCTTAGCTACCTCCCTGCCGGGCTGCCCAATGGCGAAGAGAATGGATCCAATATGGGCGTGGCCGGGTATCCAGCTATAAAGACAGAGGGCAGTGCCTTGGCTGGACTGCCCAGCACTACAGGTACTTCAGCCGTTCCTCATAACAATAGCTACTAGTTACCGTTGTACCAGTTACCATAGCTACTAGTTACCGTTGGTACCAGTTACCATAGCTACTAGTTACCGTTGGTACCAGTTACCATAGCTGCTAGTTACCGTTGGTACCAGTTACCATAGCTGCTAGTTACCGTTGGTACCAGTTACCATAGCTGCTAGTTGCCGTTGGTACCAGTTACCATAGCTGCTTAGTTACTAGTTACCGTTGGTACCAGTTACCATAGCTGCTAGTTGCCGTTGGTACCAGTTACCATAGCTGCTAGTTGCCGTTGGTACCAGTTACCATAGCTACTAGTTGCCGTTGGTACCAGTTACCATAGCTACTAGTTGCCGTTGGTACCAGTAACCATAGCTACTAGCTACCTGTGGTACCAGTTACCATAGCTACTAGCTACCTGTGGTACCAGTTACCATAGCTACTAGTTGCCGGTGGTACCCGTTACCATAGCTACTGGTTACCGTTGGTATCAATTACCATAGCTACTTGATACCTGTGGTACCAGTTACCATAGCTACTAGCTACCCGTGGTACCATTTACCATAGCTACTCGTTACCTGTGGTACTAGTATCGTCTTACCTTAGGACCATCCAGGTACTTCTGATACCTCCCGTTATAGGATTCACTCTGTCTTACTGTATGAATGCCAGTTCCATATTCATTGCATGTGTACATATACCTGGATGGATAGCACTGTGGGATCAAGTAGGAAGTTAAAATTGTTTTAGATTCTCTACATTGCTTTGATTATGGGCTTGTTAGGGCCATATATAGGCTGTGTTCAACTTTCAGAAACATGGAGAGTTTAACGTCTTTATGTGTGCAGTGTTTCAACTGTCAGTCTTCAACATGCCTGTGCCCTCTACCTCAGATGCATGCCCACGTGAGAACCTCCCGACCGGCGTAGCCCTGCCTACAGGTGTGGCCCTCCCCACGGGGGCCCTGGACCAGGACGAGGCGGGGAGGAGGAACCCTGCTGGGAAGGCCAAGGGGAAGGCCAAGAAATCAGACAGCAACCAGCCTACTGACGCTGACCTGGAGGTAACGATAAGGCCCACATGAACACAGATATACGCCATTCCTTCATACAGCTCCAGACTAACACATTAATCAGCTACTCCGGTGATTCTCTTTAGGTCTCCGCTCTACTAAAATGTGTTCTTGTTTAATATATTCATGTTATTTTATAAGATCCTGGAATCATGAAAATCGTTTTCTGATTAATGCCTTAGTTACTGACCCCATTTGTCCTCTTCCCCTCTCTTTCAGCGAATCTTTCTGTGGGATCTGGATGAAACGATCATCATTTTCCACTCTCTGCTCACTGGGTCCTTCTCTCAGAAGTTTGGCAAGGTATATCCAAATCATCTGGGCCACATCTTGTTACGTTACAGCCTTAATGTAAAATGGATTCAATAGTTGTTGTTTTTTCCCCCTCATCAATCGACACACAAAAACTGAAATATCAGATTTACGTAAGTATTTTTACTCCTTTACTCAGTACTTTATTGAAGCACCATCTTGGGCATGACGCCACACGCTTGGCACACCTGTATCAGGGGAGTTTCTCCCATTCTTCTCTGCAGATCCTCTCAAACTCTGTCAGGTTGGATGGGGAGCGTTGCTGCACAGCTATTTTTAGGTCTCTCCAGAGATGTTCGATCCGGGCTCAAGTCCAGGGTCTGGCTGGACCACTCAAGGACATCCAGAGACTTGTCCCGAAGACACTCCTGCGTTGTCTTGGCTGTGTGCTTAGAGTCGTTGTCCTGTTGGAAGGTGAACCTTCACTCCAGTCTGAGGTCCTGAGCTCTCTGGAGCAGGGTTTCATCAAGGATCACTCTGTACTTTGCGCTGTTCATCTTACCCTCAATCCTGACTAGTGTCCTAGTCCCTGCCACTGAAAAACATCCCCACAGCATGATGCTGCCACCACCATGCTTCACCTTAGGGATGGTGCCTGGTTTCCTCCCAACGTGATGCTTGGCATTCAGGCCATAGAGTTGAATCTTGGTTTCATCAGACCAGAAAATCTTGATTCTCATGGTCTGAGAGCCCTTTTGTTTCCTTTTGGCAAACTCCATGTGGGCTGTGATGTGCCTTTTACTGAGGAGTGGCTTCCGTCTGGCCACTCTACCATAAAGTCCTGATTGGTGGAGTGCTGCAGAGATGGTTATCCTTCTGGAAGGTTCTCCCATCTCCACAGAGGAACTCTGGGGCTCGGTCAGAGTGGCCATCAGGTTCTTGGTCACCTCCCTGACCAAGGACCTTCTCCCCCGATTTGCTCAGTTTGGACCGGCTGCCAGCTCTAGGAAGAGTCTTGCTGGTTCCAAACTTCTTCAATTTAAGAATAATGTAGGCCATTGTGTTCTTGGGGACCTTCAATGCTGCAGAAACGTTTTTTTTTTGTTACCCTTCTCCCAAATCTAAAAACCTGTTTCCGCTTTGTCATTGATAAGGGACATTTTTTAGAATAAGTCTGTAAACGTAACAAAATGTGGAACAAGTCAATAGGTCTGAATAATTCCCGAAAGGCTTTGTATTTTATTAAGATTGATTTGTAGTTTAAATATGATCAGATGTCTTTCCATTCTTGCTAACCTCTGTCTCTGGGGGTTGTGCAGGACCCAGCCTCTGTACTGACATCTGTATAATAGAGATACATTAATCTATTGATGGGTGATCCGATTTCTATTCATATAAATGTTGGGGTTGTGTAGGACTCCGACACTGTGCTGAACCTGGGCCTTCAGATGGAGGAGCTGATCTTTGACCTGGCAGACACACACCTCTTCTTCAATGACCTGGAGGTAGCTACCTGCAGTGATAGTCTTCTCTGTCCCTGACGACTCACTGTCTGTCTCGAAGAGCTTAACAGTCAGAAGAGGCTAGGCATGTGGCAGCTAGCAACTTTATGTGTTGAATTAAGTTCTAACGCTGTTGCAGTTAATTAGCTGTCGTTGGTGTGAGCTAGTGACTGTGTCACAGATTTTTTTTTTTTAAACCTTTATTTAACCAGGCAAGTCAGTTAAGAACAAATTCTTATTTTCAATGACGGCCTAGGAACAGAGGGTTAACTGCCTGTTCAGGGGCAGAACGACAGATTTGACTAAACGGTTGACACCCCCCCACTTTTCCTTTTCTCTTCTTAGGAGTGTGATCAGGTTCATGTTGAAGATGTAGCCTCTGATGACAACGGACAGGATCTGAGGTGTGTCTGTGACGCTACTGTCAACAACCAAGACATTCAGATACCCTCCTTTGTTCGGAGGTCACATACAAACCTCTCTGTATGATGATGATGATAGTCCAATGTAATAATGCTTTTATGTCCACCAACACAGTCCCTACTTTCCTAACTAGCAACATACAAAACATTTATCTCTCCTAACTAGCCACATACAAAACATCTATCTCTCCTAACTAGCAACATACAAAACATTTATCTCTCCTAACTAGCCACATCTCTCTCTCTCTCATTCCTCCTATCAGCGCCTACAACTTCCTAGCGGATGGCTTCCACAACCCCAGTGGTGTAGGCGCCGCCACAGGAGTCCAGGGCGGGGTGGAGTGGATGAGGAAACTGGCCTTCCGTTATCGTCGCCTGAAGGAGATCTACAACGGATACAAAGGGAACGTGGGAGGTGAGATCCGTGTCAACTCTGTATTTGTGTTCAACTTCTAAGTAATCACCTGACTGGGACTTGCTGGGAAAACCCTTATGGCATGATGTACACAGTCCTCACAAGTTAAATATTGTAGCAACTATTTAAAATGTATCTACTTTGTGACTATTTGAGATGTTAGTTAGCAAATGATGTGTTCAAATGAAATAAAAAAACACGTGCCTCTGTGTGCTTTTGTCTGTCATCATATTTCCTGGAAGAGTATTCATGTTAATTGAAGGAATAACATACTTGTATTAGTTGCTTACTGGAATCTAGAATCTATCCAGACATTTATCTAGTAATCTTATCAAATCCTGATTTTTTTTAATTTAACCCAGTAAATTGACTGAATACTCATTTACAGCAACGACCTGGGGAATAGTTACAGGGGAGAGGAGGGGGGATGAAAGAGGCTATTGGAAGCTGGGGATGATTAGCTGGCCATGATGGTTTTAAAGGCCAGATTGGGAATTTAGCCAGGACACCAGGGGTTAACACCCCTACTCTTACAATAAGTATCATGGGATCTTTAGTGACCACAGAGAGTCAGGACAACTGTTTAACGTCCAATCCGAAAGACGGCAACCTACACAGGACAATGTCCCCAATCATTGCCCTGGGGCATTGGGATTTATATATTTGTCGCCCGTCAACACCACTTCCAGAAGCGTCTGGTTTCCCATCCAGGTGTGGTAAAACCAATTATAAACGGAGTGTTTCGGGCCCTGAATTCTGATTGGCTGAAAGGGTATGATGAAAGATGTATTTTTACTGTTCTAATTATGTTGGTAACCGGTTTATAAAAGTAATAAGGCACCTCTGGGGTTTGTGGTATATGGCCAAAAGTATATGGACACCTGCTCATCGAACATCTCATTCTAAAATCATGGGCATTAATATGGAGTTGGTCACCCCCTTTGCTGCTATAACAGCCTCCACTCTTCTGGGAAGGCTTTCCACTAGATGTTGGAACATTGCTGCTATAGCAGCCTCCACTCTTCTGGGAAGGCTTTCTACTAGATGTTGGAACATTGCTGCTATAACAGCCTCCACTCTTCTGGGAAGGCTTTTTACTAGATGTTGGAGCATTGCTGTTATAACAACCTCCACTCTTCTGGAAGGTTTTCCACTAGATGTTGGAACATTTCTACAAGGACTTGCTTCCATTCAACCACAAGAGCATTAGTGAGGTTGGGCACTGATGTTGGGCGATTAGGCCTGGCTCGCAGTCGGCGTTCCAATTCATCCCAAAGGTGTTCGATGGGGTTGAGGTCAGGGCTCTGTGCAGGCCAGTCAAGTTCTTCCACAACGATCTCAACAATCCATTTCTATATGGACCATGCTGTGTGCATGGCGGCATTGTCATGCTGAAATAGGAAAGGGCCTTCCCACAAAGTTGGAAGCACAGAATTGTTCAAGAATATTGTAGCAGTAGGATTCCCCCTCACTGGAACGAAGGGGCCTAGCCCAAACCATTAAAAACAGGCCCAGACCATTATTCCTCCTCCACCAAACTTTATAGCTGGCACTATGCATTCGAGCAGGTGTTCTGAACCCAGATTTGTCCGTCGAACTGCCAGATGGTGAAGCGTGATTCATCACTCCAGAGAACGTGTTTCCACTGTTCCAGAGTCCAATGGCAGCAAGCTTTTATACCACCACTTGGCATTGCGTATGGTTATTTTAGGAGTGTTTGCGGCTGGAAACCCATTTCATGAAGCTCCAGACGAACAGTTCTTGTGCTGACGTTGCTTCCAGATGCAGTTTGGAACTATGTAGTGAGTGTTGCAACCGAGGACAGATGATTTTTACGCCCTTCAGCGCTCCGCGACCCCGTTCTGTGAACTTGTGTGGCCTACCACTTTGGGACTGAGCTCATGTTGCTCCTAGATGTTTCCACTTCACAATAACAGCACTTACAGTTGACCGGGGCAGCTCTAGCAGGGAAGACATTTGACAAACTGACTTGTTGGAAAGGTGGCATCCTATGACGGTGCCATGTTGAAAATCACTGAGCTCTTCAGTAAGGCCATTTTCCTGCCAATGCTTGTCTATGGAGATTGCATGGCCGTGTGCTCGATTTTATACACCTGTCAGCAACAGGTGTGGCTGAAATAGAAGATTCCACTCATTTGAAGGGGTGTCCACATACTTTTGTAAATATAGTGTACTATAGCTAAGGGCTGTATCCAGGCACTCCGCGTTGTGTCGTGCTCACCTCTCTCCTCCAGGCCTGTTGTGGTAGAAACGCCTCTAACCTCTCTCCTCCAGGCCTGCTGTGGTAGAAACGCATCTAACCTCTCTCCTCCAGGCATGCTGTGGTAGAAACGCCTCTAACCTCTCTCCTCCAGGCCTGCTGTGGTAGAAACGCCTCTAACCTCTCTCCTCCAGGCCTGTTGTGGTAGAAACGCCTCTAACCTCTCTCCTCCAGGCCTGTTGTGGTAGAAACGCCTCTAACCTCTCTCCTCCAGGCCTGTTGTGGTAGAAACGCCTCTAACCTCTCTCCTCCGGGCCTGTTGTGGTAGAAACGCCTCTAATCTCTCTCCTCCAGGCCTGTTGTGGTAGAAACGCCTCTAACCTCTCTCCTCCAGGCCTGTTGTGGTAGAAACGCCTCTAACCTCTCTCCTCCAGGCCTGTTGTGGTAGAAACGCCTCTAACCTCTCTCCTCCAGGCCTGTTGTGGTAGAAACGCCTCTAACCTCTCTCCTCCAGGCCTGTTGTGGTAGAAACGCCTCTAACCTCTCTCCTCCAGGCCTGTTGTGGTAGAAACGCCTCTAACCTCTCTCCTCCAGGCCTGTTGTGGTAGAAACGCCTCTAACCTCTCTCCTCCGGGCCTGTTGTGGTAGAAACGCCTCTAATCTCTCTCCTCCAGGCCTGTTGTGGTAGAAACGCCTCTAACCTCTCTCCTCCAGGCCTGTTGTGGTAGAAACGCCTCTAACCTCTCTCCTCCAGGCCTGTTGTGGTAGAAACGCCTCTAACCTCTCTCCTCCAGGCCTGTTGTGGTAGAAACGCCTCTAACCTCTCTCCTCCAGGCCTGTTGTGGTAGAAACGCCTCTAACCTCTCTCCTCCAGGCCTGTTGTGGGAGAAACGCCTCTAACCTCTCTCCTCCAGGCATGCTGTGGTAGAAACGCCTCTAACCTCTCTCCTCCAGGCCTGCTGAGTCCCATGAAGAGGGAGCTGCTCCTCCGGCTCCAGTCTGAGATGGAGAATGTGACGGACGCCTGGCTCAGCACAGCACTCAAATCCTTGCTGCTTATCCAGTCCAGGTCAGCACAGTGAGTTTGACATTTAGAGAGTTTATTCTCATCTTCCAGTTTTTTTTAACTTGATGTTTTTTTATTTAGGTCAGACTGTATATAGTTTTTTTTAACTTGATGTTTTTTTATTTAGGTCAGACTGTATATAGTTTTTTTTTTAACTTGATGTTTTTTTATTTAGGTCAGACTGTATATAGTTTTTTTTAACTTGATGTTTTTTTATTTAGGTCAGACTGTATATAGTTTTTTTTAACTTGATGTTTTTTTATTTAGGTCAGACTGTATATAGTTTTTTTTTTTGTGTTCTTCCTTTGATCTCACTTGTCCGTGTGTGTGTGTCCTTCCTCTTCTCTTGCGTGTCTGTGTGTGTGTGTCCTTCCTCTTCTCTTGCGTGTCCGTGTGTGTGTGTCCTTCCTCTTCTCTTGCGTGTCCGTGTGTGTGTGTCCTTCCTCTTCTCTTGCGTGTCCGTGTGTGTGTGTCCTTCCTCTTCTCTTGCGTGTCCATGTGTGTGTGTGTCCTTCCTCTTCTCTTGCGTGTCCGTGTGTGTGTGTCCTTCCTCTTCTCTTGCGTGTCCGTGTGTGTGTCCTTCCTCTTCTCTTGCGTGTCCGTGTGTGTGTGTGTGTGTCCTTCCTCTTCTCTTGCGTGTCCGTGTGTGTCCTTCCTCTTCTCTTGCGTGTCCGTGTGTGTGTGTCCTTCCTCTTCTCTTGCGTGTCCGTGTGTGTGTCCTTCCTCTTCTCTTGCGTGTCCGTGTGTGTGTGTGTGTCCTTCCTCTTCTCTTGCGTGTCCGTGTGTGTGTGTCCTTCCTCTTCTCTTGCGTGTCCGTGTGTGTGTGTCCTTCCTCTTCTCTTGCGTGTCCGTGTGTGTGTGTCCTTCCTCTTCTCTTGCGTGTCCGTGTGTGTGTGTGTCCTTCCTCTTCTCTCACGTGTCTGTGTGTGTCCCCACAGGGGTAAGTGTATGAATGTCCTGGTGACGACCACCCAGCTGGTGCCTGCTCTGGCCAAAGTGTTGCTCTATGGTCTTGGGGATGTCTTCCCCATAGAGAACATCTACAGCGCTACCAAGATAGGTAAACCAAACTACACACAGCACACAAACGGAGCACACACACGGAGCACACACACACAGAGCACACACACACAGAGCACACACACACAGAGCACACACACACAGAGCACACACACACAGAGCACACACACACAGAGCACACACACACAGAGCAAACACAGCACACGCGCGCACACACACACAACACACACAGCACACACACACTGACCTTAACAGATGTTTAACTTAGCTGTTGGGTTTAAATGGATACTTTGCCAAAATCACAATGTGGCCCTTTATCTACTAGCTATGCTAGCAGATACCATAGGCCTCTAGACATTGCGCTAACACTAGTTAGCATTGGCTTGCGAAACTACCTCTAAAATGGTATCCAAAAGTTAATCTGACTCTGGAGAAGTCGATACAGGGCCCCGTTGCCAAAAATTCCCAAGTATACCTTAGAAATATTTGTATTTCATCCCAAATTGGATGAACTATATTAACTCCAGTTGCTTTTCCTGTGGTCTTTCCTTCCGTAGGGAAAGAGAGCTGCTTTGAGCGCATCGTCTCTCGCTTTGGGAAGAATGTGACCTATGTGGTGATTGGAGACGGCCGTGATGAGGAATTCGCGGCAAAACAGGTAGGCTTCGTGCCTTAGGGAACCGCTTTTAGGACTGCATATTCTCAGGGGTACGATCAAAGCATGTTGGCAACTTATTAAAATGGAACAAACAGCTGGGAATATTTTATTCTTTGTTGCTGTTCACCAAATACCGCTGTTATTTACGAAGTACTTCTGTTATTCACCAAATACTTCTGTTATTTACCAAATACTTCAGTTATTCACCAAATACTTCTGCTGTTCACCAAATACTTCTGCTGTTCACCAAATACTTCCGCTGTTCACCAAATACTTCTGCTGTTCACCAAGGCCCTGATTCCAGGTTTAAACTGTTACATGTGGTCTCAGTTCCATAATGATTCCGATGTGCAATAATTTGGGACATGTAGCCTAACATGATCTAATATGATCCACTCATGCTAGCGACCCTCAGGAACAACTACACAGAGGAAGGGAAGGTAAACGGAATGGAATGATGCTAAATGTAAGCTACAAACTTAAAACTAACACTAAAGTGGCAGTTATAAATGTATGTGGGTATTACTGATGGTGGCTCCCGATAGTGGCTAATATTTAACATGATACAAATTGTAAAATAAAACTGAGAAAAACATAATTAAAACATTGTAATTCTTTACATCAACTCAACAGGTTCATCCCTACAGAAGCCTATAGCTTGGGTGTCCAAATTTAATCCACGCAAATTAAGAGGGCACACAATTATAATTCTGAGTAACAGCACAGCTATTTTATAGCCTATTTCACAGTGGAAAAGGATCCACAATACACGTCATGTTGATATGATTTTCAGTTTGCTTCCGTGTAAATGGTTTCACGTTCATCTCCGGGGAATCATCAGGACAAATCATCTAAAACAATTGCTCTGTGGATTTACAATCCCCTTCTCCAAATGGATTTACTCATTTACCTAGGTCTTATCAATAACTCTTATCTATTCTACATTACCGCGCATGGAGAATGCTGTTATTTGTATCGCAAAAACATAAAGTAGAGGATGCCTTTTTCCACTTGGAGCCGGTAGGTTCGCTCAACCTGATTCATGGTTTCCTCGCGCATGAAGCCGGTGGAATTTTATAATGAAATGAAGTCAAGGTCAGAATAGAGTATATCTGTAGACACAACTCCCGCCACACCTTTTCATTTCTTAGATCTCCGACCCTGAACGAATAGCGGGTGAATAGCATGCTAGTCTCAATCTTAAATTCAAGGTCAGAATGTGCATAAAAAATTTTTTTAAAGGAATTATGTTCCATTTTATGCACTTAAATTCAGGCTCGGAATCAGGGCCCATGTACTTCTGCTATTCACTAATTACACTCAGCACTGCAGTAAATAAGTCTTGGAGTATTGATTTGACTGGTGGTTCTTCATGCCGTCTCCCTGCTCTCTTTGCAGCACAACATGCCTTTCTGGCGTATCACCACCCACGGGGACCTGGTATCCCTCCATCAAGCCCTGGAACTAGACTTCCTGTAGAACGGAAGGAATGGAGGTTAAGACACAAAGGGAAACGTGTGTGTGTGTGTGTGTGTGTGTGTGTGTGTCCAACCCTTCTGTTCGCTTGTGGAGTGACATTATAAGCCGAGTGTCCTCAGCTCCACACCAGCCCTCAAACTCACACACCCTTTACACACCTGCTGGCTGTAGTGTGTCGCTCTTTTCCCCGTGTGATGGCCGTGGACTGATCTGAGGTGGACTTTGGGGTGGCAGTGGCTGGGAAGCAGACTGGACAGACAGACCTACTCTCTGATGTAGAGCTCCTCCCAAGCAACACTCTCCATATGGCAGCTATCCTCCAAAGACTGAGCCTGATCACTGGGGCATAGCAGCAGCGACCGACCGACGCCGACAGGCAGGACATGACTAAAAATGAAGAAGACCATTCCCATATCTCTCTCTGAAGTGTCTGTAGTCTCTGGCTCCACAACCCACAGGCTGTTTTCCTCTGTTCTCTCTCTGGCTTGCATCCCAAATGGCACCCTATTCCCTATGTAGTGCACTACATTTGATAGGGCCTAGTGCTCTCATCAAAAATTGGTGCACTACATGGGGAAAAGGGTTCCATTTGGGACGTCGCCTTTTGTTAGTGGATCGACTAAAGCAAAAGGTCTGCAGCCCTGTCTGGCATCACGGACGGACCCTTCTGGTTGTTTAGACCTTACACTTTTACTATTTTTCCAAGTTCTCTTTCTGTAGGGCAGCTATTCTTGAAAGTACAATGACACTTCAAATGTTTTTTATAATTCGTAGTTTTAAAAGGTTGTTTTGCATTCCAAATGACTTGAGGTATCATTGATGAGGGTCGGTAATAATTTTAGTATTTTCAAAGCATATGATTCGATGACTACTTAAGAATTACCTTCAATTGACCTTCTGGATGTAACCTTTCCACTAGTTCACGAACAGTACCGACGTGTTCTCCATAGACACCTCCGCTGTCCTGACCTCTCCACTGTGTCACGGGCTTCAACAGCCTAACCGACTTCTGTGGTCTTTTTTACATAAACTGATGTGTGGTCAGAATGACTCAATGAAGACCCTAACAAACCTGTATTCCACTGCATGGTATCAAGGACGCCAGGTTACTATGTAGTTAATCATAAGAACAGCCAATCCAGGCGTTTTCTGTGAGAAACAGCCGAACCAGGCGTTTCCTGTGAGAAACAGCCGAACCAGGCGTTTCCTGTGAGAAACAGCCGAACCAGGCGTTTCCTGTGAGAAACAGCCGAACCAGGCGTTTCCTGTGAGAAACAGCCGAACCAGGCCTTTTCTATACATTTACATCTAAGAAACCAAGGATGGGACTTCAAAACAATGTGCATCTTCATCAGTGTGACGCTGATGTGAATGTGTGAACATGTCCACATAACCTGTGGAAGAAACCCTCCCCTTGGAGTAACTGTTCCTCAGAGCACAACCCTCCCCTTGGAGTAACTGTTCCTCAGAGCACAACCCTCCCCTTGGAGTAACTGTTCCTCAGAGCACAACCCTCCCCTTGGAGTAACTGTTCCTCAGAGCACAACCCTCCCCTTGGAGTAACTGTTCCTCAGAGCACAACCCTCCCCTTGGAGTAGCTGTTCCTCAGAGCACAACCCTCCCCTTGAAGTAGCTGTTCCTCAGAGCACAACCCTCCCCTTGGAGTAGCTGTTCCTCAGAGCACAACCCTCCCCTTGGAGTAGCTGTTCCTCAGAGCACAACCCTCCCCTTGGAGTAACTGTTCCTCAGAGCACAACCCTCCCCTTGGAGTAGCTGTTCCTCAGAGCACAACCCTCCCCTTGGAGTAACTGTTCCTCAGAGCACAACCCTCCCCTTGAAGTAGCTGTTCCTCAGAGCACAACCCTACATGTCTTTGAATTCCTGCAAAAGGGACTTAACTTGACAATGAGGATTTTTAAAAGCAGTTGGCTGGAAGGGATGGCACAATCACACACGTTATATTAGATACAGTGGAATTGTTATCTGTTATTGTTCAATACTGGAAATGATGTTAAGACCAAGAAGTCACGGGAGATTTGTCTGGCCAAGATTTCCTCACAACATGACAGATAATTTGCATCACAAAGATCACGTGTTGTCATTGATAAATGGAAATGTTTCTGTGTCTCTTGTAGAATCGATCTCTAGTTGATTTTCCTCCATTTGAATTGTGAGGGTCACACAAAACTCCATTATTTCATAGTGGGGGTGTATTGGGACCTCTAAATGTGCTATTGATTGTACGGGACCGGCTGCCCAAAAAATATTGGCCTACTGCCACTGTGTGCCGTGTCGACAGTCAGTCTACCCTTGTCATTATAAATATTGGGGAAAACACCAGGAATGACTATTCAATACATTTCTGGGAGGGGGGGGGCAGCATGTAGCTGGTCGAGAGGTGGTTAGAGGGTTGATGTTATGAATCCCTGGTCCATGTGAGATTACAATACTGAGCCCGATGATGCCGATCATTTTGGCACTTAACGGCTTGACCAGTAAGAATGTTTTTCTTGTGTATTTCTTTGTGCGTCTGTATATATATGCATACTGTGCCTTTTCTCAACATTCTCTATTATATATATATATATATATATATATATATATATATATATACATACATGCGTCATCTCTACAGGAAATACTTCAGATGTGTTAAACACATGATCAAACATGGTTGTTACACACTTGAGTTGAAGTGTTTCATTTTTACGACACCTACTTTTTTTTTATACCGTTATTCATCTGCTGAAACCTTTTTTAATCTTTAACCATTAGTAACCATTTCCGTGTTGCTATGTGATTTTAAAAAAAATATTTTCTCTCCCTTACAGTTCAGTTTATATTTCTTGTTTTGATTGTCCTGCCGATACATACATGTTACGGCTGAAATGCTCTGCTCTCAAGACGAGTCACAGCCTTGTCCACTAAGTCAGAGCATCCTTTTCCATGTTGAAACCTGCCTTCACCTTTTAGTTTATTTATTTTTTATTTTTTTTTTTTTTTGAGTCGCTGTGTCTTGGATTCACTGCTTAGACAATCACATCTCAATCACTTGGGGTCCAGATCCACCATTCCCCTGGTGAAACATATAAAGTAGTCTGTAACAGTACCAGTACGGGACATGAGAGAAATAGTAAGCATTGTAAAATGATGAATTAGATTCTTTGGAATAGAAGGGGTATCTTGGACATGGAATTTTGTGAAGTTGACAAGGCAGACCGGTGTCTTTAATTGACTGACTGCACATTCATATTACAATCTGTTTCCACAAGTTTAAAAAAAAATATATAAGATCAGACAAGCTTGATCCTCTGATGCACATCTTCAATATTTAACATCATGGAAATCAATCAACCCCAGCCAATAACATTTGATCTGTTATTGCTAATTGTCATGCTGATCATGTCTCTAGTGTTGCTTCACACCTTTTGGTTGGTATGATTGTTTGTTTTTTTGTAGTCCTGGAATGTGTTTACAATATTTGTATCAGTGATGTTTTTTTAAATGTTATTTTTTAAGTACTATGTTACTAACAAAGTGTGATTCTGTATGTTTAATTTTTTAAATTTGATTTGATTTTTTTTACATTTTACTTAGTCAGGGGGACTGTTTTTTAATGTATCCCTTCAATTTGTATTAAAGACCAGGAACTATGTACCATTTTATATACTCTTAACAAACCTTTTGTTAAAGTGCATTTTGTTGTACTATTTCAACTGTCGAATGTAATGAGCTATGAATGTACATAGTTTTGTAGGGATATATCTGGCTCAACTTGTTCATGCTTGTAGGGATGTATTTGGCTCTACTCAAGACGATGAAACACACTATATATATACACACAAAAGTATGTGTCGACTCCCCTTCAAATTAGCGGATTTGGCTATTTCAGCTACACCTGTTGCGAGCACACGGCCATGCAATCTCCATAGACAAACATTGGCAGTAAAATGGCCTTACTGAAGAGCTCAGTGACTTTCAACATGGCACCGTCATAGAATGCCAACTTTTCCAACAAGTCTGTTTGTCAAATTTCTTCCCTGCTAGAGCTGCACCGGTCAACTGTAAGAGCTCACAGAACAGGACCAATGTGCTGAAGAGTGTAGCGCGTAATAATCGTCTGTCCTCGGTTTAACACTCACTACCGAGTTCCAAACTGCCTCTGGAAGCAATGTCAGTACAATAACTGTTTGTCGGGAGCTTCATGAGTTAGTTTTCCATGGCCGCACACAAGCCTAAGATCACCATGCGCAATGCCAAGCGTCTGCTGGAGTGCTGTAGAGCTCGGCTGCCATTGGCCTCTGGAGCAGTGGAAACGCGTTCTCTGGAGTGATGAATCACGCTTCATCATCTGGCAGTCCAACAGACGAATCTGAGTTTGGCAGATGCCAGGAGAGCGCTACCTGCCCGGATGATTAGTGCCAACTGTAAGGTTTGGTGGAGGAATAATGGGGCTGTTTTTCGTGGTTCGGGCTAGGCCCCTTAGTTCCAGTAAAGGGAAGTCTTAATACTACAGTATACAATTACATTCTAGATGATTCTGTGCTTCGAACTTTGTGGCAACAGTTTGGGGAAGACCCTTTTCTGTTTCAGCATGACAATGCCCCTGTGCACAAAGCGAGACCCATACAGAAATGGTTTGTCGAGATCGGTGTGGCAGAATTTGACTGCCTTGCACAGAGCTCTGACCTCAACCCCATCGAACACCTTTGGGATGAATTGGAACGTCGACTGCGAGCCAGGCCTAATCGCCCAACCTCACTAATACTCTTGTGGCTGAATGGAAGCAAGTCCCCGCAGCAATGTTCTGACATTTAGTGGAAAGCCTTCCCAGAAGAGTGGAGGTTGTTCTAGCAGCAAAGGGGGGGGGGGGAACCAACTCCATTTTAAATTACCATGATGTCCGGAATGAGATGTTCAACGAGCAGGTGTCCACATACTTTTGGTAATGTAGTGTATAACCGACTTGTGTTTTCAAACCCCACATTTTTTAAAAATGGGACTGGAAACACTGTTGAAGGCCCAATAAGGTTGTCCTGTGTACATTAACACTGATGGTAGTGTAAATACAAATTAAAGTACCTTGAAGGTGCCTGGTTTCATTGTCAGTGTTTTGCAATTGTTATACACTCTGCTGTAAATGAACAATAAGACAAATACTGTACATCATCTCAAAGTGCTTCAGAACCTCGCCATCACCTGTATGGACATTTTTATTTATTTATTTTTGCCTTTGGCATCACTATACAAAAAGGATCACATTCACATCACACACATGAAACCAGACAGTCCAGCACACAAAAGACGGAGGACATTGGCACATTCACTCAGAACTGGCCACCCCAACTGCACTGTTAAAATTACATTCTCACATCCCCTCAAGGTATTTACCATCTAGTCCTGACAGAGTCCACGCCCTGCTAATATTTCAGGAAGCAGTGGTGTAAAGTACTACTTAAGTTGTTTTTTGTGGTATCTTTTTGCCTGACACCCAAAAGTACTCGTTACATTTTGACAGGAAAATGGTCCAATTCACACACTTATCAAGAGAACATCCCTGGTCATCCCTACTACCTGATCTGGCGGACTCACTAAACAATGTTGGTGTGCCATTGGCTATCTATAAATAAATAAATACAAAACATTGTTTGGTTTGCTTAATAATGAATTTGAAATTATTTATACTTTTGACATTTAATTTTAGCAATTCCATTTACTTTGGACACTTAGGTATATTTCTAACCAAAAACTTCTAGAGTTACTGAAGTAGTATTTTACTGGGTGACTCACCTTAATAGAAAATGACTCAAGTAAAAGTATGTCAATTTAGTATTTTGTTCCACCACTGTCAATAAGTAACCCTGATTAGCTGTACTCATATTAATAAGAAGTCATATTAATCATATTAATAAGAAGTTCATGACCACGATAAACATTACTGTAATGTTTACCTTCATATTAGAAATGCACAGTGCCAAACAGAACTGTCTCGTATCGCCATCCTCGTCTTCATAGAACAAATCATTCCAGTCATTTTAATGAATGCGTCAACATTTCTCAGTGTTTCAAGCTGTAGAGCTGGTTCGTTTAAGTAGGGCAGGGGTGTAAAACTCATTCCACGGAGAGCTGAGTGTGGGTTTTTGGTTTTTCCCTTAAGACCTAGACAACCAGGTGAGGGGAGTTCCCTACTAATTACTGACCTTAATTCATCAATCAAGTACAAGGATAGATCGAAAACAGACAGACCTTTCACTCATTGTGTGTTTAAATTGTGACTGATCAACAAATAATGAGTAGTTATTTGTAGATCAGTCAGTTGGCAGTTGCCTGGCTGGGTTATCGGCTGCAATGTTGAACAAGCCCATACAGTCTTCTCAATGTGTAGGAGCCATCTGATAATCTGGATTAAGAGTAAAAATTACCAGCTAAATTCCTCATCCTTTTATTGACCCTGACGGACGGTTCTGGACGCTCTGTATGACCCATAAACCTGAAGTCAACCACATCTCCGTTTGGGGGGACCCCCACCGACTCCGACATCAGCTCGAGATGACCCTCAACTTCTCCCTGCTTTGTAATCTTTGGGTGACAGAACTTGTAGTATGTCACCTTGAGACAGAGTCCAGCTATGTAGAGTGAGATCATAATGACAAAGATGACATAGGGATCTAGTGGCAGTTCAAAAGATGGAGGGTTCTTCATCATCTGCCACACCCAAAAACCACAAAGCATCCCAATATCCACTCCTATCCAGGTGTGGTAGATGGTGCTCCGCTGCCTGGTGTGCCCCTCCACTATGCTGAACCAGCTAAAGTACCAGATGAGACCTACGGTGGCCCGGTAGAGCCATTCTCCACCGCCGCTGTCCATGAAGTTTGTCTTCAGTTGCCAGGCGACAAAAAATAGAACCATCCAGGAAGACAGGAAGTGGGCAGCGATGAAGCAAGGGAAGACCGAAGCAAAGAGGGCGACTGCTGCCACACGTGGACCAATCAGGAGCAGGTTCCACATGAAGTAGACCACTGAGGAGCCCCAGCCCTGCTTGGCCTTGTCTGGGAGGAAGGAACGCAGGGAGCGGTGATACATGGTCACGCTGACGGCGATGGCAGACACTGAACCAAGTGCCTTCAAGACTGAGGGAGAGAAAAAAAAAATTCAGGATATTATATCAGGTAAAACTGTCAATGAACTCGGGATGTTAAATAACAGACAATCAAGTTAACTGTCAATGAAAGGAATTGTACAAAACTGTATCATCAGGTCTGGAGTCAGTCACCTCTTAAATTATGAGTAGGGCCAGACCATTAAATTCTGGGGCATAGTTACAAGCTATAACTTATATCCAGATATCCAGTTGAAGTCAGAAGTTTACATACACCGTAGCCAAATACATTTAAACTCCGTTTCACAATTCCTGACATTTAATCCTCGTAAAAATTCCCTGTCATGTCAGTTAAGAGCACCACTTTATTTTAAGAATGTGAAATGTCAGAATAATAGTTAGAGAGAATTATTTATATCAGCTTTTATTTCTTTCATCACATTCCCAGTGGGTCAGAAGTTAACATGCAATGCTACCAAATACTGAGTGTCTTTAAATTGTTTAACTTGGGTCAAACATTTTGGGTAGCCTTCCACAAGCTTCCCACAATAAGTTGGGTGAATTTTGGCCCATTCCTCCTGACAGAGCTGGTGTAACTGAGTAAGGTTTGTAAGGCCTCCTTGCACGCACAAGCTTTCTCAGTTCTGCCCACACATTTTCTATGGGATTGAGGTCAGGGCTTTGTGATGGCCACTCCAATACCTTGACTTTATTGTCCCTAAGCCATTTTGCCACAACTTTGGAAGTATGCTTGGGGTCATTTTCCATTTGGAAGACCCATTTGCGACTAAGCTCTAACGTCCTGACTGTTGTCTTGAGATGTTGCTTCAATATATCCACAAAATTTTAATTCCTCATGATGCCATCTATTTTGTGAAATGCACCAGTCCCTCCTGCAGCAAAGCACCCCCACAACATGATGCTGCCACCCCCGTGCTTCACGGTTGGGATGGTGTTCTTTGGCTTGCAAGCCTCCCCCTTTTTCCTCCAAACATAACGATGGTCATTATGGCCAAACAGTTCTATTTTTGTTTCATCAGACCAGAGGACATTTCTCCAAAAAGTATGATCTTTGTCCCCATGTGCAGTTGCAAACCGTAGTCTGGCTTTTTTATGGTGGTTTTGGAGCAGTGGCTTCTTCCTTGCTGAGCGGCCTTTCAGGTTCTGTCGATATAGGACTCATTTTACTGTGGATACAGATACATTTGTACCGGTTTCCTGCAGCATCTTCACAAGGTCCTTTGCTGTTGTTCTGGGATTGATTTGCACTTTTCGCACCAAACTATATTCATCTCTAGGAGGCAGAATGCGTCTCCTTCCTGAGCGGTATGACGAATGCGTGGTCCCATGGTGTTTATACTTGCGTACTATTGTTTGTACAGATGAACGTGGTACCTTCAGGCGTTTGGAAATTGCTCCCAAGGATGAACCAGACTTGTGGAGTTCTACAATGTTTTTTCTGAGGTCTTGGCTGATTTATTTTTATTTTTACATGATGTCAAGCAAAGAGGCACTGAATTTGAAGGTAGGCCTTGAAATACATCCACAGGTACACCTCCAATTGACTCAAATTATGTCAATTAGCCTATCAGAATCTTCTAAAGCCATGACATCATTTTCTGGAATTTTCCAAGCTGTTTAAAGGCACAGTCAACTTAGTGTATGTAAACTTCTGACCCACTAGAATTGTGATACAGTGAATTATAAGTGAAATAATCAGTCTGTAAACAATGGTTGGACAAATTACTTGTGTCATGCACAAGGTAGATGTCCTAACCGACTTGCCAAAACTATAGTTTGTTAACAAGAAATTTGTGGAGTGGTTGAAAAACGAGTTTTAATGACTCCAACATAAGTGTATGTAAATTTCCAACTTCAACTGTACCTCTAGGTCTTTGTGTTCTAAGTAATTCTGTGTTTGCTTTTACGTACTTGTAATGGGCTCCACCTCTCCCCTCCGGATGATGACGGTAATCATGAGGACAAGCTGGGGCGCACTCTCAGAGAAGGTCTCGATGAGGCGCAGCAGGCTAAGGTCATGGGTCAGATACACGGCATTGCCCTCCATGTAACGCTTTCTACAGCAGAAGCCACATATCGAGATCCTCACAAGACCAGCATATCTAAAATGACAGCCACATACATTATTATTTTATAAAAAGGAGTTTGGTTACAATGGTGTTTCTGCCTTGAGATGAGAAACATTCAGAGAATGTACTACTCTGACAATTTTTATTTTTACCTTTATTTAACCATGCAAGTCAGTTAAGAACAAATTCTTATTTTCAATGACAGCCTAGGAACAGTGGGTTAACTGCCTGTTCAGGGGCAGAACGAGAGAGCCATGCGTCCTCAAAAACACGACCCTGCCAAGCTGCATTGCTTCTTGACACACTGACCGCATAACCCGGAAGCCAGCCGCACCAATGTGTCGGAAGAAACACCGTCCAACTGGCGAACGTGTCAGCGTGCATTGCGCCAGGCCTGCCACAGCGAGATGGGACAAGGCCATCCCAAACCCTCCCCTAACCAGGACGACGCTGGGCCAATAATGCGCCGACCTCATGGGTCTCCCGGTCGAGGCCGGCTGCGACACAACCCGGATCTGTAGTGGCACCTCTGGCACTGCGATGCAGTGCCTAACATGCTGACCAGACCACTCGCGTGCTTGCTGATTTTGTCCACCCACACCTGACATGATCAGAACACACAGGATGAAATATCAAAACGAACTCTGAACCAACTATATTAATTTGGGGACAGGTCAAAAAGCATTAAACATTTATGGCAAATTAGCTATCTAGCTTGCTGTTGCTAGCTAATTTGTCCTGGGATATAAACATTGGGTTGTTATTTTACTTCTGATCACACTGCTAGTGTTGCATGTGCAGCTTGGCAAAATAAATGTACACATACAGTACCAGTCAAAAGTTTGGATGCATCTACTCATTCAAGGGTTTTTCTTTATTTTTTACTATTTTCTACATTGTAGTGAATAATAGTGAAGACATTGTAGTGAAGTAACACATATGGAATCATGTAGTAACCAACATTTTTTTTAAACAAATCAAAATATATCTTAGATTCTTCAGAGTAGCCACCCTTTGCCTTGATGACATCTTTGCACACTTGGCATTCTCTCAACCATCGTCATGAGGAATGCTTTTCCAACAGTCTTGAAGGAGTTCCCACATATGCTGAACACTTGTTGGCTGCGGTCCAACTCATCCCAAACTATCTCAACTGGGTTGAGGAGGCCTGTGGAGGCCAGGTCATCTGATGCAGCATTCCACCACTGCCCTTCTTGGTCAAATAGCCATTACACAGCCTGGAGTTGTGTTTTGGGTCATTATCCGGTTGAAAAGCAAATGATAGTCCCACTAAGTGCAAACCAGATGGGATGTTGTATCGCTGCAGAATTCTGTGGTAGCCACACACCTTCCGTCGCTACTATGCAAGCCAGGCATAGTGGGTCCCATGTCATCCAAAAATTTAAACTGAAAACACCTTCAGTAATTCCAACTGCAAAACTTAAAATGAAGAGAATAGTATTATAATTAATCGATGTATATACATGTAACAGGTGTAAAATATACTTTATGTATTTCACCAAAAATCCCTCATATTTATTTTAATTTATTATTAAGGTTATTTTAAAGATGTATTACATTACTTTCAAGAGTGAATTATTTTATTGTATTTATTTTCTACATTTTCTTAATTCCTTAATTTTGTTAACAAGTAGGTATGTGTGTGGCAATATCCAAACTTTTTTCCAACAGATATTATCAATAAATCCATTCCAATAAGGCATGACATAAGGTATAGATACAACATCCTGCTGAAACAAGGTTCGTATCGCTCTGTTGTTGGATGGACCAAAAGAGAAACAAATCTTTCCTACTGATGAGTCAACAGGGTCAACGGAAGGTAGGCTCTGGGGGTCTTGACACGTTCCTGAATAATAAATCAACACCTGAGGGAATGGCATCTGAAACAACTGCAAAATGTTTAGGACCTTGTAAAGTGATAAGAATTCCTTATAACTGAGTAAAAGACCCTCTGCATTTACAGTGAGACATCGTGAGTTTTCTAAATTATTTTCTGCACTGTCTTTTATCAGGCAAATATACTTGTATGGAGTCCAGACGGCAGCATTAACGTTTGCCTTGTGTTTGTATCCATTCCATGCAGGTATGTTGTGAGATGTGACGATTTTGTATTTCATGTTTAATGTGCCTAGTTAGCGGGCGTTTATTTTGCTACTTGCCCAGGCATGTCAAAAACGGCGTTGGTGCTTCATTACTATGCCTCCGGGCGGCAGGGTAGCCTAGTGGTTAGAGTTGTACTAGTAACCGGAAGGTTGCGAGTTCAAACCCCCGAGCTGACAAGGTACAAATCTGTCGTTCTGCCCCTGAACAGGCAGTTTACTCACTGTTCCTAGGCCGTCATTGAAAATAAGAATTTGTTCTTAACTGACTTCCCTAGTAAAATAAAAGGTAAAAAAAAAATACAATAGTACACTCTTAAATATTTAGCAGTTATTAGCAAATTATTAGTGTACAACATTTATAAAAACGAAATGAGTCTTTTGAAAATATGAACATGTACAATGGATTTTATTGTTGATGTTTTTACTACTGAGTTTGCTCAGCGCTTTATGAGAGGCACATATACTTGTATGGAGTCCAGACGGCAGCAGTAACTTTTGCCTTGTATTTGTATCCATTTCATGCAGTCATTAAAAGAGAGACAACCGGCTGAATTGTGTCCAGAGCCTCATCTTCCACCTACACCTTACCAGAACATAACGCAGAAAGGTACCGGTACAGAACCGGTTACATACACATTTAAAAATGGCTATTTCATTCAAACTTCTCACTCCTGTTATTCTTATTTACACCTGTTACCCTTCATATGAGTAACAGGACTGAGTTTTTTAGCATATAATTTGCAAATACATTAAATGTAGCCACATGGCATCAACGCTAATAGCATCATGAGAACACTTAGCACCTTCAAGTGGTTTATCAAAACTACCTTTAAAAAACAAAACAAGAATAACATCCAAGAAATAAGATTGACATTCTCAGTCATACAGAAAAGAGTGATAACTTACTTTTGGTTTGCGGTCCAAACACTTAAAAAGACACGCCCTCATCCACTTTCCCTCACTTTATGCCCTTGGGGGAATCCCTGTTGCCATCTTGGAGGGCGGTCCAAATTATTAGCCAAACAAGGGAAGTTTGCAACGTAAGCCCCTCAGCCCTCGTTTTTATTCTGCTTTGCGGGTGTACAATTATGTTCACTCCGAGGTCTGAAACTCCCCATAATTCAATAAGCGACGATTGTACGTCCACTAAGAAAAGTAGGCGAAAACTTAAAAACAACATTAATGGAGAAGTCAAAATATAAGTGTAAGTAGAAACGAATGCAAATAAGTTAGACATTGTACTACTAATGCACATGACTGCACAAACACGTATCATAAAAAGTAAATGTTTTGTTTGGTTATCTTATGGAAATTGTAGAAGAAAAAATATATATATTCTTCAGAAGTTCCAGCTAGCTATCATACAGTAGGCGTATATTAATTATATATATATATCCTCTCGCCCATACCCGGGCGCGAACCAGGCACACATCAACAACAGTCATCCTCGAAGCATCGTTACCCATCGCTCCACAAAATCCGCGGCCCTTGCAGGGCAAGGGGAACTACTACCTGATCATGTGACTTGTGGAATGTCCCACATCTTTTGGGGGGGGGGTCAGGGTAACAGGACTGACTGAAACAACTCAAATGTGTATTTTAAATAACATTATGAATTTCCGATGATAAAATGTTTTTTTTTTTGTCTAAATTGGAAATAGAGGTCACACAATAATACCTTTAAAAAAAAATTAAAAAAAGATTTCTGAAGGATTCTAATCCTTATATTTCATGGTGAAGTGTAGTGTTAGAGAGTGGGGCCAGGCTAATATCCTATTTTTTTCAGTGTTCTAGGTAGTTTTTAATTAAGGTTTTACATGATGTATCTTTAAAATGCAATTAGGACAAAGTGCAAGACACTTTGCTTGATAATATAATGTATTATACAGACACTTGTCATTCATATTCATGCACGTAATGTCCTGGGGACAGAAAAACACAGATTCAGAATGGCCCTTATACTTTTACTTTTGATATTTAAGTATATTTTATCAATTACATTTACTTTTGATACTTAAGTATCTATAAAAACCAAATACTTTTACTCAAGTAGTATTTTACTGGGTGACTTTCACTTTTACTTGTGTCATTTTCTATTAAGGAATCTTTACTTTTACTCAAGTATGACAATTGGGTATCTTTTCTACCACTGGTGATACAAGTTCCTTAGGATATCAACACAGTCCGTGGCTGTTTCTTTTCCCAGTTCAACAAGTTAAGTCAACAAAAGTTTAACTGAACCTGAAGTAGACTCCCATCTGGAACACATGAAGGATCTTGAGTGAGTGAAGGCTCTTCACAAGGCTCTCTGTCCTGGTCTCAGTGCCGTCCTTGTCATAGTGGTACCACAGCCAGCTGAAAGCCTGGACCAGGGCTGAGGAGCCTAGTAGTAGAAACATCAGCAGTCCCATAAACACGTAGGCCTCTTGTTGATAGAAAGTCACCACCGCCCACACGTCTAGTACCACATCCAGGAAAAAAAACAACATACCTCCGACAGTCAACAAGAAGTCAGAGGCGGGGTACTTGAATGGGATAGATTGTCCCGCATCCTCCTCCATGGTGGATGTGTAAAACTGAAAATTCACACGTTTGCGTTGGCTCTAGCACTTATCAACCCAATGAAAGAGAGCGAGAGAGAAAGAATGCATTACGTTTGACGTCTCCTCACTGTGGAGGAACCCTTGCACTGTGAAACTGAAAGTAAGCAAACGGCAGAAGTACAGCAGGTTTTCATTCCTCCCACCTCCCAAATGCTTTTGGGGGAGGGACAATAGACATTTTCCATATAACAGAGTATTTCAAGTTGTAGGCAACATGATGAGATAGTAAAATAATTTTAACATACTGTTTTACACACTTTGTATGTATAGTATACATTATACTGTATTCTAGTCATGGCTCATTCTATATGATTCTATACTGCTGTCCACACCTTTTCTAGTCATAAACTGTCAATGTCTACATACACCATTTTAAACTGAGTATACAAAACATTAAGAACACCTGCTCTTTCCATGACATCAACTGACCAGGTGAATCCAGGTGAAAGCCATGATCCCTTATTGATGTCACTTGTTAAATCCACTTAAATCAGTGTAGATGAAGGGGAGGTTAAAGAAGATTTTTTAAAGCCTTGAGACAATGTGGACATGGATTGTGTATGTGTGCCATTCAGAGGGTGAATAAGACAATACACCAGATTTAAGTGCCTTTGAACAGGGTAGGGTAGTAGTTGCCAGGCGCACCGGTTTGTGTCACGAACTGCAACACTGCTGGGTTTTTCACGCTCAACAGTTTCCCGTGTGTCTCAAGAATGGTCCACCATCCAAAGGACATCCAGCCAACGTGATACAACTTTGGGAAGCATTGGAGTCAAATTGGGCTTTAATGGGACAAATGTCATCCAAAAAATTGACTCAAGTTTTCCAAAAAGCACCTGGATGATCATCAAGACTCTTGGAAGAATGTTCTATGGACAGATGATTTTTGGCGTGACATGGGACCCATTATGCCTGGCTAAAACCAAACACTGCATTCCACAGTAAGAACCTTATACCAACGGTCAAGCATGGTGGTGGTAGTGTGATGGTTTGGGGATGCTTTGCTGCCTCGGGACCTGGACAACATGCCTCAATAGAAGGAACCATAATTTCTGCTCTGTATCAGAGAATTCTACGGGAGAATGTCAGGTCATCAGTCAGGGAGAGGAAGCTGAAGCGCAGCTGGGTCACGCAGCAAGACAACGATCCAAAACACACAATCAAGTCTACATGAAAATGGCTAAAAAGGAACAAATATGAAGTTTTGTAATGGCCTAGTCAAAATCCAGACCTAATCCCAATTGAGATGTTGTGGCAGGACTTGAAAAGAGCAGTTCATGCTTGAAAACCCATAAATGTCACTGAGTCGAAGCAGCTAAAGGTGGCACAACCAGTTACTGATTTGTAAGGGGGCAATTACTTTTCACACAGGGGCATTGTGGGTGTTGCATAACGTAGTTTATGAAATAAAGGAAATAAGTATGTCATTGTTGTGTTATTTGTTAATTCAAGTTCCCTTTTTCAAATAAAATGTTTTGGTTGAAGATCTGATAACAGTACGAATCACAAATATGCAAAACTCGAGACAATTATAAAGGAAGGAAATACATTTTCACGGCCCTGTGTATATGTTACACACACACACACACACACACACACACACACACACACACACACACACACTACCGGTCAAATGTTTTAGAATACCTACTCATTCAAGTGTTTTCTTTCTTTCTTTTTGTAGAATAATAGTGAAGACATCCAAACTATGAAATAACACATATGGAATCATGTAGTAACCAAAAAAGTGTTAAACAGATAAAAATATGTATTTTTCTTAAAGCTGCATTGTTGGCTAAGGGCTTGTAAGTAAGCATTTCACTGTGTGTGACAAATACAATTTGATCACTATGGGTCCTCAGGTAGATAACGTTACTGAAGTCACTACGGGTCCTCAGGTAGATAAAGTTACTGACATCACTATGGGTCCTCAGGTAGATAAGGTTACTGACATCACTACGGGTCCTCAGGTAGATAACGTTACTGACATCACTACGGGTCCTCAGGTAGATAACGTTACTGACATCACTACGAGTCCTCAGGTAGATAACGTTACTGACATCACTATGAGTCCTCAGGTAGATAACGTTACTGACATCACTACGGGTCCTCAGGTAGATAAGGTTACTGACATCACTATGAGTCCTCAGGTAGATAACGTTACTGACATCACTACGGGTCCTCAGGTAGATAAGGTTACTGACATCACTACGGGTCCTCAGGTAGATAACGTTACTGACATCACTATGAGTCCTCAGGTAGATAACGTTACTGACATCACTACGGGTCCTCAGGTAGATAAGGTTACTGAAGTCACTACGGGTCCTCAGGTAGATAACGTTACTGACATCACTATGGGTCCTCAGGTAGATAAGGTTACTGACATCACTATGGGTCCTCAGGTAGATAACGTTACTGACATCACTACGGGTCCTCAGGTAGATAACGTTACTGACATCACTATGAGTCCTCAGGTAGATAACGTTACTGACATCACTATGGGTCCTCAGGTAGATAAGGTTACTGACATCACTACGGGTCCTCAGGTAGATAACGTTACTGACATCACTACGGGTCCTCAGGTAGATAACGTTACCTCAGACATCACTATGAGTCCTCAGGTAGATAACGTTACTGACATCACTATGGGTCCTCAGGTAGATAACGTTACTGACATCACTATGAGTCCTCAGGTAGATAACGTTACTGACATCACTATGGGTCCTCAGGTAGATAAGGTTACTGAAGTCACTACGGGTCCTCAGGTAGATAACGTTACTGACATCACTATGGGTCCTCAGGTAGATAAGGTTACTGACATCACTATGGGTCCTCAGGTAGATAAGGTTACTGACATCACTACGGGTCCTCAGGTAGATAACGTTACTGACATCACTACGGGTCCTCAGGTAGATAACGTTACTGACATCACTATGAGTCCTCAGGTAGATAACGTTACTGACATCACTATGGGTCCTCAGGTAGATAACGTTACTGACATCACTATGAGTCCTCAGGTAGATAACGTTACTGACATCACTATGGGTCCTCAGGTAGATAAGGTTACTGAAGTCACTACGGGTCCTCAGGTAGATAACGTTACTGACATCACTATGGGTCCTCAGGTAGATAAGGTTACTGACATCACTATGAGTCCTCAGGTATAAAAAGTTAAAGTACAACAATGCAATACTATCTAGTACACTTCAACTTACATCCTGTTTGAAGACATATGTGTGAGCATTACTCATAGGAGATTATATTATACTCATGTATTGATGATGTCAATAGGTGAAGCCCCAGAAGAGCACTTGAGGAACTTCTAAGAAAATAACATTGAAACCACAGACATAAACAACACAAAAGATAAGTCATGAAACTACATAAATTTGTGATGGTCTTATGATTTTAATAGCCCAGCATTACATGCCCTTTAAATGATGAGATAAGAGAAAGGCTGAATTGTTGAGCTTCAGGGGAATAGGTTCCCACAACACACGGTGTATTAACAATCATGTGCAGAACAAATGAGATGACAGTTAAAATATGGAATATTTGATTCCATTCTGCAGTATCCAACAATGTTTCACACAGAAATCTTAACATTCTAGGAACATAACTTCACAAGGCCACAGGTATGGCTATACATTTTTTATTTGACTAGGCATGTCAGTTAAGAACAAATTCTTATTTACAATGACGACCTTCATTGGGCCAAACCCAAACCCGGACGACGCTGGGCCAATTGTTTGCCGCCCTATGGGATTCCCAATCACGGCCGGTTGTGATACAGCCTGGAATCGAACCAGGGTCTGTAGTGACGCCTCTAGCACTGAGATGCAGTGCCTTTAGACCGCTGCGCCACTCGGGAGCCAGAACATCCAGAACATTGTCCACAACATAATGTCAAAAGTAGTGCAGGAATAGGGTGTCATTTGGGACTCTAATCAAACTGTACTGACGTTCCATCCATGTGTACATACAGTGTGGCCTACATAGATTTGATGCTGTGTATAGAAAAAAAAGACGAATGAAGCTGGTGGACGAGTGACCGTCACAGACATTAGTGGACGCACTGTCGGCAGAGATACAAAGACTTCAAAAATAACACAAGTTACAACAGGAAAGCGAGGAACATGATAGTTCATCATACATTCAAAAATAGCAAACAACAAAATGTCAAATAACTCTCAGAACGCTGTAGATAACAATCTCCCAAATAAAAATACAAACTTTTCACACAATGATAATAACGGATACAAATGTACCATTACTTATTCTCCTAATTACCTTTGGCATCATGAACGGTAGCAGGATTGTTTCACGCGCAATTAGGTATTTTGAGATTTTAAGTAGAAACTGTGCACCAATATTGAATTTTACAAGCCTGTTATATTAAATTAAGTGTCCTTTAAAGGGATACTTCAAGATTTTGGCAATGAGGCCCTTTATCGCCTTCCCCACAGTCGGATGAACTCGTGGGATACCATTTTGATGTCTCTGTGTGCAGTTTAAAGGAAGTTGCTAACTAGCTCTAGTGCAAATGCTAACTTAAGATACCCATAGACTTCCATTCATTGCACAAACGCTAGTTAGCATTGGCTGGCGACACTACATCTAACTTCCTTCATACTGGACATGGAGACATGAAAAAAAAAAAAATGGTATCCACATCTAAGTGTGGGGAAGTAGATAAAGGGCCTCATTGCCAAAATCCCAAAGTATCCCTTTAATATTGACCGAATAGAAAATTCTATCAACTCTGAGCTTTAATTATAAATGAAGACATGCGAAAGTACAAAAGCATTTTGTCACATCTAGGAAGATTTTTACTTTTCTTTCCCTCATTAAAGGTCAATACCGTTATTTGATCTGAACTCTCATTTTAATATGATGAAAACATGTTCTTTTTTTACATTGAACATTAATAGTGTAAGAGCAGGTGAGCTGAATCTACTTGTTTTGGCCATTTTCTGGCGTTTTGTGGTGGAAAACTGAGCGGTTCGAGGATAAGACGTCAACCCTGTTACCCATGGATAGACGAGCTAGATATGTTTTACAATTTCAATTGTTTTGTGAAGCTTGCATTCAATTGCCTCTCCCTGTTGCACACAAGCTTCCATTCCCCCTGTCACAAGGGGAACTATCGCTGATTTAATATAAAGTCATCAACCATGTTACTTTATTTGCCACTTAATATCGTTTTTTAAAAATGTTATTTAACCTCTTGAGATGGGAAAATATGTTTTTTATTAAGTTGAACATGTGCTCTTTGTGACAGAATGTTACAATTAGGTGAAATGAAACACTGTTTTTCTCCCACTAAGTTACAGAACCCAAAAAGGACTCATTTCGTTGAATAACCCAATAGCTGTTTCATGACAACTCCAATATTGATCAATGGAACCTGCTCAGACTTGTATCCCAAATAGCACCCTAGTCTCTACATCGTGCACTACTTTTGACCATATCCCTATTGGCCCTGGCCACAAGTAGTGCACTATATAGGGAATATGGTGCCATTTGGGACAAAACTTCAGTGACCTTATCACTGTTTCACAGAATATGATTTACAATAAGTTGTGCAGCACCTTATTTATACAAAAATGCAGCATGGAAAAACAGGATGGTGTAGAAAGAGACACCAGACATTC
Organism: Oncorhynchus tshawytscha; assembly: GCF_018296145.1. Lineage (NCBI taxonomy): Eukaryota > Metazoa > Chordata > Actinopteri > Salmoniformes > Salmonidae > Oncorhynchus > Oncorhynchus tshawytscha. Next base: position 9,358,787 of record NC_056441.1, on the reverse strand, counting down.
CATCACTCCATCATTGCATGTAAATAAGAGTCTCGTTCAAGCACATCCAGTCAGACAACAGCGTTGGCCTCGCGCCCGTTTATCTTACTGGGCTTCCTGGCTTCCTCCTCGGAGTAGAAGTGAGTGGCATGGCTTGCCATCCTCTTGTTACGGAACCGGGGAGTACCAGTTTGTGGGGCGATGGATCTGAACACCATCTCCTGACCATCAGGCAGCTCCTCTTCTAACCCTGCCTCCCTGACAGAGGGCATCCACAGCGTGGGGTGGAAACAGTAGTAGTAGAGTGTTTTAAACAGGACTCCCATCAGGTAGGTGAGGGGCAGAGTGGCCAGCAGGATGGGGGCGTAGGACTGTGTCAGGACCGGGTCTCTGTAGAACCACCATGTGACAAGCAGAATCCCTCCGTCCGTAGCCATGAAGGAGTGATAGATGATGCTCCTCCTTCTGGTCCCTCCCTCCGCCACGTTGAACCAGCTGAAGTACCAGATGAGACCTACGGTGGCCCGGTAGAGCCATTCTCCGCCGGCGCTGTCCATGAAGTCTGTCTCCTGCCGCCACACCCAGAACACCAGCACTGGCCAGATAAGCAGGAAGTGGGCAGCCAGGTAGGAGGGCTGAATTGTGGCGAAGAGGGCGACTGCTGCCACGCGCGGCGCGATGAGGAGCAGGTTCCACAGGAAGTAGACCAAGGCGGAGCCCCAGCCCTGCTTGGCCTTGTCTGGGAGGAAGGAACGCAGGGAGCGGTGATAATCCACCACCATCCAGGCTATGGAAGTAGTTGACGCCACGACACTCACACCTACAAAAGAGATGTAAAACTATCAGAGAAATGACAAAGAGGAAGTTTATAGGCCAAAGACAGTTGAGCACATAATAGTGCTGGGCGATGCTTTTTGAGTTCGGTTTGGTACTGATTTGATTATTCAAAAATAATCATGGCTATGCGATTTTGGTCTAGATTTCTTTTATTTAAATGCACTATGCATTATGTGGGTTGAACACTAACACAGAATAAAACAATTGGTGATTCTCTGATACACCTCTATGCAGACGACACCAGTCTGTATACTTCTGGCCCCTCTTTGGACACTGTGTAAACTAACCTCCAGACGAGCTTCAATGCCATACCACTCTCCTTCGGTGGCCTCCAACTGCTCTTAAACGCAAATAAAACGAAATGCATGCGATTCAACTGATCACTGCCCGCACCTGCTCGCCCATCCAGCATCACTACTCTGGACGGCTCTGACTTAGAATACGTGGACAACTACAAATACCTAGGTGTCTGGTTAGACTGTAAACTCTCCTTCCAGACTCACATTAAGCATCTCCAATCCAAAATGAAATCTAGAATTGGCTTCCTATATAGCAACAAAGCATCCTTCAGTCATGCTGCCAAACATACCCTCGTAAAACTGACCATCCTACCGATCCTCGACTTCGGTGATGCCATCTATAAAATTGGCTCTACCACTCTACTCAACAAACTGGATGCAATCTATCACAGTGCCATCCGTTTTGTCACCAAAGCCCCATACACTACCCACCATTGCGACCTGTACACTCTCGTTGGTTGGCCCTCGCTTTATACTCGTCGCCAAACCCACTGGCTACAGGTTATCTACAAGTCTCTGCTAGGTAAAGCCCCGCCATATCTCAGCTCACTGGTCACCATAGCAGCACCCACTCGTAGCATGCGCTCCAGCAGGTATATCTCACTGGTCACCTCCAAAGCGAATTTCTCCTTTGGTCGTCTTTCCTTCCAGTTCTCTGCTGCCAATGACTGGAACGAACTGCAAAAATCTCTGAAGCTGGAGACCCATATCTCCCTCACTAGCTTTAAGCACCAGCTGTCAGAGCAGCTCACATATCACTGCACCTGTGCATAGCCCATCTGTAAACAGCCCATCTATCTACCTACCTCATCCCCATACTGTATTTATTTATCTTTCTCCTTTGCACCCTAGTATCTCTACCTGCACATTCATCTTCTGCACATCTACCATTCCAGTGTTTTAAATGCTATATTGTAATTACTTCACCACCTCGGCCTATTCATTGCCTTAACTCCCTTATCTTACCTCATTTGCACTCACTGTATATAGACTTTTTGTTTTCTTTTGTTCTACAGTATTTTGTTCTACTGTAACTCTGTTGTTGTATGTGTCGAATTGCTATGCTTTATCTTGGCCAGGTCGCAGTTGTAAATGAGAACTCTGCTCTCAACTAGCCTACCTGGTTAAATAAAGGTGAAATAAATAAAATAAGTCCCACTGCCCGTGAGTACTTATCGCTTATCAACCATCAGTTAATGTCACAAGTCCAACCGAGGGTGGCTTCCCTTCCCGGTCGGGTGGCGCTCGGCGGTCGTCGTCACCAGCCTATTAGCTGCCACTGATTGTCTTTCCTCCCCCTCCTTGTATGTTTATTGGTAGCACCTGTTTGTGATGATTAGTTGGGCTTCTTTAGACAGCCGGCCCGCCTGTTTGTTGTGGTGGATTAATCATTGTAACCTTCGGCTCTGTAGTAGAGGAACGTGTTTGTTCCTGGTCGTGTATTTTCAGTTGTACATTTTTCATTCTCCGTGTTTGGGGCCGTTATTATTGTGAGCACCCTGTGGTGCGTTGGTGCAATTAAAGAGCACAGCACTGCACTCTCTGTCTCCTGCGTTTGACTCCACACCCACGACACCCGGAGTATTACAGTTAATCACAATACTTTGTCTCCGCAGGAGGCCTTTTGGTGACAAGGTAAAAATCTGTCCTTCTGCCCCTGAACAAGTCAGTTAACCCACTGTTCCTAGGCCGTCATTGTAAATAAGAATTTGTTCTTAACTGACTTGCCTAGTTAAATAAAGGTTAAATAAAACAAATTAAATAAACTTTACTTTAATAAAATATTTGTTTAATTTGATGACTATTATTTCATTCCAAGTCATCTCATCTCTATAGAGCTGTTGCCTGACAAAAATCACTATTTTTATAGTTCTTCAAAGTAAATAAGGCATACTATTATAAACTGCTGAATACCAACTGTCAATCACTTAGATCGTATTCTTTCAGGCTCACGAAGCAACAGCTTTCTATCCCTCTCGATCGCGGTTCTCTATTCTCTCAGTCTCCGTGTCGGCTCCACACAGACCAGACAAGTTTAAGCGGACGCGCAATGGATAATGGTCATTGTAGTTAGTTTAGCACAGAAAAAGTGGTAATTATGTAGAATATTGGCCTGTTGGAAACGACAACTCCCTACTACATCGCACAGTTCAGGCTTCATCTGATTTATCTCTACAGAAATGGCACAAAGAGCTGCCAGAAGAAAATACAATTCAAATAACTGAACCAACGTCGGTCTATTAGTTGTTTAAAAAACAAAATAACAGAAATGTCGGTTAATCGCTCAACACTAGCATACAGTCAAAAAAAAACTGAAACCTGAGAGGAAGGGGATATAGAGAGGAAGTTGTGTAAACACAATATGTAGCTATGTCATTGTGTAAACTATTGCTAAACTTACTGAGGGACACAATGAAGGTATGAGGAACTTATATTAATTTATACACTTTTTCTTCCTCTAAATACCTCCTAATTGAAAAATGTATAATGTGGACCACTGTACGGAGTGTCAGTGACAGTGTGAATGAACATGTCCCCTGGTATAAGGACATACAGCAGGACTACAGTATAGTAAAGAATCCCAAACCTAAGTGTTGCCCTTGGATTCAGATTTTTCTCAATTAGAGGTCGACCGAGTATGATTTTTCAACACCGATACCGATTATTGGAGGACCAAAAAAGGCCTATACCGATTAATTGGACGATTTGTTTTTAAAAAAAGACAATTACAATAATACTGAATGAACACTTATTTTAACTTAATCAATACATCAATAAAATCAATTTAACCTCAAATAAATAATGAAACATGTTCAATTTGGTTTAAATAATGCAAAAACAAAGTGTTGGAGAAGAAAGTAAAAGTACAATATGTGCCATGTAAAAAAAAGCTAATGTTTAAGTTCCTTGCTCAGAACATGAGAACATATGAAAGCTGGTGGTTCCTTTTAACACGAGTCTTCAATATTCCCAGGTAAGAAGTTTTAGGTTATAGGAATTATAGGACTATTTCATTAATCTTTGACTATTGGATGTTCTTATAGGCACTTTAGTTATTGCCAGTCTAACAGTATAGCTTCCGTCCCTCTCCTCGCTCCTACCTGGGCTCGAACCAGGAACACAATGACAACAGCCACCCTCGAAGCAGCGTTACCCATGCAGAGCAAGGGGAACAACTACTCCAAGTCTCAGAGCGAGTGACATTTGAAACGCTATTAGCGCGTACCCCGCTAACTAGCTAGCCATTTCACATCGGTTACACCAGCCTAATCTCGGGAGTTGATAGGCTTGAAGTCATAAACAGCGCTGTGCTTGCGAAGAGCTGCTGGCAAAACGCACGAAAGTGCTGTTTGAATGACTGCTCTATCAAATCATAGACTTAGTTATAACATAATAACACACAGAAATACGAGCCTTAGGTCATTAATATGGTCGAATCCGGAAACTATCATCTTGAAAACAAGATGTTTATTCTTTCAGTGAAATACGGAACCGTTCCGTATTTTATCTAACGGGTGGCATCCATAAGTCTAAATATTCGTGTTACATTGCACAACCTTCAATGTTATGTCATAATTACGTAAAATTCTGGCAAATTAGGCGGCCCAAACTGTTGCATATACACTGACTCTGCGTGCAATGAACGCAAGAGAAGTGACACAATTTCACCTGGTTAATATTGCCTGCTAACATGGATTTCTTTTAGCTAAATATGCAGGTTTAAAAATATATACTTCTGTGTATTGATTTTAAGAAAGGCATGGGTGTTTATGGTTAGGTACACATTGGAGCAACAATACGCACCGCATCGATTATATGCAACGCAGGACACGCTAGATAAACTAGTAATATCATCAACCATGTGTAGTTAACTAGTGATTATGATTGATTGTTTTTTATAAGATAAGTTTAATGCTAGCTAGCAACTTACCTTGGCTTACTGCATTCGCGTAACAGGCAGGCTCCTCGTGGAGTGCAATGTAATCAGGTGGTTAGAGCGTTGGACTAGTTAACTGTAAGGTTGCAAGATTGAATCCCCCGAGCTGACAAGGTGAAAATCTGTCGTTCTGCCCCTGAACGAGGCAGTTAACCCACTGTTCCTAGGCCGTCATTGAAAATAAGAATGTGTTCTTAACTGACTTGCCTAGTTAAATAATTATTAAATAAAGGTGTATATAAAATTTTAAAATCTGCCAAATCGGTGTCCAAAAATACCGATTTCCGATTGTTATGAAAACTTGAAATCAGCCCTAATTAAATCGGCCATTCCGATTAACCGGTCGACCTCTATTCTCAATAGCCTACAGCAGTGTTCGCCAAAAGGTGACCTGCGGGCCTAATTCGGCTCACGGGTGATTTTATTTGCCGAATCCCCATCCCCTCCGCAAAAAACATTGAGAAAATATGTTATTATTATTTTTTTTAAATTTGGGGGGGTGGTGGGGGTGGATTATCTAAATCTATTATTTTAATTTAGGAAATATGTTCCCAAGTATTCCCACACATACATAGAGAGGCATAGTATGTGATTATGACATTCCATCCGATTGTATTTCCCTATCTGTTTAGGCTTCTTGTCGTCAATATGCTGTGCACAAATGAATTACAACTATTTTCTGACCCTCAACCATCCTCTGAATGTAACTGGGGACCCCTGACCTACAGCATCAGTGGTGATTTCTACTGCAGTCTGGTGTCCAGAATAACAGGGATGTCTCCCAAATGGCACTCTTCCCTATTTAGTCCACTACTTTCCAACAGAGCTCTATGGTCCCTACTCAAATGTAGTGCACAATAATGGAATACACTCTTCGAAAAAAAAGGGTTCTTTGGTTGTCCCCATAGGAGAATCGTTTTGGGTTCCATGTAGAACTATCTGTAGAAAGGGTTCTACATGTTACCCAAAAGGGTTCTACCTCCAACCAAAAAGGGATCTTCAAAGGTTTCTCCTATGGGGACAGCCGAAGAACCCTTTAAGGTTTTTATTGTTTTATTAAAGTGAAGGGTGCCAATTGGAACGAACCCCAGGTGTAGAGGTGTATGTGTACTGTGTAGTGGTGACAGCGACTCACACTGTACTGTCCTGGCCTTGTTGGTGTGTGTAGAGGTGACTCACACTGTACCGTCCTGGCCTTGTTGGTGTGTGTAGAGATGTGTGTAGAGGTGACTCACACTGTACCGTCCTGGCCTTGTTGGTGTGCAGCATGATGTGGGTCATGAGGGTGAGCTGCGGGGCGCTCTCACAGAAGGTCTCGATGAGGCGCAGCATGCTCAGGTCGTGGGTCAGGTACACGGCGTACCCCGAGCCCTGCTCCTGTCGCCACCACACACGGAAGCCCTGCCATATGGCTGAGATGTGTCTGTGAACAAACACTGTCTGTTAGTATGAGCAACAATAACCAACAGAAACACCTGTCAGGGACAATAGAACATACACACATGGGCATCATTCTAAAAAAATGCCTTCCACTTAGCTAACTTATCTTCTGTGTAGGTGGGGAGTAAGTTGACGAAACAGAGCACCATCATGAGCTGTAGGGTCCTTATACCACTTAAATTGTTTGAATTGCCATCTTGTGTGTTACTAAGCGGCAATAATCCAGAAGACACCTATCATTGTCAGAGAACAGGACGCAGACATAGGCCTATTTCTGTCATTCAAAACAATGTCTTCCACTTAGGAACTTAACATCTGTGTAGGTGGGGAGTGAGGTTGTCAAGACAGAGCCTACTGGGTATGGTTACATACCTGACACACCGGAGTGGTAACTTGATTGGTTTCTACACAAGTCACATGTTATTAGTGGTGCATGAGCTGCTCCGTGAGCCTCAGTATTCACACCACAATGAGAAAAGTATACAAATATGTGCATCGTGAGCTGTAGGATCATTCCTGTACTTCGCCCAAATAGTTTGAATTCCCGATGAACTATCATGTGTGTTACTGTGCACTTATTACATTATATGTCCATCCCAAATGACTGGCTCTTCTCGCTGACACACCTGTGAGTTGGGTAACTTGATGTTTTCTACACAAGTCACATGTTATTAGCTGTACATGAGCTGCTCAGCGAGCCTCTCAGTATTAACGAGACTAAGGAAATGATACGTTTTAGGAAATCAATTTCATAGGCTACATTAAAAAAAACTTATGAGGAAATTATATATATTATTATTATTATTATAATAATGACCAAATTATTATGACCAAATAATAAAAATATTATACAATGCATAGTTTCATGAAGCCCAAAAAAGGATGCACTACACTGTAGCCATAGAACAAATAAATTACTCTGTATTTCTCAATCAATGTAGATTATGTATTTTTAGACGACTGTGTCTAGTACACTGTGATAAACAAGGTGTAGTTAACAAAGATGGTCCACATGAGAATGACGTGCATGCGATCAAGTGTCAAACTAAAAAGCTATCTACAGTACCTGCAAAAGAATCCGAGCTGAAGTACATGTAGCAGGAATGAAAGTTTGACGCAGCCTCCAAAGAGGACATTCTTGGCAGTTTGCTCATCGAAGCCCTCCAGTTCGCGGTCGTATTTGAACCAGAACCAGCTAAACATCTGGACCACTACCGAAGACAGGACCATAAGGCCGATCAACACCCCGAACCAGAAGAAATCCCCACGCGAGTAGAACTCCGTAGCGACCCAAATGTCGGATCCCACGTCAAACAAGAAGGTACACACACCGACTACCGAGAAAAGAAAATCGAGCCAGGAGTACTTCGAAAACATTGGGCTATCCATAGCTAAATACCCCCTGTCCCGCCGCTCTCTAAAGTTTTTCCGTTAGCTTGTCTTGCTTCATGCATTTGTTGTACCATCTTTAGCGAAAGCTATCCGCTATCATGAGCTGTCGAATTTTACAAGTCTAAAGAATAATGACAGCTCCCGCATGTTGTCCAATGCATCCGTTAGGACAAGTAAACATGGAACACAACTTGTAGTTACATTTGAATGCAACAATGAAGCGAGGACAGGCATTGTAGCTAACGATCACATCTCCATTGTAAAGTTGATCTCAAGAGGTGAGTTCAGTTGGATTGAACGTTTGCTACGTAGCTTAACGGTTTATACTGAACGACAAGTTTCCCCAAAAGGTTCAAAGTTCTTGAACAGACTTGGAGGTACGTTTGCTCCGGTTGGTGGGTGTGGCTTGAAGCAAAGCGTGACGTATTTTAAGGGCAGCGGCCATGCTGACAGTGTTCCCCAACCCACAATTCAGCCATTCCCCGTTTTTGAAATGTTCGTTCTGAACAGCACCGTTTCCGTTTAATTGAATGTTGCAGTACGTTTCTTCGTACTGAACGCAGCCCAGTTTGAATTGACGCCAGTGTCGTGTGTCCCACACAACGATCAGCATCCAAATGTATAGAAGCCCCTCCCACAACAACATGTAGGAATCATCTGGAGTGCCTGTGCAACCCGATTAGACAACAATGGTGATTGTAGTCTAATCTGGTGGCCAGAGAAGATGGATGACTTTATAGGGGTACAAATGAAAGAAAACTATCTTTGCATTGACCATCCCATATCAGATTATTCCCATGTGCTATGAAAAAATACACGTGTGAACAACTATGCATTAAGCAAACATATACAGTGCCTTGCAAAAGTATTCATCCCCCTTGGCGTTTTTACTATTTTGTTGCATTACAATCTGTAATTTAAATGGATTTTATTTGGATTTCATGTAATGGACAAACACAAAATAGTCCAAATTGGTCAAGTGAAATAAAAAATAAAAACACCACCAAGCAGGTGGCACCACGAAAACCAAGGAGCTCTCCAAACCAATCAGGGACAAAGTTGTGGAGAAGTACAGATCAGGGTTGGGTTATAAAAAAAATATCAGAAACTTTGAACATCCCACAGAGCACCATTAAATCCATTATTTAAAAAAAAAAAATGGAAAGAATATGGCACCACAACAAACCTGCCAAGAGAGGGCCGCCCACCAAAACTCACGGACCAGGCAAGGAGGGCATTAATCAGAGAGGCAACAAAGAGACCAAAGATAACACTGAAGGAGCTGCAAAGCTCCACAGCAGAGATTGGAGTATCTGTCCATAGGACCACATTAAGCCTTACACTCCACAGAGCTGGGCTTCATGGAAGAGAGGCCAGATAAAAGCCATTGCTTAAAGAAAAAAATAGGAATGGATGAGACTGAGGCAGGAATTCCTTTAACCATAAAGTGGTAGATTTACTGAGTAGTCTGTGCTGCATCACAAAGAAAACAAATAACATGCATCTAATCAAATTCATAATCACAAAGATCATATAACAATCATTCATGATTAACATAATTAGGGAAGTCAACAATCCAGTTCATTAAGAAGTCAATAGTAATCATCCATGAGTCATTTAGGCTCGTAACTATTTATCATAAATCATGGGAAAAAAACAACAGTGAATGGATATTCAATCTATAATCCCCATTAGTTTGGTATCAAAGTCGATCAGTTAGCAAACAATGACGTTTCTCATTTCACCCTTTCATTGTCTTCATGTGTACATATAATTCATTTCATTACATATTAACCATATCGATTGCATAATTGGCCTATGAGGATCCGTGATCATTGACAATTCACATTACACAATATGTTTGAAGCGTGCGCTCCAAGCCGCGCTCCGCGGTAATAACTATAAGCAATAACTGTTGGCCCACTCCCCCGATCGCCACAGATAGTTCAGATGAAAGGTAACAGAGTCGGTGGATTTACGTGGATTCATGGACGCACAGAACTTCTGGATCAGACGGAGTTAAGGAGGAGAAAGCAGCGAGATCAGGCGATGGCAATTTCCTCCTTTTATGGAGTTGAGATCTGTCTGACATTTCCACCTGACCTAATTAAAGCGCCCCTGGCCCAGCTGAGTAAATGGCAATGAATTAAAGGATTATTCCACCAACTCCATGGACCTTTTCTACAGGCCTAGTCAAAGCCCAGAACTCAATCCAATTGAGAATATGTGGGGTGACTTAAAGATTGCTGTTCACCAGCGGAACCCAACCAACTTGAAGGAGCTGGAGCAGTTTTGCCTTGAAGAATGGGCAAAAATCCCAGTGGCTAGATGTGCCAAGTTTATAGAGACATACCCTAAGAGACTTACAGCTGTAATTGCTGCAAAAGGTGGCTCTACAAAGTATTGACGTTGGGGGGGTGAATAGTTTTGCACGCTCAAGTTTATTTTTTTTGGTCTTATTTCTTGTTTGTTTCACAAAAAATATTTAGCATCTTCAAAGTGGTAGGCATGTTTTGTAAATGAAATGATACAACCCCCCCCCCCAAAAAAAAAAAAATCAATTTTAATTCCAGGTTGTAAGACAACAACATAGGAAAACTGCCAAGAGGGTGAATACTTGCGCAAGCCACTGTATAATCATCTATACTACTCAATTATAAAGAAATCATTGACACTACTAGGTAGACAAGTCAACTTCACCTTGTTTATTCACACAGTTATCGCATGTACATGTTAAGGTCATTCTGGAATTAAACTGGGATTCATGTTGACACCATTGACATACAAAAGACCCAATGGCAATCAATCTGGCCTAAAAATAAATAAAAATGGAATGTTGTTATATATATGGACTGAACATTGGAAAGTGAATTAACTAACAGGGCACACACAAGACATAACCAATTGTAATTGCAAACTTGCTACATTTGAACAGCAGTATAAGGATCCTTGGACCTACCATTGATGGTACGCCCACTTCTGCGCTTGATCCTAGTGTTCAGAATAGCGTGTATAATATATGTGCCTTTTCCCACTACCGCGCAACTGTGTCTTTGTTCCTGTGACTGTGACACAAAATCAGCACAGGGGAAATGTCGAGAGTTTACATCGGAAGATTGAGCTATCGAGCAAGGGAAAAGGACGTGGAGAAGTTCTTCAAAGGCTATGGGAAGATACTTGAAGTTGACCTGAAAAACGGGTAACAAAATGAACGCCGCTCTCCGTGTCGTTGTTCTGTGCTAACCGCTAACTAACCGCTAGCTTACCGCGTTGAGTTCGTGGCCTAGTTGCTAGGCCTGTTGAAGCGCCGTTTATTGACAATTCTCGTACATTGTTTGAGTTTGGCCAACCCGATTGACGTATTATTTATTTGTATGGGTTGTAACATATAAGATATTTGCTAGACAACCAAAGTTTGTTAACCAACTTCGGTTAACGAGTTTTAGCTAACGTTAGCTGTCGTTAGCACCTAGCTAACGTTAGCGTCTAATTGTTTTGAGTACTAGACGCTTCCTATTTAAAATAATAATAAAAAGGTTGTTACATGTTTTATAGCCAAAATCTTAATTAGGTAACGTTAGCAGGCACCTTGAAATACGTTTGGCATGCTAGCTATCTGCTAACGACGTTACGCTAGTTAACTTACCCCCATAGCTGGCAACGTGTACACTTTTATATCTTCTGTAACTTAAGTTTGCTGTACAGCCAACATAATGGTGATATTTGGTGTCTGGTGGATCAGATGAGAACCCATTTGCAAAGCCAGTTACTAATATTACATGGGTTTATAAAAACAAAATGCTCACTATTTCGACATGGCTAGTCAGTCTAACGTTAACTGTCCTCGAAACTGCACCATGCTTGCAGATGGCATTTAGTTAGCACCCTGCATTGATTGCAGACTCGGGCCCCCGAGTGGCGCAGCGGTCTAAGGCACTGCAGTCCCTGGTACGAATCACATCCGGCCGTGATTGGGAGTCTCATAGGGATGCGCACAATTGGCCCAGCATCGTTTGTGTTTGGCCGGGGTAGGTCGACATTGTAAATAAGAATTTAACTGACATGCCTAGTTAAATATAATAGGGCCTATTGGTATAATTAGTAGGCTGCCGCTTATATACCTTTCAAAATATTTCCCCCAAAGTTATTAGCCTACCTCTTTCTCTATGGTTGCTTCCTTCCTCACTTTCAACTGTTAAATTAAATGTATCACATCTGGCTGTGATTGGGAGTCCCATAGGGCGGGGCACAATTGGCCCAGTGTCGTCCGGGTTTGGCCAGGGTAGGCCGTCATTGTAAATAAGAATTTGTTCTTAACTGTCTAGTCTAGTTGTATTATTTCACCGTTATTTATCCTGGGAAAAGGGAGTGGTTTTGGGTGGTAAATCTCAGTAACCGGGTTCCCACCCTTCAACCCTAGTACACATAGGCAGGACCGCAAAGTATCACAACTATAGCAGCAGCATAGCCATATATTGTGACGGTGATAAGTTCATGCTTCCATACAGCCGGTACACCTTAGCAATGGCAGCAATTTTTCAACTAACCGTTTCATGCTGATTACTACAGAGGGGAAAGTAAGCCATACCGGCAAAAATAAATAGTGGGGATATGACGGGTGGAGGAAAAAAAACACACTGCCATGCAATCTCCATAACATAACATTGCCAGTAGAATAGCCTTACTGGAGAGCTCAGTGACTTTCAACATGGCACCGTCATAGGATGCCGCCTTTCCGACAAGTCAGTTCGTCAAATTTCTGCCCTGTTAGAGCTGCACCGGTCGGTCAACTGCTGTTATTGTCAAGTGGAAATGTCTAGGAGCAACAATGGCTCACCCGCAAAGTGGTAGGCCACACAAGCTCACAGAACGGGATCGCTGAAGGGTGTAAAAATCGTCTGTCCTCGGTTGCAACACTCACTACCGAGTTCCAAACTGCCTCTGGAAGAAATGTCAGCACAAGAACTGTTCGTCGGGAGTTTCATGAAATGGGTATCCAGCCGCACACAATCCTAAAATAACCATACGCAAGCGTCGGCTGGAGTGGTATAAAGCTCGCTGCAATTGGACTCCCTGCTGCAGCGACCACAGAAAATCAGTGTGTATCTCGCTGTCCATGTTGCTGAAGCTGCAACATAATTATAGCCTTATCTGACTGAAAAGTTATGTTTCTGAAATCCCTCCTTTGTTTAGGAAAAACATTCCCTATTCCTTTTAACCCTTGCTCTCTTCACGTGACATTGCATTACAAACATGTGTCACGTGAAGCGAGCAAGAGTTGAGACCTATTCGCATGGTACTAGTATTACTAGACTACATTGGTTATCTACACTACTATTCAAAAGTTTGGGGTCACTTTGAAATTTCCTTGTTTTTGAAAGAAAAACACTTTTTTTTTATATATAAAAAAAAATAATCCCCCATTAAAATAACATCAAATTGATCAGAAATGCAGTGTAGACATGGTTAATGTTGTAAATTACTATTGTAGCTGGAAACGGCTGTTTTTAATGGAATATCGACATTTATCAGCAACTATCACTCCTGTGTTCCAATGGCACTTTGTGTTAGCTAATCGAAGTTTATAATTTAGAAGGCTAATTGATCATTAGAAAACCCTTTTGCAATTATGTTAGCACAGCTGAAAACCGTTCTGATTTAAAGAAGCAATAAAACTGTCCGCCTTTAGACTAGTTGAGTATCTGGAGCATCAGCATTTGTGGGTTCGATTACAGGTTCAAAATGACCAGATACAAAGAACTTTCTTCTGAAACTCGTCAATCTATTCTTGTTCTGAGAAATGAAGGCTATTCCATGCGAGAAATTGCTAAGAAACTGAAGATCTCGTAAAACGCTGTGTACTACCCCCTTCACCAAACAGTGCAAACGGGCCCTAACCAGAATAGAAAAAGGATTGGGAGGCCCTGGTGCACAACTGAGCAAGAGGACAAGTTCATCAGTGTCTAGTTTGAGAAACAGACACCTCACAAGTCCTCAACTGGCAGCTTCATTAAATAGTACCCGCAAAACACCAGTCTCTACGTCAACAGTGAAGAGGTGATTCCGGGATGCTGGCCTTCTAGGCAGAGTTGCAAAGAAAAAAAAAATATCTCAGACTGGCCAAAGAAATATTAAGATGGGCTTAAAAGAACAGACACTGGACAGAGGAAGATTGGAAAAAAGTGTTATGGACAGACAAATCTAATTTTGATGTGTTCGGATCACAAAGAAGAATATTCGTATGAGGCAGAAAAGATGCTGAAAGAGTGCTTGACGCCATCTGTCAAACATGGTGGAGGCATTGTGATGGTCTGGGGGGTGCTTTGTTGGTGGTAAAGTGGGAGATTTGTAAAAAGGGATCTTGAACAAGGAAGGCTCACTCCATTTTGCAACGCCATGCCATACCCTGTGGACGGCACTTCATTGGAGCCAATATCCTCCTACAACAGGACAATGACCCAAAGCAAAGCTCCAAACTATGCAAGAACTATTTAGGGAAGAAGCTGTCAGCTGGTGTTCTGTCTATAATGGAGTGGCCAGTACAGTCACTGGATCTCAACCCTATTGCGCTGTTATGGGAGCAGCTTGACCGTATGGTACGTAAGAAAAGCCCATCAAGCCAATCCAACTTGTGGGAGGTGCTTCAGGAAGCATGGAGTGAAATCTCTTGATTTACCTCAACAAATTGACAACTAGAATGCCAAAGGTCTGCAAGCCTGTAATTGCTGCAAATTGATTATTTGACAAAAGCAAAGTTTGAACACTTTAAAAAATATATATATAACATTGTCAACGTTTTTGACTATATTTTCTATTCATTTTGCAACTCTTCATGTATGTTTTCATGGAAAACAAGGGAATTTCTAAAAGTGACCCCAAACTTTTGAACGTTTGTGTATTAATTACTCCAGAATGTCCATTATTCCAGAGAACAGTTTAGACGGGATTTGTTTTTTTCATTTTTTTTTTCAGAACTATATATATATATATATATATAAAATATTCACACACAAATTTGACTTATGACAGAAGCCTGGTGGAGTGAGGATACAGATTCGACATGTCCAAGTGATGGGGCCACACTGAACTCCAGCTTGGTTTCTGAACCATGCATAGAATGCATAGATGCATAGAAATAAATGGGCTACGTGTAGGCCATTTTATTTTTTTATTTATTTATATATATGCATACATACATGCATATAGTTGAAGTTTACATACACCTTAGCCAAATACATTTCAACTCAGTTTTTCACAATTCCTGACATTTAATCCTAGTAAAAATTCCCTGTCTTATGTCAGTTAGGATCACCACAAGAATGTGAAATGTCAGAATAATAGTAGAGAGAGTGGTTTATTTCAGCTTTTATTTCTTTCATCACATTCCCAAGTGGGTCAGAAGTTTACATACACCCAATTTGGTAGTATTGCCTTTAAATTGTTTAACTGGGGTCAAATGTTTTGGGTATCCTTCCACAAGCTTCCCACAATAAATTGGGTGAATTTTGGCCCATTCCTCCTGACAGAGCTGAGTCAGGTTTGTAGGCCTCCTTGCTCGCACACGCTTTTTCAGTTCTTCCCACACATTTTCTATAGGATTGAGGTCAGGGCTTTGTGATGGCCACTCCAATACCTTGACTTTGTTGTCCTTAAGCCATTTGGCCACAACTTTGGAAATATGCTTGGGGTCATTGTCCATTTGGAAGACCCATTTGTGACCAAGCTTTAACTTCCTGACAGATGTCTTGAGATGTTGCTTCAATACATCCACATAATTATCCTACCTCATGATAGCATCTATTTTGTGAAGTGCACCAGTCCCTCCTGCAGCAAAGCACCCCCACAATATGATGTTGCCATCCCCGTGCTTCACGGTTGGGATGGTGTTCTTTGGCTTGCAAGCCTCCCCCTTTTTCCTCCAAACATAACGATGGTCATTATGGCCAAACAGTTCTATTTTTGTTTCATTAGACCAGAGGACATTTCTCCAAAAAGTATGATCTTTGTCCCCAGGTGCAGTTGCAAACCGTAGTCTTGCTTTATTATGGTGGTTTTGGAGCAGTGGCTTCTTCCTTGCTGAGCGGCCTTTCAGGTTACGTCAACATAGGACTTGTTTTACTGTGATACTTTTGTACCTGTTTCCTCCAGCATCTTCACAAGGTTCTTTGCTGTTGTTCTGGGATTGATGTGCACTTTTTTCACACCAAAGTACGTTCATCTCTAGGAGACGGAACGCGTCTCCTTCCTGAGCGGTATGACGGCTTCATGGTCCCTTGGCGTTTATACTTGTGTACTATTGTTTTGTACAAATGAACGTGGTACCTTCAGGCATTTGGAAATTGCTCCCCAGGATGAACCAGACTTGTGGAGGTCTACCACTTGGCTGATTTCTTGTGATTTTCCCATGATGTCAAGTAGAGGCACTGGTGTTGAAGTTAGGCCTTGAAATACATCCACAGTTACACTTCCAATAGGCTAATTAAGATAATTTGAGTCGATAAGAAGCTTCTAAAGCCATGACATCATTTTCTGGAATTTTCCAAGATGTTTAAAGGCACAGTCAACTTAGTTTTATTAAACTTCTTGGCCCACTGGAACTGTGATACAGTGAAATAATCTGTCTGTAAACAATTGTTGGGAAAATTACTTGTCATGCACAAAGTAGATGTCCTAACCGACTTGCCAAAACTATAGTTTACCAAGAAATTTGTGGAGTGGTTGAAAAACGAGTTTTACTGACTCTAACCTAACTGTATTTAGACTTCAGACGTGTGTGTGTGTGTGTGTGTGTGTGTGTGTGTGTGTGTGCTTATTCGCAGCACTTATGTCAATAAATCAAATCCGCTATTGTTTTCTTGCGAAAACCTTGATCAACACCTGTCATACTCAGACATTTCTCTTAAAACACAGGGATGTTGACTGTCACGGGGATAGTATTGGATTTTGCCCCCCAAAAAACAGTAGGTTATTCTGGTTGGGATTATTACACTCCTGCCATATAAAAATTACTGACGTGGCAGTTTTCGGACGGGACTAAAATTACCTATGTTTTGTGCACATAATTACATTACCCAACCTCCCATTGTAAAACTAATCCCGTCTGAATAGGCCCTGACCTATAGCATCATAATCACGTCAAGAAATTGGTTTTAAACAAACTTTGAACACCGTAACACACGTGACAGCAAAATGGATGCAGAGGATGTTACAAACTCGAAACGGGTATGTTTACTGGTTGCTCAGGAGGTAAAGGGGAAAAGAAGGTAAGGAGCCAGCTCTGCGTACACATTGTGCCAAACAGGTGCTGTATAAACAATACTAAAGTATAAATGTACCAGAGAGTCTGTAACACTTTATTTATTTTTTATGAAGCGTTTATTACAGCAAAGACCTTAACAGTAACATTAATTCGTGAATGCAATTTCTAAAATGGAACCGTTTTTATTTATTGTATAAGCTAATTATTCAAGGCTCGCTTTATTTTCAAACTAAAATGCACAATGCAAATAGTCCGGGCAGCCATTTGATTACCTGTTCAGGAGTCTTCTGCCTTGAAGGTAAATTGTTGAGGAGCCTTTTTGTCCTAGAATTGGCACTCTGGTACCGCTTGCCATGCGGTAGTAGAGAGAACAGTCTTAGACTGGGGTGGCTGGGGTCTTTGACAATTTTTTGGGGAGCCTTCCTCTGACACCACCTGGTGTAGAGGTCCTGGATGGCAGGCAGCTTTGCCCCAGTGAGGTACTGGGCCGTACGCACTACCCTCTAGTGCCTTGCGGTCAGAGGCCGAGCAGTTGCCGTACCAGGCAGTGATGCAACCATGCTCTCGACGTTGCAGCTGTAGAACCTTTTTTTGAGGATCTCAGGACCCATGCCAAATCGTTTTAGTTTGTTACGTATGATCATAATAATGGCAAGAAGAAGATCAAGAAAATGTAGCATTATTATAGAATTTTCCAGGCAATTTGGAACCGCGTTAAAGAACACTAAATCAATAATACCGCAGAGGCTGTTCCAACACAAAGAAGTCTAACGCTTTTATTTGCTACAGCAAAACGCAAAAAAATGTAAAAACAGATTAAATTTTTCAAATTGTTTACTTGCCGTGTCGTTGCGTGAGGCTTAGTGCTCACGGAATCAGTAGGCTTTTAAACAAACACACATAAGCAGGATCTTTCTTTTTTCTATAGGTTTAGTGATTTATAAAGCCAGGCACATTTTAACAGTTAGGCTATTGATTTATACACTTAAGTTGGTTTCCTCTCTTCTCACTTTTCTTTAGACAATAAGGCAAGGGCTGTTTTCTCATCTCATTCTGCTGCTACCTCCACTGTATTGTTCTCAACACCAATATCTTGGTTAACTTTGCTATTATGCACATAGGAATATGGTCTAGGAAAAGGTGCCAATTCAACAGGCGCACTGAAGTGTTTCAGAACCGTGGACAGAGACCACTATTCATCGAGGGAGAAAGTGCATTTGATATAAATTATTTTTATTAGTGTTGCACCATTTTGTTCTTATGTAATATAACCATATACAATTTCAGGAGCACATGTCTTAGACTGATGGACTGTGCCACCCCCACGGCCTCCACAATGGATCAGTCCACTCAGTGTGAATCAGACGGGTGTCTTGTACACCATGAGAGTTTGAAAAAGAGAAGAGAGAGAATTTGTCTGCTCGACTAAAGAAATCTCGGTCAACCAACAGCCTGTCGACTAAATGGGTCAGCTCTAGTTTATGCCACTTTAATAAAAGGTAATGCATTTTTAAAAGTTACAATTAATAGGGATTCTATATGGGATTCTATGATTTTAATAATATTTCACAAAAAGCTCCCGTACTGGGAAGAAATATAATCTACTTTAACTTTCTTTCTTTTTTACACTTCACCCCTGCTTAATTCTCAACTTGGAACTTGCCAGTCTTCTCAACGCCCATCGCTAGTTGCAGGCGGAACGTTGGAATTGGGGGAAATGTTCTGTTTTTATCCAATCAATGTGTCTGAGTGGGACCGATTCAAATGTTACTTTGTGATTTATGAAAAGTATCATATACATTTGAGTCTGGCAGTAGATTTAGTCAAATAATTGGATCCCAAATCTGTACCGTGTCTCTGGCCTAACATGCTTTGTCTCCTCTGTGTAAAGGTATGGGTTTGTTGAATTTGATGACCCCCGCGATGCAGATGATGCTGTGTATGACCTGAATGGGAAAGACCTGTGTGGGGAGAGGGTTATTGTGGAACACACAAAGGGGCCGCGGCGGGACGGCAGCTACGGCTCAGGAGGAGGAGGAGGAGGCGGCGGCGGAGGAGGAGGAGGAGGGGGAGGAGGAGGAGGAGGTGGTGGAAGAAGTAAGTTTACAATGCTGTGGTGTTTTAACATGATTTGAAATGTGATTGAGGAGGCCAACATGGCAGTGCATGTAGGATAGGAGACCACTGCATAACATCTCAAGTTTGTCCTTGGTGGTTGTAGTTCATATAATTGTGTTTCGTTACATTTTGGTAATTTCGCAGACGCTCTTATCCAGAGTGACTTAGTCAGTGCATTCAACTTAATGTCGTTGGGTAAGACGACCACATATCTTAGTTAATAAAACAACTACTTTGTGTTTCAACTATTTGTTAATGCTGCCTGTGACGATATGTCTTTTTTTTTTTTTTACCTTAATTTACCAGGTGGTTTTATGTTTAATCGGAGTACCCTCTGTTCAAATGCTTGTTGCTTTCTTGGGGATAGTAGAGATGGTAACTTGTAGAAATTGTACCATATCCATGGTCACAGCAGGCTCTGTTCACTCCATGCTCCCACCGCACTGATTCCATCCCTTTTTATGATTTGATTAGTTGCACCTCAAATTGTTTTTCTGTGACTTTTTAAGAGGACATATTTAACTTATTTGTTGTAGTTTCCCCTAGTTTCTGGGACGAGTGGCTGCCAAGGGTTCTGTTCTAAATCCGGCCTATTAGGTCATTCCTAGTCTCAATTAGCGTACACGTCGCTCACAGATACCATAGACTTCCAGGCATTGCGCTAACACTAGTTAGCATTGGCTTGCTGGACACGGGCATGAAAAATGGTATCCATGAGATGGGGAATTAGATAAAAGGGCGGCATTGACAAACTCATAAAGTATCCTATTTCTCCCCAATTTTGTGGTATCCGAATGTTTTTAGTAGCTACTATCTTGTCTCATCGCTACAACTCCCGTACGGGCTTGGGAGAGACGAAGGTTGAAAGTCATGCGTCCTCCGATACACAACTCAGCCAAGCCACACTGCTTCTTAACACAGCGCGCAACCAACCTGGAATCCAGCCGCACCATTGTGTCGGAGGAAACACCATGCACCTGTCGACCTTGGTTGGTGCGCACTGCCCGCCACAGGAGTCGCTGGTGCGCGATGAGACAAGGATTTCCCTACCGGCCAAACCCTCCCTAACCCGGGTGACGCTATTCCAATTGTGCGTCGCCCCACGGACCTCCCGGTCGCGGCCGGTTACGACAGAGCCTGGGCGCGAGCCCAGAGTCTCTGGTGGCGCAGCTGGCGCTGCAGTACAGCACCCTTAACCACTGCGCCACCCGGGAGGGCCCATCCTCTTTTTTTAAAAGAAAACACCAGTATTGTATTGCAGACGGTGTCACATCACGGATGAGCTCGTACTACTGAATTAAACCCTTTTATGGTACTTAACAGTAATTGTTTGAATAATGTGTGTAGAGAACAGATTTTTTCATATTTGAGTTGATGATTGGAATTAAAATTACATGAACCACAACCACCAAATGACATGCCGTTATCTTGGGAAGCAGTGTGCTTGATTTTGAAACTATCACAGGGTAAACAAATGCAGTCGTATTCATTCAAATTGTCAGGGGGAATCTAGCTTGAGATTCACTACCATTTTAGAACATTTGCTGATAAATTCTGTGATTTTTGACTAGAATAAATTAACTAGCTCATTTGTTTTGAGTAATTTGAGAATCGTGTAATCTGCTTGTTTTATTCAGGATTATTTTTTTATTTTTGTTTTAATTAAAATGAATGTTGAATAATAAAGGTTTAACAAAGAACCTCCAATGTTTTAATTAAAAGAGTCCTTTGCTGACTGCCTGCCCCTATTGCTGGCCTGGCCATGGTGTCCCCTTTCCAACCAAGAGTGTGGTTTGACCATTCTGGGCCCCTGGGCAGACCAAAAAAGGGAGCCAATGTGAATGAAGACCGCTTGTCCAATTAGTCCCAGGCCGGGTGGTGAGGATGCCATTGGGTTAGGAACAGATGTGGGTTGAGCTCTTATAGGTGCCTGAAACAAATGTGAAATGTCTATATATTTAGATGTGCTAGTTAACGTAAACATTAGTGTCATTGTAAGTACTGTTTTCAGTCAGGTTTTATGTAGTTTTTTTTTTTTAATCTTAGCTTTTCATTTTTTAAAGTTTTTATGTAGAGTTTTGTATTCAGTTCTACCCAAGCGTGACTCATCAGTTAATGATTTAGTAGTTTAGATGAGGAATAGGTTATGTCAGTGTTCCTGATGGAAATGTGCAGGTTTCTAGGTTAATTAATGTAGCCTACACACAGGATTTGATTTCCTTTTTTTTGTTTTCTTTTTGGTTAACTTGTTTTTGTCATTACTTTCCCCCATCTGTAATCTATTTAAATTTCTCCCAGATTTGTTTGTGGCCATTGTTTACATAATGTAGCTTGGAGATTAGTGTTGAGGCTGTCCTCTCGGTGTGCCCCCTTGCCCTAATTGCTGTTGCTCTATCCTCTATCTTACTTTTGAAGGCGGGGGCGGGTATGGGCGTGGTGGCAGAGACAGATATGGCCCCCCAGCAAGGACAGACTATCGGCTGATCGTCGAGAACCTGTCTAGTCGCTGCAGCTGGCAGGACCTGAAGGTATGGTGGCAACGGGTTATTCAGGAATGTTGGGGGCGGCAGGGTAGCCTAGTGATTAGAGCGTTGGACTAGTAACCGGAAGGTTGCAAGTTCAAACCCCCGAGCTGACAAGGTACAAATCTGTCGTTCTGCCCCTGAACAGGCAGTTAACCCTCTGTTCCTAGGCCGTCGTTGAAAATAAGAATTTGTTCTTAACTGACTTGCCTGGTTAAATAAAGTTTTTAATTTTTTTTTTTTTTTTTTAAATAACTCTCTTCTTCATTATGATTTCTGCATCATATGGTCATGTTTTGGAGAGAAACATGCTATAGCCTTATTCCATGTACATTTAGTCATAAGACCCAATGGTTTTACAATAGCGGAGGTGTATAAAGATGGAGGTCCCCATGCACTTACCACACTTGCCTAGTTTACTGTGTTCTCGCTATCGCACTGCTCTCCGTGGCGCTTGTTTTTATATGTTCATTGTCACGGTATACATGAACCCAAGATGGCGGCAATTTGGAAAACACGAAACGACAGCAGATTGTAGACGTTTTACCATGTCGTGAGATGTATTTATTTATTTTTGCTCTGTGGGTAGTGCTTAAACAATGACGTCATAGCTGAAATCCGCCATCTTTGTGCACCTTCGTCATTGAATTAAATGCTCATAATTGTCATGCTTGAACTAACTTTAGATGGCGCCGCATAAATCAGAAATTTCTAGCCGTTCACAAAATACATATATAACATGAAACGTGTATGTAAAATAAATATATAAATATAAAATGACCTATATTTATTAATTCATTAATATCTTTGTGATTTGCTGGCCAAATCCCAACCCTTTCCCTTCCTTCACCAGGACTACATGAGGCAGGCGGGTGAGGTGACGTATGCTGACACCAATAAAGGACGCAGGAACGAGGGAGTGATAGAGTTCAGGCTGTACTCTGACATGAAGAGAGCCCTGGAGAAGCTGGACGGCACAGAGGTGAACGGCAGGAAGATCCGGCTGATTGAGGACCGCCCCGGGGCCAAGCGCAGCAAGCGCTCTTACTCTCGCAGCCGCTCCAGGTAGCTAAATCAGTATTATTGTTTACAAGCGCTCTTACTCTCGCAGCCGCTCCAGGTAGCTAAATCAGTATTATCATTTACAAGTCTCATAGTTGTTTTTGGTGCAAGGTGATCAGTGACTAAGGCTGAATTCACAATTACTTTTTTTTTTTTGCCACTAATTAGTCGTTTGACCAATCGGATCTGTTACCCATAATTGGACAAAATATCAGAATTGGCTGCCTGTGTAAACAAAGCCTAATTGGTCGTGTCCAACACGGAGTAGGTCTTCTAGAAGAGGATGGGATTTCCACTGTATATGAGACCGAGCTGCAAATCATAACGAGTAGTTATTCAATGGACCATCTTTAATCAGCGACTGAGCAAAATGCATGCATTAAAACAAAGGACTAGTTTCTTCAGTTGTGCTCCCTCCCCCTCAATGCACTGCTTTTCCCATCAGTTCACAATTTTAAGGTTTACACTTCCATTTGACTGCACTTCACCCTAACCCCTCAAGCATCTTTCGTGCACATGGCTTACCTTTAACTTCTGTTCACCTCCCTCTGTCTCCAGGTCTCGCTCCAGGAGCCGCAGGTCCCGTAAGAGCCGCAGCCGCAGTGACAGCAGCAGTCGCTCCCGCTCCAGGTGAGTCCCAGAGCGCAGGCAACGTTTAACTCATGGGTGACCCCTGACCTCTTTAATGTGTCCCAAGTAGAACCATATTCCCTATGCAGTGCACTACTTTTGACTGGGGCTTAGGTTAAAATTAGTGCATTATATAGGGAATAGGGTGCCATTTATTACTCTCTACTTCTGCCCTTATCTACTGCGACTGTACTTAGTCGTTTTCTGTGGGACATCACCCATATCTCAAATCACTGTGTAGTAAATGTCCACTTTACCCAGAGCTCTTGACTCCAATGTGGACTTTGCTCCCCCTTTTTTTTCTTGCTACCCAGATGTCCTAGCAGATGTCATGACCAGCTATTGCTAGGGGTGTTGGCCATTTTTACATGGCTGTAGTTCAATTACATTTTAGTTGACTGGTTGTCTGTCTGCTCCTTCCTGTTCCCCAGGGGTGCTGCCTCCCGCTCACGTAGTCGCTCCCACAGCAAGAAGGACAAGGACAAGACCAAGGGCCGCAGAGAGGAGGAGCGCACCAACGGTGCACACAAGGCCAAGGATGTGGGCCGCAGTAAGAGCCGCAGTAAGAGCCGCAGTAAGAGCCGCAGTAAGAGCCGCAGTAAGAGCCGCAGTAAGAGCCGCAGTAAGAGCCGCAGTAAGAGCAAAAAGAGCAGCAAGAAAGAAGGGAAGAAGAGCAGGAAGGATGAGTCCAGGTCTCGTTCCCGCTCTCGCTCTAGATCAGCAGCCAAGGATCGCTCCAGGAAGTCAGGCTCCAAGAGCCGTGAGCCGGCCAAGAGCGACAACGAGGCAGCTGCAGCCGAGAAGGGGGCTCCCCGCTCTCGCTCCCATACGCCCACTGAATCCAAACCTAAATCCAAGTCAAAGTCCAAATCTCCATCTCCCTCCCTGGCCAAAGCCCGCTCCCGTTCCCCCTCAGTCTCCCGCTCAGAGTCTCGCTCCAAATCTCGCTCCGCATCTCGTTCTCGCTCCCGTTCTCGTTCACAGTCCTGAGCTAGGATACCAACAGCTCCCATAGTTTTCCCCCTCCGTTTCTTCTCGTCACCAGCAACCCCCCCCCGCCCCCCCACTTTCTTTTTTGGTAACTTTTCTTTTAGTATTTTTGATAAATGGTTGTGTGAAAAACCCAGGCACTCACGCTCAAGGTGTCTTCCCCAATTCTTTTAAATATACAGTGCTTGTCGGTCATTCTGCATCTTTTTCCCAGTAGTGTTGTCTCTTAATTGAGGTGTTTGTAAAAAAAAAAAATATGAAAATGTGCGACCTAAGTTGGAGGGTATTTGCTTGGATAGATTTTTTTGTAAGTTACAAGTGCTGTAGTAAGTGTGTTAACCTTAATGACATACTTAATTAAGCATACCGAGCTGTCAATGTTGTGCAAGGATGGGGGTTGTTTTGTTCGGTTGTTTTGTTCGGTTGTATCTTCTCATTTTGTGGAAAATCCTTTTTACCACTTTTTAAAAATAAAATAAAAATCCTGATCTCAAATGGAGTTGACTTTTGGTTTCTAAAATAAGTTGGGTTGCATGAACATGTCATACTGATCAAATTGGTGCAATTCTGGATACTGAGATTAGTACTGTTGGAAGCAACCTCTGCTCCAGGACAGAGTACGTGTTCCTCCACTCAGCACATGACACCGTGGACCAGAGAAACTCTACACCACTATAGGGGCAACAAGAATGTCTGTTTATAGAGTACCACAGTTGGAGTCATAATACCAAAACACCTAGCGGTCATTAAGGGAAATGGTTCCAATTGTTTTTCCACCATTCATTGTTCCCATGGGGGAATTTAGAAACACTTATAATAAGGGCTGTGTTTCATGTAGTTTTAACTTGGCGTGGCGGTTTTTATAACCGTGTAAATCTCTCTAGGACGAGGTGACTTCAACATATTTGCCTGTATTTATCCCCCCACAAAAAAAAATGAAATGCTAATGTGACTATCATTAATAAATTATAAATGCCAAGATCTGGATGCCACTGCCGACTCAAGTCAAAGGTAAGAATCTCTGGATTAACTATCTAAAATGTAGTAATGAATAAATAGGCTCAATTTCTTTAAGTGGACAATTCTGTGAACTGTCTGGCGCAAGTTTAAAATTGACAAAATACCTGTTAGCAAATTTGTCAGAACTGATGTGCAGGGATTTGTAGTTTTGCATGGTCTACTTTTGATGCTAATTAGCATTTTTGAATCTGAGTAAATAAAGACTAATATATTAAAGTCACCTTCTCTGAGAGAGATTTACATGGTTATCAATACATCACGCCAGGGTATGCCTACATGAAACACAGCCCTTATTTTAAGTGTTTCTCAAATCCTCTATGGAATGGTGGGAAAACGATTGGAACCATTTCCCTGTTTGACCTCTAGGTTTTATGGGTATTATGACATCTCCACGGTGGGGCTCTATGGTGGACCATAAAGGTTTGGGGTATGTGCCCCTGCTTAGCCACAAGATGGCAGAAGTAATTTGACAGTCCTGTATTCATACTAACAGAAATGCCCTCACTAGCAATGGTAATTAGCAATGAGTAACCACGGGAATAAAATATATTCCCTTCCAATGTTTTGGTTTCAATTATCACATCAATTGCAGCAATTAAAGTTCATTACAAAAAGTTGTAGGGCCATACTAAAATTGGCATATTTATCTGATCGAATTACCAGGCACAACAACTTGACCACCAATTATAAATGAGTTTAGCCTTCCATATTTAAATATTTTTGAGACCACTTCTAATGGTTGGCTACGATTAAGATCGTCGGTCTGTCAGTCAACAGTGCGCATATGGAATAATCCTTCAAGAGCAGCCTGCTCCACTGCTCCATTTCCACGGAAGTGCAGTGCGCATAGCATCACGGCTGGAGAAGGAATGGAAGCGTCAAAGAAAAGTAGAGGTGGGAATGTTCGGTCTGTCTTGTGAGGAGGGCGGCCACATGTAGCGTCATTTTTGGCTAATGCTTTTGAAAATGCATTTTTTTCTCCCCAGTAACGAACGACAAGGATATCTAGAAAACGTATTGAATAAGAGAGAGTTTATAGGAGACGGCGAGCAGCAGAACCACACTCATCCTTGATCCTTCCGTTTTGGTTTAAATTATAGGCAAATTAAATTGCTTCTTCACGGACAAGATCCTAAGGCTACATGACAGAACAAACCAAACGATACTGTATCGATATGTGTCGGGGGACAATGAATATAACCGAAGAATTCTGCGTCAAAGGCAAGTAGGCTATAACTTTCCCCGGTATAAACATTCAAAAGTAGGCTATCATCACTCAACTGGTTGTGGAAAGATTATTGTTACAGTGTTGCGGAATCTTTGGAGGAGAGCGCCAACTTCAGACATTCACGTTAAATGTAGACTTTTCTGGTAGGTCAGAAGGAAAATATTATATTTTGACACCGTGCACCTACTGAAGTTCAAGACAATCAGTGAAGCTGTCCCTGTCTGGTTTCCCCTCACCTATTAGCCTATTTCAGCTGAATGATATTTGGGAGATTTGATCTGTAATTTAGAGGAAATAAAAACAAGATTACATTTTTCCCCGCAAACCCTGACCAGTGCACAATGAGACTGGGCAATGGACTGAAGGAATGTAGCAGCGCTCCATCGTTTTCTTCCCCGTAGCCTGCTATGACGCGACCGATATAAAACCGTTATTTGCAAGGGGGGTTGGATATCTGTAATATGATCCCAATATGGGTCTTCAAGGTATATTGTACTCAATTTATTATACAGTTAATTGATAAAGTAGTCGAGTATTACATAGTTCATTTGGAGTGCGCATAATAGCGTTTTGCACGCAATATTTGTAAGGTAATCAGTGCAGATAAAAAATTAATATAATAACGGAAAGATATTGCAAGCACGACGCATGGACCTACTCCTAAATAGTATGTGGACCTCTTTTGCATAGTCAATGAGATTGGCAATCATCAAAATAATTATTTACCGTGCGTCATACATGCCTAGGAACAGGATTCAGTAGAAGAATATTGCCCTGAGTGTTTGGTCGATTACCAAGAGGGGAATTAAGAGAAACAGTAAAAACGCAGAAACGCTCACGTGACTTACATTTTGAGAGTGGACCGTCAAAGGTACGTTCTTATTCTCTCCCTGCTATAAGAGGCTGTCTTGGGACCAAAGTCACTTTACCTGATAATTATATAACTTAATACATCTCTTATATAATTTAAACAAAATATTACGTTTATTCCACTGTCATGTAGTACTGCTTGTTCCTGACTCATTAAAAGTGAGAGTGGAAAAAACAGCTAGCAAATGAAAGGTGAGGTCTGGTTTGCCTCACTCATTTATGATCAGTGGCCATATGAGCAGAGGGAATGTTCTTGCTCCAGGCAGCCAGGCAACAAGAGGGAATGTTTTTGCTCCAGGTAGCCAGGCAACAAGAGGGAATGTTTTTGCTCCAGGCAGCCAGGCAACAAGAGGGAATGTTTTTGCTCCAGGTAGCCAGGCAACTAGAGGGAATGTTTTTGCTCCAGGTAGCCAGGCAACTAGAGGGAATGTTCTTGCTCCAGGTAGCCAGGCAACTAGAGGGAATGTTCTTGCTCCAGGTAGCCAGGTAACTAGTGGGAATGTTCTTGCTCCAGGTAGCCAGGCAACTAGAGGGAATGTTCTTGCTCCAGGTAGCCAGGCAACTAGAGGGAATGTTTTTGCTCCAGGTAGCCAGGCAACTAGAGGGAATGTTCTTGCTCCAGGTAGCCAGGCAACTAGAGGGAATGTTTTTGCTCCAGGTAGCCAGGTAACTAGTGGGAATGTTCTTGCTCCAGGTAGCCAGGCAACTAGAGGGAATGTTCTTGCTCCAGGTAGCCAGGCAACTAGAGGGAATGTTCTTGCTCCAGGTAGCCATGCAACTAGTGGGAATGTTCTTGCTCCTGGTAGCCAGGCAACTAGAGGGAATGTTATTGCTCCAGGTAGCCAGGCAACTAGAGGGAATGTTCTTGCTCCAGGTAGCCAGGCATCTAGAGGGAATGTTCTTGCTCCAGGTAGCCAGGTAACTAGAGGGAATGTTCTTGCTCCAGGTAGCCATGCAAATAGAGGGAATGTTCTTGCTCCAGGTAGCCAGGTAACTAGAGGGAATGTTTTTGCTCCAGGTAGCCAGGCAACTAGAGGGAATGTTTTTGCTCCAGGTAGCCAGGCAACTAGAGGGAATGTTTTTGCTCCTGGTAGCCAGGCAACTAGAGGGAATGTTCTTGCTCCTGGTAGCCAGGCAACTAGAGGGAATGTTTTTGCTCTAGGTAGCCAGGCAACTAGAGTGACTGTTTTTGCTCCAGGTAGCCAGGCAACTAGAGGGAATGCTTTTGCTCCAGGTAGCCAGGCAACTAGAGTGACTGTTTTTGCTCCAGGTAGCCAGGCAACTAGAGTGACTGTTTTTGCTCCAGGTAGCCAGGCAACTAGAGTGACTGTTTTTGCTCCAGGTAGCCAGGCAACTAGAGTGACTGCTTTTGCTCCAGGTAGCCAGGCAAATAGAGGAATGTTCTTGCTCCAGGTAGCCAGGCAACTAGAGTGACTGTTTTTGCTCCAGGTAGCCAGGCAACTAGAGGGAATGTTTTTGCTCCAGGTAGCCAGGCAACTAGAGGGAATGTTTTTGCTCCAGGTAGCCAGGCAACTAGAGGGAATGTTTTTGCTCCAGGTAGCCAGGCAACTAGAGGGAATGTTTTTGCTCCAGGTAGCCAGGCAACTAGAGTGACTGTTTTTGCTCCAGTTAGCCAGGCAACTAGAGTGACTGTTTTTGCTCCAGGTAGCCAGGCAACTAGAGGAATGTTTTTGCTCCAGGTAGCCAGGCAACTAGAGTGAATGTTCTTGCTCCAGGTAGCCAGGTAACTAGAGGGAATGTTTTTGCTCCAGGTAGCCAGGCAACTAGAGGGAATGTTTTTGCTCCAGGTAGCCAGGCAACTAGAGTGACTGTTTTTGCTCCAGGTAGCCAGGGAACTATTCTCAGTGAGAGTGGAATTAGCAGCCGTACATGATTTTATAGCTGCTATATGTACACTTTTGGGCAACCAGACCAAACTCGCATAGAAATGTTAGTTATAGATCTGTCATTCTCATTGAACGCACGTCTAAGAAGCGGTAGAGCTATTCTATGTGCTCTATTTCTACAATTCCCGTCCTAATGTTTTGTTTTTGCGTCTTTTACTTTGGGTTTTGTACACCAGCTTCAAACAGCTGAAAATACAATATTTTTGCTTATGGAAAATATATTTCACAGAGTTTTAGATGGTACAATGGTTCTCTAAACTATACTTGCTTGTTTTGTCACATAAACTAAAATTAGGTGAACTATTAGAATTTTAACAACCAGGAAATGGTGGAGCGATTTCTGCATAGTGCATCTTTAACTATCCAGATCACTCAGATGGCATTTGAACCTGTAACTCTCTGGTCTGGACACAAGTTCAACTCATTTTACACAATGGTTGTTTTTCTACACAAAAAACATATTAGGCTCTACACAAACATTGTGGAAACAATGATTTTGTAGACATCTTGGTTCATACCAAACTCTCTGTTGCATCACAATTATTGTGTCAAATGTGTTGCACATCCTGAGTGTGTACAGGGCCTAAATGTGTTGTACAATCTGAGTGTGCACAGGGCCTAAATTGATAATTGAAAACTGAATTCTGATCCACATCTCTGACTGAACTGAATTGCTGTTTTGTTGTGTCCCAAATTGCACCCTATTCCATTTATAGTGCATTAGGGTGCCATTTAGGATGTAGTGGCTGTCAAAACCAGCCCTGCGTCTCCACTGAGGTCAAATAAGCCAAACTAAATGAGGATGGGATTCAAAGTAGTGTTGTAAATTACATGCCACAGTAGGGACTACCCTCGCTCTGAAGACTCCAGTACCCTCGCTCTGAGACTCCGTATCAATGGGACTGCAGTAGAAAGAGTCACAAGTTTTAAGTTCCTCGGTGTCCACATCACAGAAGACTTGTCATGTACCGACAATACCACCACTCTTGTCAACAGGGCGCAACACCGTCTCTACTTCCTAAGGCGGCTGAAGAAATTCAGCATGTCACCCCGGTCCTCTCCAAATACTACCACTGCGCCATTGAGAGTCCCCTGACAGGTTGCATCACGGCCTGGTACGGGAATTATTCATTCCACGACCGCAAGGCCCTCCAGTGGGTGGTGAAGATGGCCCAGGACATCACTGGGACCGTGCTCCCACCCACCCAGGACATCACTGGGACCGTGCTCCCACCCACCCAGGACTTCTAATCATAACGATGCCTGAGGAAAGCACGCAGCATCAGGACCCCACACATCCCAGCCACGAGCTGTTCTCTCCATTACCGTCAGACAGACAGTATCGGAGCATGATGTCTCATACCAACAGGCTCAGAGACAGTTTCTATCTACAAAGCCTTCAGACTGCTGAACACTTGAACTGGAAATACACAGACACACACACATACATATGCATGCTACACACACACACACACATTCATGCTACACACACGCACACACATTCATGCCACACACACACATACACATTCATGCCACACACACACATACACATTCATGCTAAACACACACACACATACACATTCATGCTACACACACACATACACATTCATGCTACACACACACATACACATTCATGCCACACACACACATACACATTCATGCTAAACACACACACACACATTCATGCTACATTACACATTCATGCTACACACACACACACACATACACATTCATGCTACACACACACACACATTCATACACATTTCATGCTAAACACACACACATACACATTCATGCTAAACACACACACACATACACATTCATGCTAAACACACACACACATACACATTCATGCTACACACACACATACACATTCATGCTACACACACACACACACATACACATTCATGCCACACACACACATACACATTCATGCCACACACACACATACACATTCATGCTACACACACACATACACATTCATGCTACACACACACACACACATACACATTCATGCTACACACACACATACACATTCATGCTACACACACACACACACATACACATTCATGCTACACACACACATACACATTCATGCTACACACACACACACACATACACATTCATGCCACACACACACATACACATTCATGCCACACACACACATACACATTCATGCTACACACACACACACACATTCATGCTACACACACACACATACACATTCATGCTACACACACACACATACACATTCATGCTACACACACACACACACACATTCATGCTACACATACACATTCATGCTACACACACATATACACATACACATTCATGCTACACACACACACATACACATTAATGCTACACACACACACACACACACACACACACACACACACACACACATACATTCATGCTACACATACACATTCATGCTACACACACACACACATACACATTCATGCTACACACACATCACAACTGCTGCTACCAGACTCTGCCACTTCATTTACATATAGTTTATGACTAAAGAAGTCCTTTGGGAGACCAGTACGGAGCCTATGAAGTTGTGCCGGGTTTCATCATTCATTCTAAACCATATCTAAAGTGCTTTGATGAACTCAAGCCAAAGGATGTGGCCCCGTGGCCCCCGTCTGTCTCTGTGTATGAATATTTACCTAACAGTGGAAAAGACATGTCTTCACCATGTGCCAGTTCCACCATTTCAGTCCATCGTTGCTGTTTTTCTCTGTGTTATCTGGCCACAGTGAGTCCAAACGACACCCTATAAAGCGCGTTTGCTTGCTGTCCTAAAAAAAAAAAAATGGAAAGGAGTTACCTCTGGTTTGTTTAGCCATTCCTATGGGGAAATGGAATGAGGAAAGAATGGGGTTTTTGGGATAAACTTAGAAAATAAGGTCTGAGGTTAACACGGGCTTAGGAAATCTTATACGTTTTGTTCTATGAGACCATATCAGTCACGTAACATGACTTTTATGGACAATGAAGTCTTTTTGTGTTGTTGTTTTTTTAATGACAAAAATGCCTCAAAATTCACAAAAAGTGACGTTAGCTGATGAAGATGATCTCATAAAACAAAACGTATAAGATCTAATTTTCGGCGTTTATCCCAAAAACCCCACAAAGACTCTATTTTCATTTCCCATAGGCTTTGTCCAATGAACCATGAAGGAGTTGGTGCCTACAAAAAGGAGTTGGTGCCGACAAAAATTAGTTGGTGCCGACAAAAAGGAGTTGGTGCCGACAAAAAGGAGTTGGTGCC
Organism: Oncorhynchus tshawytscha; assembly: GCF_018296145.1. Taxonomy (NCBI): domain Eukaryota; kingdom Metazoa; phylum Chordata; class Actinopteri; order Salmoniformes; family Salmonidae; genus Oncorhynchus; species Oncorhynchus tshawytscha. Next base: position 9,326,014 of record NC_056441.1, on the reverse strand, counting down.
TACAAAAGGAGTTGGTGCCTACAAAAGGAGTTGACAAAAGGAGTTGGTGCCGACAAAAGGAGTTGGTGCCGACAAAAAGGAGTTGGTGCCTACAAAAGGAGTTGGTGCCTACAAAAGGAGTTGGTGCCTACAATAAGGAGTTGGTGCCTACAAAAGGAGTTGGTGCCTACAAAAAGGAGTTGGTGCCTACAAAAAGGAGTTGGTGCCTACAATAAGGAGTTGGTGCCTACAATAAGGAGTTGGTGCCTACAATAAGGAGTTGGTGCCTACAAAAAGGAGTTGGTGCCTACAAAAGAGCCATTACTATTGCTCTCTATTCACTGTACAGGGCTCTGGTCTGAAGAAACTAAGATTTTTTGTTAAATGAACAGGACATGTTGATTATGTGACAAAGGAATTAACGTTTTTCTTATTTTTGTTGGTATTTTACCCCCTTTTTTCTCCACAATTTCGATCTGGTCTCATCGCTGCAACTCCCCAACGGGCTCGGGAGGCGAAGGTCGAGCCATGCGTTCCCCGAAACATGACCCGCCAAATCATGCTTCTTAACACCCGCCCTCTTAACCCGGAAGCCAGCCGCATTAATGTGTCTGAGGCAACACCGTTCACCTGACGGACTGAGGTCAGCCTACAGGCGACCGGCTCGCCACAAGGAGTCGCTAGAGCACGAAGAGCCAAGTAAAGCCCCCCCGGCCAAACCCTCCCCTAACCCGGACAACGCTGGGCCAAACCCTCCCCTAACCCGGATGACGCTGGGCCAAACCCTCCCCTAACCCGGATGACGCTGGGCCAAACCCTCCCCTAACCCGGACGACGCTGGGCCAAACCCTCCCCTAACCTGGACAACGCTGGGCCAAACCCTCCCCTACGCTGGTCCAGTTGTGCGCCGCCCTATGGGACTCCCGATCACATCTGGTTGTCATACAGCCCGGGATCGAACCCAGGTCTGTAGTGACTGCTCTAGCTCTGCGATGCAGTACCTTAGACTGCAGCTCCACTAAGGTCTGTGGTGACTCCTCTAGCTCTGCGATGCAGTACCTTAGACTGCAGCTCCACTAAGGTCTGTTGTGACTCCTCTAGCTCTGCGATGCAGTACCTTAGACCACTGCTCCACTCGGGAGGCCCAAGGAATCAACGTTTTAAAAATGTACTTGACTTTCATGTGTTTTGAGTGTTATCAGATCATCTTGGTACTAGAGACACTAGGTTTTAAAATAATTGTTGCTTAGCAGCTTAATTGCAGCTGAAGCGTTTTAAGCTGTTTCACCTTGTTCATGGTCATGTGTGCACTCAAGTAGAACGCCACGTGAGAGAGTGTTTTCCCCGGGTTTTGTTTGTACCTTTACAATTTACAAGCTCGCCAACGACATGAAAGGTTTGGAACGGTTTGTTAAAAATAGTTAACTAACTTTAATGATTTTCTGTGGAAGATTACAATGAAGAAAAAATAAGGTTGCTGTGATGCAAAACATGGTAATAAATCTGTTAATCTCCAAAGGAATAAAAACATTAACGAAATACCTTTTATTATCTCCCTCTTAAATAAAACATTTTGAACAAAGTATTTCAACAGGGAAACATTTGGTTGTGTGACAATATCAAAAAACCTGAGAAGCTGTTTTTACAGTAGAACAATAGAGCAACAAAGTTTCCACAGTATGAAAGTGAGAACAGAACCTACGATCATCGTCTCTACGAGGATAAGGAGTTCATTGTTTACAGGATACAGTGCAGTTTCCGCAGTGTCAAGTCTAAGTTCATTTAAAGTGCATTTAACATGGGGTCACAACACACCTTACATTAAAAACAGAAACAAAACAAAGTACAAAGAAAGAATGGATGGGAGGGAGAGGGAGGGAGAGTGGGTGAGAGGGAGGGTGGGTGAGAGGGAGGGTGGGTGAGAGGGAGGGTGGGTGGGTGGGTGGGAGGGAGGGAGGGAGAGTGGGTGAGAGGGTGGGTGGGTGGGTGGGAGGGAGAGTGGGTGAGAGGGAGGGTGGGTGGGTGGGTGGGTGGGAGGGAGGGAGGGAGAGTGGGTGGGAGGGAGAGTGGGTGAGAGGGAGGGTGGGTGGGTGGGAGGGTGGGTGGGTGGGTGGGTGGGAGGGTGGGTGGGTGAGAGGGAGGGAGAGTGGGTGGGAGGGAGAGTGGGTGAGAGGGAGGGTGGGAGGGAGAGTGGGTGGGAGGGAGAGTGGGTGAGAGGGAGGGTGGGTGGGTGGGAGGGTGGGTGGGTGGGTGGGTGGGTGGGAGGGTGGGTGGGTGGGTGGGTGGGTGAGAGGGAGGGAGAGTGGGTGGGAGGGAGAGTGGGTGAGAGGGAGGGTGGGTGGGAGGGTGGGTGGGTGGGTGGGAGGGTGGGTGGGTGGGTGAGAGGGAGGGAGAGTGGGTGAGAGGGTGGGTGGGTGGGTGGGTGGGTGGGAGGGAGAGTGGGTGAGAGGGAGGGTGGGTGGGTGGGTGGGTGGGAGGGTGGGTGGGTGGGAGGGAGAGTGGGTGAGAGGGAGGGTGGGTGGGTGGGTGGGTGGGTGGGTGGGAGGGAGGGAGAGTGGGTGAGAGGGAGGGTGGGTGGGTGGGTGGGTGGGTGGGAGGGAGGGAGGGAGAGTGGGTGAGAGGGAGGGTGGGTGGGTGGGAGGAGAGTGGGTGAGAGGGAGGGTGGGTGGGTGGGTGGGTGGGTGGGAGGGAGGGAGAGTGGGTGGGAGGGAGAGTGGGTGAGAGGGAGGGTGGGTGGGTGGGAGGGTGGGTGGGTGGGAGGGAGGGAGAGTGGGTGGGAGGGAGAGTGGGTGAGAGGGAGGGTGGGTGGGTGGGTGGGTGGGTGGGTGGGTGGTGGGTGGGTGGGTGAGGGGAGGGAGAGTGGGTGGGAGGGAGAGTGGGTGAGAGGGAGGGTGGGAGGGAGAGTGGGTGGGAGGGAGAGTGGGTGAGAGGGAGGGTGGGTGGGTGGGTGGGTGGGTGGGTGGGTGGGAGGGTGGGTGGGTGGGTGGGTGGGTGAGAGGGAGGGAGAGTGGGTGGGAGGGAGAGTGGGTGAGAGGGAGGGTGGGTGGGTGGGAGGGTGGGTGGGTGGGTGGGAGGGTGGGTGGGTGGGTGAGAGGGAGGGAGAGTGGGTGAGGGGTGGGTGGGTGGGTGGGTGGGAGGGAGTGGGTGAGAGGGAGGGTGGGTGGGTGGGTGGGTGGGAGGGTGGGTGGGTGGGAGGGAGGTGGGTGAGAGGGAGGGTGGGTGGGTGGGTGGGTGGGTGGGTGGGTGGGTGGGAGGGAGGGAGAGTGGGTGAGAGGGAGGGTGGGTGGGTGGGTGGGAGGGAGGGAGGGAGGGAGGGAGTGGGTGAGAGGGAGGGTGGGTGGGTGGGTGGGTGAGAGGGAGAGTGGGTGAGAGGGAGAGTGGGTGGGTGGGTGGGTGAGGGGAGGGTGGGTGGGAGGGAGGGTGGGTGGGGGAGGAGAGTGGGTGAGAGGGAGGGTGGGTGGGAGGGAGGGTGGGTGGGAGGGAGGGGAGTGGGTGGGGGAGGGAGAGTGGGTGAGGGAGGGTGGGTGAGGGGAGGGTGGGTGGGAGGGGGGGGGGTGGGGGAGGGAGAGTGGGTGAGAGGGAGGGTGGGTGGGTGGGTGGGAGGGAGGGAGGGGAGGAGGGAGGGAGTGGGTGAGAGGGAGGGTGGGTGGGTGGGAGGGAGGGTGGGTGGGAGGGAGGGAGAGTGGGTGAGAGGGAGGGTGGGTGGGGGGAGGGTGGGTGGGTGGGAGGGTGGGTGGGAGGGAGAGTGGGTGAGAGGGAGGGTGGGTGGGGAGGGTGGGTGGGGGAGGGTGGGTGGGAGGGAGGGTGGGAGGGAGAGGGGGAGAGTGGGTGAGAGGGAGGGTGGGTGGGTGGGTGGGTGGGAGGGAGAGGGGTGGGTGGGAGGGTGGGTGGGTGGGTGGGTGGGTGGGTGGGAGGGTGGGGGTGGGTGGGAGGGTGGGTGGGTGGGAGGGAGGGAGAGTGGGTGAGAGGGAGGGTGGGTGGGTGGGTGGGTGGGTGGGTGGGAGGGAGGGAGGGAGGGAGGGAGGAGGGAGAGGGGTGAGAGGGAGGGTGGGTGGGTGGGTGGGTGAGAGGGAGAGTGGGTGGGGGAGAGTGGGTGAGAGGGAGGGTGGGTGAGAGGGAGGGTGGGTGGGAGGGAGGGAGTGGGTGAGAGGGAGGGAGAGTGGGTGAGAGGGAGGGTGGGTGAGAGGGAGGGTGGGTGGGAGGGAGGGAGAGTGGGTGAGAGGGAGGGGTGAGAGGGAGGGTGGGTGAGAGGGAGGGTGGGTGGGGGAGGGTGGGTGGGAGGGAGGGAGAGTGGGTGAGAGGGAGGGAGAGGGGTGAGAGGGAGGGTGGGTGGGTGGGTGGGTGGGAGGGAGGGAGGGAGAGGGAGGGAGAGTGGGTGAGAGGGAGGGTGGGTGAGGGGGGGTGGGAGGGAGGGTGGGTGGGAGAGGGAGGGAGAGTGGGTGAGAGGGAGGGTGGGTGGAGGGAGGGTGGGTGGGTGGGGAGGGAGGGTGGGAGAGGGAGGGTGGGTGGGTGGGTGGGTGGGTGGGAGGGAGGGAGAGTGGGTGAGAGGGAGGGAGGGTGGGTGAGAGAGAGGGAGGGTGGGTGGGTGGGTGGGTGGGAGGGAGGGAGGGAGGGAGAGTGGGTGAGGGGAGGGTGGGTGGGTGGGTGGGGGAGGGAGAGTGGGTGGGAGAGGGAGGGAGGGTGGGTGAGAGGGAGGGTGGGTGGGTGGGTGGGTGGGAGGGAGAGTGGGGGTGAGAGGGAGGGAGGGTGGGTGAGAGGGAGGGTGGGTGGGTGGGTGGGTGGGAGGGAGGGAGGGAGGGAGAGTGGGTGAGAGGGAGGGTGGGTGGGTGGGTGGGTGGGAGGGAGAGTGGGTGGGTGGGAGAGGGAGGGAGGGAGTGGGTGAGAGGGAGGGTGGGTGGGTGGGTGGGTGGGAGGGAGAGTGGGTGGGTGGGAGAGGGAGGGAGGGAGAGTGGGTGAGAGGGAGGGTGGGTGGGTGGGTGGGTGGGAGGGAGAGTGGGGGTGGGAGAGAGGGAGGGTGGGAGAGTGGGTGAGAGGGAGGGTGGGTGGGTGGGTGAGAGGGAGGGTGGGTGGGTGGGTGGGTGGGTGGGAGGGAGGGAGGGAGAGTGGGTGAGAGGGAGGGTGGGTGGGTGGGTGGGTGGGAGGGGGAGGGAGAGTGGGTGAGAGGGAGGGTGGGTGGGTGGGTGGGTGGGTGGGAGGGAGGGAGGGAGGGAGAGTGGGTGAGAGGGAGGGTGGGTGGGTGGGTGGGTGGGTGGAGGGAGGGAGGGAGGGAGGGAGGGAGGGTGGGTGGGTGGGTGGGTGGGAGGGAGGGAGGGAGGGAGTGGGTGGGAGGGAGGGAGGGTGGGTGGGAGGAGGGGGGGGGAGGGAGGGAGGGAGGGGGGGGTGGGTGGGTGGGAGGGAGGGAGGGAGGGAGGGAGAGGGAGGGAGGGGAGGGAGTGGGAGGGGGGAGGGAGGGAGTGGGTGGGAGGGAGGGAGGGAGGGAGTGGGAGGGAGGGAGGGAGGGGGGAGGGAGGGGGAGGGAGGGAGAGGGTGAGTGGGAGGGAGGGAGAGGGTGAGGGGAGGGAGGGAGAGGGTGAGTGGGAGGGAGGGAGGGAGTGGGTGGGAGGGAGGGAGTGGGTGAGAGGGAGGGAGGCTGAGAGGGAGGGTGGTTGGGAGGGAGGGAGAGGGAGGGAGAGAGGTGAACAATATCAACAACAGTATAAAACTATACAGGAAGCAGAAGCCACATTAGTAGTCTCTTCTATTAACCTGCTGTTCTTCCACAGTGTTCCGATAGGGCGCTGGACCGAGTCGCACCATGAAGACCCAGAAGGCCGGGGCCCCCGGGGGCCCAACGCCAAGCTCTCCTTCCCCACGCCAACGGATGTCTGGTTTCAGCCTGCGGGGCCGGAAGAAGAAGGATGGCCTGATCCAAGGCAAGCTGCGGATCCGCTCTGTGCCAGGAGCCTTCCTTGTGCTGGGGGTCATTGTGGTGGTGGTGGGCACGGCTCTGGCAGTGGCTGGGTACTGGCCCTACCGGTCCCACCGATCATCACAGCTCCTTGGGCTTGGACAACAAGGCTCTGGTTCTGTGGACAGAGCAGCAGGAGGTAGAGGTAAGGGTGTCTCTGAGCCCCAGTCATCCGGTTGGAACCTGGGGGCTAAGAGACTCCTGACCACAGCCAGTCTGATCCACAGTGAGCGGATGAAGCTCCTGGGACCAGTCATCATGGGCGTGGGGCTGTTCATCCTCATCTGTGCCAATACGGTGCTGTACGAGAACCGCGACAGAGAGACCCAGATGCTGCTGGCCCAGATGCAGAGCGTCATCTGTTCGGTGTCGGCGGCCGTGCCCTCGGCCGACCTCTCAGACATGTCAGCAGCCAACTCCATGGCCAGACACTACCAGTGGGTGAGCAGTCTGCCTGCCACCCACCTTAACATCCTCTGTCTGCAGCAGCTGGCCAGCTCAGAGCCCCTGCTGCAGACGACCAGAGACAGCAGAGAGGAGGAGAGGGCTGACTATACGTACCAGCAGGCCACCGTACAGACGGAGGCTCTACACCACCAGGAGTCAGCCTCCACCCCTTCCCTCCACTCCTCCCACTCCAACTCCTGCAACTCCAGCAAGATGGACTTCAACACGCTGTGGGGCGGTGGTGAGCCAGGCGTAGGGGGCTCCAGCCCAGACCCCCAGCCCGCTCACCTCTTTAAGCTCCACAACTGTCTGGTGTCAGCCAGCTCCATGTCCACTCTGGGAGGGGACGACTGGGAGAGGTCGGAGGTCACAGCCATGCTTCCCAGGCGCTCCTACAGTCTTAGCTACAGGACTAATCCAGGCCCCCATGGGCCCCAGACTGTAATACGTCTACAGGAAGGGGCCATGCGACCCGGGGGACCTGGGGCAGACCCACAGATAGTGCAGCACAAGCCCACGCGGAGGGAGCGCAGCTTGGACGTGTGTGTGAACATGGTTGGATGTGTGGAGACCCCGGAGCTCGCCCCCGTAGAGGAACAGAAGCATCGCAGCTGGCCCCGGTTAGACCTGGGCTGTGCCCGCAGGTACCTGAAGCTGGACAATAAGGAGGACTCGGTGGACAGACTGCTAGACCAGTTGGAGCAGCAGTGTTCTCAGTGGGATAAGAGTTTCGGCTCAGGGCCTTTCCAATGAGACCCAGTAAGGGCCCCATATCAGAGTCCTCTGTCTGTTTTTTAAAAGCAGCTTATAAAGAAAGATCCTCATGGATGCTGATATATCGACGACCAGGAGTAGGAGCTTTTTCCAGTGGATTATAATTGTCCACTGTTTTCACTGACTCCTGAAACCGAGAAACCCTTTTAATGTACGGCACCGAATTCCTCTCCACAGTGTCGAGCAGCTTCCAAATCTGAAGATACAAACCTTTTAGAAACCTTGTTTCTCGGATTTCCCATGACGTGGATATATAAACACAAGTGTTGGAGGACTGCAGACCAATGGGATCAGTTTGGCAGTTTGTTTTAAGAGGGGAACAATACTCCATACTGTCAAAGATAAGTTGGAGACATTTCCCAGTCTTTTTATTGGGTGGCAGTTATGCTTGACACTTGGCAACACTGAAGGAATCAATTTGTCTTTCATTGCCAAGGCATTGCTTGTTTCCAGGACACAACAAGCACATCCGAATGTGGGAGGTGGAAAACGCATTCTAACGAGGGACTGTCTTCACTGTGTAATCTATTTAAAAACCAAACTACTCAAATCTGTCGGCGAGCCTCAGATGTGCTTCTGATAACAGCGAGTACAATAAAACACCTGTTCCATAGACCAAAACAAGTGCATGATGATAGAGATGTCATGTGTAATCTACATCTACATAGTTATGCAGAATAATGCTTTAATTGGCTGTGGATCAGATAAACACATAGTTAATGATTGGTTGATAACACTTTATTTGAAGGTTACCTTCATAAAGACTTCATTACACATTCATAAGCAGTACATAAGCATTGATTAAGTATTACGTAGGGCTTATGAATGGGTTATGTAGGGCTTATGAATGGGTTATGTAGGGCTTATGAATGGGTTGTGTAGGGCTTATGAATGGGTAATAAATCCCTTCACGTACTATGTTGTCCGTTTGCTGTCCTTCTCCTGGTTATTACCAAGTGTGTGTCCCAAATTACACCCTATTCCCTATATAGTGCACTACTCTTGACCTGCATTCATAGGGCTCTGGTCAAAAGTAGTGGTCTGTATAGGGCAGGGCTCTCCAACCCTGTTCCTAGAGAGTTACTGTCCTGTAGGTTTTAACTCCAACCCTGTTCCTAGAGAGTTACCCTCCAGTAGGTTTTAACTCCAACCCTGTTCCTGGAGAGATACCGTCCTGTAGATTTTAACTCCAACCCTGTTCCTGGAGAGATACCGTCCTGTAGGTTTTAACTCCAACCCTGTTCCTGGAGAGATACCCTCCAGTAGGTTTTAACTCCAACCCTGTTCCTGGAGAGATACCCTCCAGTAGGTTTTAACTCTAACCCTGTTACTGGAGTACCCTCCAGTAGGATTTCACTGCAAGAGGGTATGTCTCCAGGAACAGGGTTGGGGAGTCCTGGCATAGGGAATAGGGTTGGGGAGTCCTGGCATAGGGAATAGGGTTGGGGAGTCCTGGCATAGGGAATAGGGTTGGGGAGTCCTGGCATAGGGAATAGGGTTGGGGAGTCCTGGCATAGGGAATAGGGTGCTGTTTGAGATGCATCCCCAGGTAATTCACCAGTGGGAATCAGCGGTGAGGAGAAAGCCCTCCCTCCTGTCTACCGGCCTGTTGATTCTCTCACTGCTTCTTTCTCAGAGTGCATTTTGTGTTCGTCCCAAATGACACCCTATTCCCTATGTAGTGTTCTGTATAAGGACTAGGGTTCCATTTGGGACGCGGACCTAATGTTTACGAGGAGGGGTCACCCCTTTCTTCGTCCAATAGAGGTGAGGGAATGGAGGACAGCACTGTCTCAGTCTGTTTGATTTAGTGGAATGAAATTATCAATGTTTTAGCATGCAGTTGGGGTCTGTGGGGCTACGTGATTAAGACATGTCTGGTTCCCTTAGGACAAGACACACACACACACCACACACACACACACACACACACACAGGCTGATGTGGAGAGAAGGCTCCATTGTATTTTCAATGCCACAGTCTCTCTGTCTCTCTCTCTCTCTGTCTCTCTGTCTCTCTCTCTCTCTCTCTCTCTCTGTCTCTCTCTCTGTCTCTCGCTCTGTCTCTCGCTCTGTCTCCCTCCCTGTCTCTCTCTCTCTCTCTCTCTCTCGTCAGTGTTGCCTGTTTTGTGTGCCATGTCAGTGTGACAATTTGTGTTCTAAATGTATTACCAAGCAATATCAGTAGGTCTGACAGAACAATTATTGTCTGTGTCTGACCCCGTAGACTCACATACCATGTCTGTGTTACAAATATAAGGCAAAGCAACAACAACGAAAACACTTCCTTGTGTTGTCAGTGGTTTCATTGGTTCACCTTGGCAAGGTTACAACCTTCCGATGGGGTATTTATATGGGATCATTATTTGTGTGCCAAACTGATGACCCTATTCCTCACTCGACAGGGGCTTCGCGTCTCATTGTTCCTCCCAGCTTGAGGACGTTCTGCTGGGATGTGAACCAATGAGCCTCCTAGTTGTCACCAGAGCCAACCAGCATGGGTTTACCACGACACAAGGCATTCAAATGGAACAAAATGGAAGTCTGAACAGAATTTTGGAATCTCTCGTATCACAAGCACTTTCCTATCTACTTTCTCCACTACTATTATTCTAATCTATGCTAAAGACTTCGACAGAGGACATCCTATGACCTTGAATTAGATAACACTCACCTACAGTACATCTACAAAACCACAAGTTCCTCTGTGTGTCTGTGTAGATCAGATCTGTCCCCACATCACAGCCTCGTGTTGGAGCAGTCCTCCTGAGGGGGGAGGAGAAATTCCCCAGCTGTAATTATCCTCAGCAGAGCCTCTCTCCCAGGCCAACTTTTTCTCCCCTTATTAGATTTGATGGTTCCTTCCGGGTAGGTATGCAGTCTCTCGTGATCTCTTCTCATTTAATTGGCTGTTTACAAGATGGCTTCTGCGACTCTAACAGCTCATAAAGCCAGCAGGCAAGACCCAGAGCCTTCTCCTGCCAAAATCACAACTAGGTGGAGGATGACATAATGTGGGAGGGGTTAGGGGGGCACGGTGATTACACCACCAACAAGCCATTGTGCTGGCCCACATTGTGCTGGGCCACATTGTGCTGGCCCACTTTGTGCTGGCCCACATTGTGCTGGCCCACTTTGTGCTGGCCCACATTGTGCTGGCCCACATTGTGCTGGCCCACTTTGTGCTGGCCCACTTTGTGCTGGCCCACTTTGTGCTGGGCCACATTGTGCTGGCCCACATTGTGCTAGGCCACATTCCACATTTCTATCTGCTAAACTGTCTGTCAGTCCAGTTGGAAGAATTTACATTCGGTTCAATGCCAGTGAGAATATTGCAAACCGTCCATAATATGATTTGTCCGGTGAAGATGCATATAAATTGTCTTCCATTGGCACAAGGTACTGCCTCTGATGCATTAGCATCTGGCTAGCAGAGATTATCTAGGCTGTGTCCCAAATGGCTCCCTAATCCCTATATCAAAAGTAGCGCACTATGTAGGGATTAGGGTGCCATTCGGATGTAACCCAGGTCTCTCTGGCTGTCTGCATGATGTCAGGGGTTAAAGATCAACAGCAAACCGAGGCATCGGTCTATCACCTTTTCAGCTGATTAGTCACAGACGATGCTCTCCAAAGTCCTCAGTCTTTCTCTCGTTAGTATTATCTATTTATCATGCGAGAGGAAACTACAGCAATTTATGTAACCCTGTGGGTGATCAGGGTTTTGTGATTTTAGAAAGAACACTGAAATGTGTGTAGGAGTACTTAGAAACACTACTGAAAGAGTACTTTCTAAGGTCTTTTAGAATAATGCGATCGTGTTGTTGAGTACTTTCTAAGGTTGTAACTCAAGTACTACAGTTAGAACTCAGTGTTATACAACGGGTGGGTCTAATCCTGAATGCTGATTGGTTAAAACCGCATTCCAGCCGGTGTCTATTCCACAAGTTACCACCAGCTAAATCTATGACGTTAAAATGCCTATTTACTCTGTTCCATCTGACTGCACCATCCACAGTCTCATCAGCCCAGCCAGGCAATTTATAAACTTGATCTCCACTATAAAAAGCATCTAGACATTATCTCACATTTTCTTTTAAGACTAACATTTAGTTTTCAACAGCGGAGATTTGTATAAACCTTGCTGTCTGTTTCTCCGACGTTTGCAACATCGTTTCTATATTCAAATTCGATCTCCAGCTGTCGCATAGTAATGAAATTGTCAGCAGTCGAGATGAGACAGACAGGCAGGTAGCTTTTCTCAGCCAGTCAAAATCATGAATCAGCATCATTTGTATGGATATACACAAAGAAATATGAATAGAAAACAGGTCAAACAAAATGAAGTGCAGCTAGTTTGCAGTCTTTCCAGCTTCAGTTTGAAGTGATTATGTTAGCTGTGTTGTTGACTAGCTCCTCTGAACAGCAGTGATTGTGTTAGCTGTGTTGTTGACTAGCTCCTCTGAACAACAGTGATTGTGTTAGCTGTGTTGTTGGCTAGCTCCTCTGAACAACAGTGATTATGTTAGCTGTGTTGTTGACTAGCTCCTCTGAACAACAGTGATTGTGTTAGCTGTGTTGTTGACTAGCTCCTCTGAACAACAGTGATTGTGTTAGCTGTGTTGTTGACTAGCTCCTCTGAACAACAGTGATTATGTTAGCTGTGTTGTTGACTAGTTCCTCTGAACAACAGTGATTATGTTAGCTGTGTTGTTGGCTAGCTCCTCTGTACATCAGTGATTGTGTTAGCTGTGTTGTTGGCTAGCTCCTCTGAACAACAGTGATTGTGTTAGCTGTGATGTTGGCTAGCTCCTCTGAACAACAGTGATTGTGTTAGCTGTGTTGTTGACTAGCTCCTCTGAACAGCAGTGATTGTGTTAGCTGTGTTGTTGACTAGCTCCTCTGAACAACAGTGATTGTGTTAGCTGTGTTGTTGACTAGCTCCTCTGAACAACAGTGATTATGTTAGCTGTGTTGTTGACTAGCTCCTCTGAACAACAGTGATTATGTTAGCTGTGTTGTTGACTAGCTCCTCTGAACAACAGTGATTGTGTTAGCTGTGTTGTTGACTAGCTCCTCTGAACAACAGTGATTATGTTAGCTGTGTTGTTGACTAGCTCCTCTGAACAGCAGTGATTGTGTTAGCTATGTTGTTGACTAGCTCCTCTGAACAACAGTGATTGTGTTAGCTGTGTTGTTGGCTAGCTCCTCTGAACAACAGTGATTATGTTAGCTGTGTTGTTGACTAGCTCCTCTGAACAACAGTGATTGTGTTAGCTGTGTTGTTGGCTAGCTCCTCTGAACAACAGTGTCCTAACGAGAGAGCACATGTTCTGTGCCAGGCGAAATCGCCCCTCATTAGCTCATTGATATATCCAAATAAATGTCACTAGAAAACAGCTTTAAAAAATGCAAATTCAGCTACTTTGTTGTTATTCTGGCTGCACTTTCTAAATGAGCCGTAGTTGGCTAGCTAGGGCTAAGAATGTTGCCAGGCAGTATGGCAGTATGGCCGCGCCCATAGATACAGAACAAAAAGACTTAATGACTGGGTCACGTCTCTGGCAACCAAATCGCTAGAACAAACAACTTTCCAGCTTGAGCAGAAACCCTAGATTTGATCTTGTGGAAGGATGAAATAGTATGAATAAATTAATCAAAATTACGTTTTTAATGAAAATATGTAAATCATTATTTGAATATGTTGGTAAACCGTTGTATACAAGTGATAATGCCCTCGAAGCCAGTCTTTGGAGGATAGATTGGCTTGACTTCGTCTCGGGCCTAATGACACCCGTGATAATGCCCTCGAAGCCAGTCTTTGGAGGATAGATTGGCTTGACTTCGTCTCGGTCCTAATGACACCCGTGATAATGCCCTCGAAGCCAGTCTTTGGAGGATAGATTGGCTTGACTTCGTCTCGGGCCTAATGACACCCGTGATAATGCCCTCGAAGCCAGTCTTTGGAGGATAGATTGGCTTGACTTCGTCTCGGGCCTAATGACACCCGTGATAATGCCCTCGAAGCCAGTCTTTGGAGGATAGATTGGCTTGACTTCGTCTCGGGCCTAATAACACCCGTGCCAATATATCCTCCAAACACCGGCTTCTCAGGCATTGTCACTTTATTAACCTACAGTTAGAACTCAGTATTAATCTTGTAACTAGGGGCCAGTATTTTCATTTTTGGAAAAATAACGTTCCCAATGTAAACGGGCTATTTTGTCAGGACAAGATGCTAGAATATGCATATAATTGACAGCTTAGGATAGAAAACACTCTAAAGTTTCCAAAACTGTAAAGATATTGTCTGGGAGTATAATAGAACTGATATTGCAGGCGAAAGCCTGAGAAAAATCCAATCCGGAAGTGACTCATGTTTTGAAAGCTCTGCGTTCCGATGCGTCCCTATTGAGCAGTGAATGGGCTATCAACCAGATCCCTTTTTGTATGTATTCCCCAAGGTGTCTACAGCATTTTGACGTAGTTTCACGCATTTATGTTGAAGAATGAGCGTAAGCGACTATATTGCGTAAGTGGTCACCTGATGGCTCTCAGAGGGATTCTTGCGTAAAATACAGAGGTAGCCATTTTTCCTCTCGGTTCTACTGAAAAGCCAATTGTCCCGGTGGATATATTATCGAATAGATATTTGGAAAAACACCTTGAGGATTGATTATAAACAACGTTTGCCATGTTTCTGTCGATATTATGGAGCTAATTTGGAATATTTTTCGGTGTTTTCGTGACTGCAATTTCCAATTTCCAGTCGATTTCTCAGCCAAACGTGAAGAACAAACGGGAGCTATTTCGCCTACAAAAATAATATTTTTGGAAAAAAGGAACATTTGCTATCTAACTGGGAGTCTCATGAATGAAAACATCCGAAGCTCATCAAAGGTAAACGATTTAATTTGATTGCTTTTCTGATTTACGTGACCAAGTTGCCTACTGCTAGCTGGACATAATGCTATGCTAGGCTATCGATACTTACACAAATGCTTGTCTTGCTTTGGCTGTAAAGCATATTTTCAAAATCTGAGATGACAGGGTGATTAACAAAAGGCTAAGCTGTGTTTCAATATATTCCACTTGTGATTTCATGAATAGGAATATTTTCTAGTAATATTTATGTCCGTTGCGTTATGCTAATTAGTGTCAGATGATGACAACGATCCCGGACACGGGATGGGTAGTCAAAACAGGTATTAACTTACAGTTAGAACTCAGTAGTAACTTACAGTTAGAACTCAGTATTAACTTAGTTAGAACTCAGTATTAACTTACAGTTAGAACTCAGTATTAACTTACAGGTAGAACTCAGTATTAACTTACAGTTAGAACTCAGTATTAACTTAGGTAGAACTCAGTATTAACTTAGTTAGAACTCAGTATTAACTTAGGTAGAACTCAGTATTAACTTACAGGTAGAACTCAGTATTAACTTAGTTAGAACTCAGTATTAACTTAGGTAGAACTCAGTATTAACTTAGTTAGAACTCAGTATTAACTTAGGTAGAACTCAGTATTAACTTAGGTAGAACTCAGTATTAACTTACAGTTAGAACTCAGTATTAACTTAGGTAGAACTCAGTATTAACTTACAGTTTGAACTCAGCATAAAGTTACAGTTTGAACTCAGTATTAACTTACAGTTTGAACTCAGTATTAACTTAGGTAGAACTCAGTATTAACTTACAGTTAGAACTCAGTATTAACTTAGTTAGAACTCAGTATTAACTGACGTAGAATTCAGTATTAACTTACAGTTAGAACTCATTTTTAACTTACAGTTAGAACTCAGTATTAACTTAGGTAGAACTCAGTATTAACTTACAGTTAGAACTCAGTATTAACTTAGTTAACTCAGTATTAACTTAGGTAGAACTTAGTATTAACTTACAGTTAGAACTCAGTATTAACTTACAGTTAGAACTCAGTATTAACTTACAGTTTGAACTCAGTATTAACTTAGGTAGAACTCAGTATTAACTTACAGTTAGAACTCAGTATTAACTTAGTTAGAACTCAGTATTAACTGACGTAGAATTCAGTATTAACTTACAGTTAGAACTCAGTATTAACTTACAGTTAGAACTCAGTATTAACTTAGTTAACTCAGTATTAACTTAGGTAGAACTCAGTATTAACTTACAGTTAGAACTCAGTATTAACTTAGTTAGAACTCATTATTAACTTACAGTTAGAACTCAGTATTAACTTAGTTAGAACTCATTATTAACTTTAAGACATTAAATGCTGGTGGGTGGGGAGGACATGTCGCCCAACTCAACCCAACAGATCCTCGCAAGTAGTGTGGTGGTGTGTGTGTGTGTGTGTCTGTGTGTGTGTGTGTGTGTGTGTGTGTGTAAGGGAGGCAGGGAGCTGAGTAAACGGCTTAAAGCTGGTTGTAATTGTGTTTTACTGCAGTCACTCCCAGAGGCACAGCCTCGTTGGCCTGTATGCAGGACTCAATGGGATCCAGGTGTGAACACAACACAATGGTTTCAAGGGATACTAATTTACCAAAGGAGTGGAGAAAAGTAACAGTCAGGGATGAGAATGAATGTGTGAAAACTGAGAAGAGTTTTGGGGTTAAAGTTTGACACTGTGGTGTGTCCCAGGGGAGGTTCATTTAAAAAGGAGCTTTCAGAGTGCATGGTTGAGTGTCCCAGGTCTAAATCAGTCCCTGATTAAAGGGGAATCACCCACCTGGTGTCCCAGGTCTAAATCAGGGAACAATGAAATAATGCAGTGAAACTGTCTTGGAGATCCGGAGTTGAGTTTGAAGGCCCTATATAATGCACTACTCACCCTATTCCCTATATAAGCACTACTCACCCTATTCCCTATATAGTGCACTACTTTTGACCTAGGGTGCCATTTGCCATCACACCTCTCTGAAACTATGCAAATCTGCCCGTCATATCAAGCTTGAGTGTGTCAGTGGAGAGGGAGGAAAACCCTTTTGACGGGGGGTTCCCGGTCTAGAAGGAACTGTAGTCCTTTCCAGCAGCTTCTTCTAGTGAATCCTATTGAAATCCAGAAGATTTTACAGGCTTTCCTACGAGGTAGAGATGGATTAATGATAATATGGAGATTGTGGAGAATATTTGCTTCCAACAACAAGAGGCAGACTTTGCAGAGACTCAGTGTGCCTCACAAAAGTAGTGCACTATAAAGGGAATAGGGTGCCATTTGGGACTCAGAGGAGTTTCTAAAAGATATTACAGCATTATTCAGACATGGTGGGAGATTAACATGCTCAATTACAAACTGTTCTGTAGGGCCATTATCCCAGTCTCTAATGTAGCCCAGTGGGACCATTATCCCAGTCTCTAATGTAGCCCATTGGGGCCATTATCCCAGTCGCTAAAGTAGCCCAGTGGGGCCATTATCCCAGTCTCTAAGGTAGCCCAGTGGGACCATTATCCCAGTCTCTAATGTAGCCCATTGGGGCCATTATCCCAGTCGCTAAAGTAGCCCAGTGGGGCCATTATCCCAGTCTCTAAGGTAGCCCAGTGGTGCCATTATCCTAGTCTCTAAGGTAGCCCAGTGGTGCCATTATCCCAGTCTCTAAGGGATCCCAGTGGGGCACTTATCCCAGTCTCTAATGTAGCCCAGTGGGACCATTATCCCAGTCGCTAAAGTAGCCCAGTGGGGCATTATCCCTGTCTCTTAAGGTAGCCCAGTGGGGCCATTATCCCAGTCTCTAAGGTATCCCAGTGGGGATATTATCCCAGTCTCTAAGGTAGCCCAGTGGGCCATTGTCCCAGTCTCTAAGGTAGCCCAGTGGGGCCATTATCCCAGTCTCTAAGGTAGCCCAGTGGGGCCATTATCCCAGTCTCGAATGTAGCCCAGTGGGGCCATTATCCCAGTCTCGAATGTAGCCCAGTGGTGCCATTATCCTATCTCGAATGTAGCCCAGTGGGGCCATTATCCCAGTCTCTAATGTAGCCCAGTGGGGCCATTATCCCAGTCTCTAAGGTAGCCCAGTGGGGCCATTATCCCAGTCTCTAATGTAGCCCAGTGGTGCCATTATCCCAGTCTCGAATGTAGCCCAGTGGGGCCATTATCCCAATCTCTAAGGTAGCCCAGTGGGGCCATTATCCCAGTCTCTAATGTAGCCCAGTGGGGCCATTATCCCAATCTCTAAGGTAGCCCAGTGGGGCCATTATCCCAGTCTCGAAGGTAGCCCAGTGGGGCCATTATCCCAGTCTCGAATGTAGCCCAGTGGTGCCATTATCCCAGTCTCGAAAGTAGCCCAGTGGGGCCATTATCCCAGTCTCGAAAGTAGCCCAGTGGGGCCATTATCCCAGTCTCTAATGTAGCCCAGTGGTGCCATTATCCCAGTCTCGAAAGTAGCCCAGTGGGGCCATTATCCCAGTCTCTAATGTAGCCCAGTGGTGCCATTATCCCAGTCTCGAATGTAGCCCAGTGGGGCCATTATCCCAGTCTCTAATGTAGCCCAGTGGGGCCATTATCCCAGTCTCTAAGGTAGCCCAGTGGGGCCATTATCCCAGTCTCTAAGGTAGCCCAGTGGGGCCATTATCCCAGTCTCGAATGTAGCCCAGTGGGGCCATTATCCCAGTCTCAAATGTAGCCCAGTGGGGCCATTATCCCAGTCTCTAATGTAGCCCAGTGGGGCCATTATCCCAGTCTCTAATGTAGCCCAGTGGTGCCATTATCCCAGTCTCGAATGTAGCCCAGTGGGGCCATTATCCCAGTCTCTAATGTAGCCCAGTGGGGCCATTATCCCAGTCTCTAAGGTAGCCCAGTGGGGCCATTATCCCAGTCTCTAATGTAGCCCAGTGGGGCCATTATCCCAGTCTCGAATGTAGCCCAGTGGGGCCATTATCCCAGTCTCGAATGTAGCCCAGTGGGGCCATTATCCCAGTCTCTAATGTAGCCCAGTGGGGCCATTATCCCAATCTCTAAGGTAGCCCAGTGGGGCCATTATCCCAGTCTCTAATGTAGCCCAGTGGGGCCATTATCCCAGTCTCTAAGGTAGCCCAGTAGGGCCATTATCTCAGTCTCTAAGGTAGCCCAGTGGGGCCATTATCCCAGTCTCGAATGTAGCCCATTGGGGCCATTATCCCAGTCGCTAAAGTAGCCCAGTGGGGCCATTATCCCAGTCTCTAATGTAGCCCAGTGGTGCCATTATCCCAGTCTCTAATGTAACCCAGTGGGGATATTATCCCAGTCTCTAAGGTAGCCCAGTGGGGCCATTATCCCAGTCTCTAAGGTAGCCCAGTGGGGCCATTATCCCAGTCTCGAATGTAGCCCAGTGGGGCCATTATCCCAGTCTCGAATGGAGCCCAGTGGTGCCATTATCCCATCTCGAATGTAGCCCAGTGGGGCCATTATCCCAGTCTCTAATGTAGCCCAGTGGGGCCATTATCCCAGTCTCTAAGGTAGCCCAGTGGGGCCATTATCCCAGTCTCTAATGTAGCCCAGTGGTGCCATTATCCCAGTCTCGAATGTAGCCCAGTGGGGCCATTATCCCAGTCTCTAATGTAGCCCAGTGGGGCCATTATCCCAGTCTCTAAGGTAGCCCAGTGGGGCCATTATCCCAGTCTCTAATGTAGCCCAGTGGGGCCATTATCCCAGTCTCGAATGTAGCCCAGTGGGGCCATTATCCCAGTCTCGAATGTAGCCCAGTGGGGCCATTATCCCAGTCTCCTAATGTAGCCCAGTGGGGCCATTATCCCAATCTCTAAGGTAGCCCAGTGGGGCCATTATCCCAGTCTCTAATGTAGCCCAGTGGGGCCATTATCCCAATCTCTAAGGTAGCCCAGTGGGGCCATTATCCCAGTCTCGAATGTAGCCCAGTGGGGCCATTATCCCAGTCTCGAATGTAGCCCAGTGGTGCCATTATCCCAGTCTCGAAAGTAGCCCAGTGGGGCCATTATCCCAGTCTCTAATGTAGCCCAGTGGGGCCATTATCCCAGTCTCGAATGTAGCCCAGTGGGGCCATTATCCCAGTCTCGAATGTAGCCCAGTGGTGCCATTATCCCAGTCTCGAAAGTAGCCCAGTGGGGCCATTATCCCAGTCTCTAATGTAGCCCAGTGGGGCCATTATCCCAGTCTCTAAGGTAGCCCAGTGGGGCCATTATCCCAGTCTCTAATGTAGCCCAGTGGTGCCATTATCCCAGTCTCGAATGTAGCCCAGTGGGGCCATTATCCCAGTCTCAAATGTAGCCCAGTGGGGCCATTATCCCAGTCTCGAATGTAGCCCAGTGGGGCCATTATCCCAGTCTCTAATGTAGCCCAGTGGGGCCATTATCCCAATCTCTAAGGTAGCCCAGTGGGGCCATTATCCCAGTCTCTAATGTAGCCCAGTGGGGCCATTATCCCAGTCTCTAATGTAGCCCAGTGGGGCCATTATCCCAGTCTCTAATGTAGCCCATTGGGGCCATTATCCCAGTCTGTAAGGTAGCCCAGTGGGGCCATTATCCCAGTCTCTAATGTAGCCCAGTGGGGCCATTATCCCTGTCTCTAATGTAGCCCAGTGGGGCCATTATCCCAATCTCTAAGGTAGCCCAGTGGGGCCATTATCCCAGTCTCGAATGTAGCCCAGTGGGGCCATTATCCCAGTCTCTAATGTAGCCCAGTGGTGCCATTATCCCAGTCTGTAAGGTAGCCCAGTGGGGCCATTATCCCAGTCTCTAATGTAGCCCAGTGGTGCCATTATCCCAGTCTGTAAGGTAGCCCAGTGGGGCCATTATCCCAGTCTCTAAGGTAGCCTAGGTGATATGCTGCTATTTATTTTCTATTATGCGAGTTTAATGTGATTTTCCAATTATACAACAGCATGTGGGGAAGCAACTGAGGTAAAGGACTTATTGGTTAAATATGATTGAGTTGTAGATTCCAGAGTAATTCTTTACGCTCACAAATAGAGCATGGTTTACTGATAATAATGGTATAATAATGATTCAATGTGATAATGGTGATAATGGTATAATAATGATTCAATGTGATAATGGTGATAATGGTATAATAATGATTCAATGTGATAATGGTACAATAATGATTCAATGTCATAATGGTATAATAATGATTCAATGTGATAATGGTGATAATGGTATAATAATGATTCAATGTGATAATGGTATAATAATGATTCAATGTGATAATGGTGATAATGGTATAATAATGATTCAATGCGATAATGGTGATAATGGTCCAATAATGATTCAATGTGATAATGGTGCTAATGGTATAATAATGATTCAATGTGATAATGGTGATAATGGTATAATAATGATTCAATGTGATAATGGTATAATAATGATTCAATGTGATAATGGTGATAATGGTATAATAATGATTCAATGTGATAATGGTATAATAATGATTCAATGTGATAATGGTGATAATGGTATAATAATGATTCAATGTGATAATGGTGATAATGGTCCAATAATGATTCAATGTGATAACGGTGATAACGGTATAATAATGATTCAATGTGATAACGGTGATAATGGTATAATAATGATTCAATGTGATAATGATGCTAATGGTATAATAATGATTCGATGTGATAATGGTGATAATGGTATAATAATGATTCTATCTAATGATGGTTGAGGTATGGATGATTGTCCACAACACATTTCTCCTTCCTCCCCTAGCAGTCGATCACTCTGTTCATGGAAGAACCAATCATTATGCCTCAGTAAAAGGGTAGCTTTTAGGACTTAAGAGGTCATAGTACCATTAGTTATACACATGTCCTTCGTCCACCCTTTTACTATGCTGCACTACACCAAGGTAAAAAGCCATGACCAGTATTGATTTGTGTTCATCAGTGTTTGTAGTTGTTCTGTTATGAACCTTATTAACCAAGATTTCCTAACCCTATCCAAGACATTAATGAAACAGCCACTGGTAAACGTATATCATCACAACTCCCATTTAGTTAAAAATATATATATATGTTTTATTCTTGTTTTGTCCTGTTTGGCATTCTGAATGTATTTAGGCGTTCTTGTTGCAGTCTTTCTCAAGTCTCTGTGACCTTTTAGCAGTGATAATCCTCCATGAGTATAATGCACCATGCAGCTGTTCCCCTCTGCTCTGACTGATGATTTGACTTGTATGACAGCCTGCTGGCGCTCTTTGATGATGTGTGCCCACGCGTAGGGTTGCAGGGGAGCCTTGTCAGCCGTTTACTTGGCTCACGGAGAGGAGTGTGACTCCTGACTCCTTAGATAACAGCATGACAAAAAAACAGAACAAATAGAACCTACTAGAACTTCGGTTATGTCAACAGTCAATCCCATCACTTGAAGCACACAGGAGGTTTGAGATTCACCCTCTGAAGAAAAACCTAGTGTCAAAGATCAATAGTAAGAAGTTCCCTCGCAGGGGTATTTTTCCTGTTCTTTGAGATGGGAGAGATTATAGCTCTATCATAGTATTTTACCTCTTTTATTTGTTTTACACAGATGGATTTCCTTGGCAGAAATCTATTACAGTATACTCCCTTCCCACTCTATCTCACTATCTCTCTCTCTCTCTTTCTGCATGCTGGGAGTGTTTGGTGCATGCTGGGAATTGTAAGTGATAATGCCCGAGAAGCTGCAGGGGGCATTATCACTTTTATACATTGTGTTACCAACATATTCAAATAATGATTGACATATTTTAATTAAAAACTTAATTTTGACTAATTTATTCATACTATTTCATCCTTCCACAATATATAGTTCCGACACAAATATAGGGTTGCTACCCAAGCCGGCTGGTCATTCGTTCTGTTGGTTCGATTGGCAGAGACATGACCCAGTCATTCAGTCTTTTTGTTCTGTATCTAAGGACGTTGGTTCTAAATGTTCTATTGCCATACTGGCTGGCAACATTCTTCTCCCTTGCTAGCTAACTAGCCAACTACGGCTATACTTACAGACAGTGCAGACAGAATTAACACGACTCAGGATATGACCCATATACAGACACAGGAGACGGAAGGTACAATACACAAAGTAGTTTATTAAACCACAGGAGGCAGGGAAAGGGCAGGTTGAGGACAGGCAGAGGTTTGTAACCAGGTCCACGTTCGACAGGTATAGGGAGGCAGGCAGTCTCAGGGGTCAGGGCAGGCAGAAATTCGTAACCAGGTCCACGTTCGACAGGTATAGGGCGGCAGGCAGTCTCAGGGGTCAGGGCAGGCAGAAATTCGTAACCAGGTCAGAGTCAGATAGTTACAGGAAGGCAGGCAGGATCAGGATCAGGGCAGGCAGGATCGGGGTCAGGGCAGGCAGGATCGGGGTCAGGGCAGGCAGGATCGGGGTCAGGGCAGGCAGGATCGGGGTCAGGGCAGGCAGGATCGGGGTCAGGGCAGGCAGGATCGGGGTCAGGGCAGGCAGAAATGGTCGGAACCAGGAGGACAAGAAAACAGGAACTAGAGAAATAGGTGTACGGAAACACACGCTGGTAGGCATGACGAGACAAGGCGAACTGGCAACAGACAAACAGAGATCGCAGGTATAAATGCACAAGGGATAAGGGGGGAAATGGAAGACACCTAGAGGGGGGTGGAGACAGGCACAAGACAGGTGAAACAGATCAGGGTGTGACAAGAATAACAACAGCAGCTGCATTTGTTTAAGCTGTTTTCTAGTGACATTTATTTGGATAAATCCATAACAATGAGCTAATGGGGCACGATTTTGCCTGGCATAGAAAATGTGCTGTCTCGTTAGGATACAGAGGAGCTAGCCAACAACATAGCTAACACAATCACTGTTGTTCAGAGGAGCTAGCCAACAACACAGCTAACACAATCACTGCTGTTCAGAGGAGCTAGCCAACAACACAGCTAACACAATCACTGTTGTTCAGAGGAGCTAGTCAACAACACAGCTAACACAATCACTGTTGTTCAGAGGAGCTAGTCAACAACACAGCTAACACAATCACTGTTGTTCAGAGGAGCTAGCCAACAACACAGCTAACACAATCACTGTTGTTCAGAGGAGCTAGTCAACAACACAGCTAACACAATCACTGTTGTTCAGAGGAGCTAGCCAACAACACAGCTAACACAATCACTGTTGTTCAGAGGAGCTAGTCAACAACACAGCTAACATAATCACTGTTGTTCAGAGGAGCTAGTCAACAACACAGCTAACACAATCACTGTTGTTCAGAGGAGCTAGTCAACAACACAGCTAACATAATCACTGTTGTTCAGAGGAGCTAGTCAACAACACAGCTAACACAATCACTGTTGTTCAGAGGAGCTAGTCAACAACACAGCTAACATAATCACTGTTGTTCAGAGGAGCTAGTCAACAACACAGCTAACACAATCACTGTTGTTCAGAGGAGCTAGTCAACAACACAGCTAACACAATCACTGTTGTTCAGAGGAGCTAGCCAACAACACAGCTAACACAATCACTGTTGTTCAGAGGAGCTAGCCAACAACACAGCTAACACAATAACTTCAAACTGAAGCTGGAAAGACTGCAATTTAGCTGCACTTCGTTTCGTTTGACCTTTTTTCAATTGACATTTCTTTGTATATATCCATAAAAATTATGCCAGCTGATTCATGATTTAGACTGGCTGAGAAACGCTGCCTGCCTCTCTCTCTCACTCGTCCCGACTCCCGACCCCTACATGTTCACTACTATGGGAAAGTTGGAGATCAAATTTGAATATAAATTTAGCCATAACTTGTGGAATAGACACTGGCTGGAATGCGTTTTTAACCAATCAGTATTCAGGATTAGACCCACCCATTGTATAACACCCAATAGATTTGGGAGTTTATCAAAATTGGGTTTGTTTCCATATTCTTTGTGGATCTGTGTAATCTGAGATGAAATATGTGTCTCTAATATGGTCATACATTTGGCAGGAGGTTAGGAAGTGCAGCTCAGTTCCTCTCTCTCTCTCTCTGTATGTCGCTCCCTCTCTCTCGCTCTCTTTTCTATCCTCTCTCTTTTCTCTCCTCTTTCTCTCTCTCTTCTCTCTCTCTCTCTCTCTCTCTCTCTCTCTCTTTTCTCTTCTCTCTCTCTTTTCTATCCTCTCTCTTTTCTATCCTCTCTCTTCTCTCTCTTTTCTATCCTCTCTCCTCTCTCCTTTTGATCCTTTCTCTCTCTCTTTTCTCTCCTCTTTCACTCACTTATCTATCCTCTCGCTCTCTCTCCTCTCTCCTCTCTCTACAGCTCGAGTGTCTTTTTTCATCATTATCACAGAGCATCACACACCCCCACAGAGAGCAACTGGAGAGGGCCCATGGGTTGTGTGTATGTATGAGAGTGTGTGTGAGGGGGCGAGAGAGGAGGGTGTTGGCGCTCAGCAATGTTCTGAAACTCCTCAATGTCCAATCAGGATGGAATGCACCCAACCAGCAGAAGACTCAAAGCCTTTGTCTCACACTGGAATTACGCAGGCTGTATAATATATTACAAATGGTCAATTTGTACAATATATTACGAATTTGCAAAATGTAGGATGTGTTATGAATTCCAAATTGTTGTGGCTAATGTTAGCTAGGTGGCTAACACTAAAGTTAGCTATGCTAGCCAGGTGGCTAACGTTAGCTAGGCTAGGGGTTAGGGCTTAAGGTTAGGGTTAGGAGATAGGTTAAAGGGTTATGGGAAGGGTTAGCTAATATGCTAAGTTCTGGCAAAGTAGCTAAAAAGTAGTAGGTAGTTGCTAAATGCTAAAGTTGTCCGTGATGAGATTCGAACACACAACCTTTGGGTTGCTAGACGTTCACGTTTTTCGCCTATCCACCCACCCCGACCACTTCCATTTTTTGCATTAACTTCTGTCTTATGTAACCATACCAAATGTAACATATCATACTTATTTGAATGTTCCGAAATGACATTTAATATGTTACGTCTAGTCTATGAGACTAGGCTGTACAGTAGGATGTTGGAGGGAGTGAGGGAGACAATTATTTTAGATGCTACTGTAGCTGTATAAGGGATCAAGGATGGTACAGTGAGGGTGCGTCCCAAGTGGCACCGTAGTCTCTATATCCGTCACTATTTTTGACCAGATCCCTGTCAAAAGTAGTGCACTATATAGGGAATATGGTGACATTTGTGACATAGCCTGAGAGTCCATCTTCTCCATAGCCTGAGGGACAGTTTATTTAATTTAGAGTAGAGCCTCTAATGCGACGGTTTAGATAAGCATACCATCGCTGAGCAGATGAACATGTCACCACCACCACTGAGACTGAGACACTCCCAGATTACAGGGGGGTGGGGAGGTTTCCTTTTGAAACATGCGTGTTTGGCATTCGATTTTATGGATGGGTGTGTTTCTTTCCGTGCTTGTTCATGTTTATGTTCCAGAGGATTGACTACGAGTTTATGTTCACATCTGGGTATATTGGGTCGTTTTATGGAGTTTGTATATATGTGTGTATGTGTGTATGTGTGTGTGTGTGTGTGTGTGTGTGTGTGTGTGTGTGTGTGTGTGTGTGTGTGTGTGTGTGTGTGTGTGTGTGTGTGTGTGTGTGTGTGTGTGTGTGTGTGTGTGTGTGTGTGTGTGTGTGTGTGTGTGTGTGTGTGTGTGAGGTCGTGAGAGAGAGAGAGGTGAGGCGAAGTGAGCGCCTCCGTAATTCAAACAGAATAATCAAACCCCATCATCCAGGCTCCCCCAACCCACGCCAGCCCTGTCTGTCCTCCCAGCCATACTCAACACACCAGTCTCTCCTCTCTACCACTACCCCTCCTATTTCAAGAGCCTTGAAATATAGAATGAGGATAGCACGAGAACCTTGAAATACATTTCTGTATTTTCTTCTTCACTCTCTTCATCAGCGATTTCTGCAGATGTAGTTGACACCAGGCCTCTGTTCTGATTTTAAAAGCAATGTGAGAAAAGGCAGTGGTGTGAAGTATTTATGTAAAAATACTTTAAAGTACTACTTAAATTGTTTCTTTGGGGATATCTGTACTTTACTATTTATATTTTTGATAAGTTTTACTTTTCCTTCACTCCATACATTTGCCATGGCACTCAAACATACTCGTTACATTTTAAATGCTTTGCAGGACAGGAAACTTGTCTAATTCACACACTTATCAAGAGAACATCCCCGGTCATCCCTACTGCCTCTGATCTGGTAGACTCACTAGACACACATGCTTCGTTTGTAAATTGTCATACTTAAGTAAAAGTATAGATACCTTAATAGAAAATGACTCAAGTAAAAGTGAAAGTCACCTAGTAAAATACTACTTGAGTAAAAGTCTAAAAGTATTTGGTTTTAAATGGACTTAAGTATCAAAGTTAAATTGAATTGCTAAAATGTACTTAAGTATCAAAAGTTAAAGCTTCAATAATTTTGACTTAAGCAAGTATTTTTTTTTTATTGACGGACAGCCAGGGACACACTCCAACACTCAATTTACAAAATAAGTATTTGTGTTTAGATCAGAAGCAGTTGGAATTGAAAACATTTCTGTCAAAATGTAACATTTACTCTTGGGTGTCAGGGAAAATGTATGGATTAAAATGTACGGATTAAAATGTATGGATTAAAATGTACGGATTATAAGGTATGGATTAAAATGTATGGATTAAAATGTATGGATTAAAATGTATGGATTAAAATGTATGGATTAAAATGTATGGATTAAAATGTATGGATTAAAATGTACGGATTAAAGTGTACGGATTAAAATGTACTTAAAAAATATATATATATTATGTTGTGAAAGTAAAAGTTTCCAAAAATATAAATAGTAAAGTAAAGTACAGCTACCTAAAAAAACGACGTAAGTAGTACTTTAAAATATTTTTACTTACAGTGCCTTGCGAAAGTATTCGGCCCCCTTGAACTTTGCGACCTTTTGCCACATTTCAGGCTTCAAACATAAAGATATAAAACTGTATTTTTTTGTGAAGAATCAACAACAAGTGGGACACAATCATGAAGTGGAACGACATTTATTGGATATTTCAAACTTTTTTAACAAATCAAAAACTGAAAAATTGGGCGTGCAAAATTATTCAGCCCCTTTACTTTCAGTGCAGCAAACTCTCTCCAGAAGTTCAGTGAGGATCTCTGAATGATCCAATGTTGACCTAAATGACTAATGATGATAAATACAATCCACCTGTGTGTAATCAAGTCTCCGTATAAATGCACCTGCACTGTGATAGTCTCAGAGGTCCGTTAAAAGCGCAGAGAGCATCATGAAGAACAAGGAACACACCAGGCAGGTCCGAGATACTGTTGTGAAGAAGTTTAAAGCCGGATTTGGATACAAAAAGATTTCCCAAGCTTTAAACATCCCAAGGAGCACTGTGCAAGCGATAATATTGAAATGGAAGGAGTATCAGACCACTGCAAATCTACCAAGACCTGGCCGTCCCTCTAAACTTTCAGCTCATACAAGGAGAAGACTGATCAGAGATGCAGCCAAGAGGCCCATGATCACTCTGGATGAACTGCAGAGATCTACAGCTGAGGTGGGAGACTCTGTCCATAGGACAACAATCAGTCGTATATTGCACAAATCTGGCCTTTATGGAAGAGTGGCAAGAAGAAAGCCATTTCTTAAAGATATCCATAAAAAGTGTTGTTTAAAGTTTGCCACAAGCTACCTGGGAGACACACCAAACATGTGGAAGAAGGTGCTCTGGTCAGATGAAACCAAAATTGAACTTTTTGGCAACAATGCAAAATGTTATGTTTGGCGTAAAAGCAACACAGCTCATCACCCTGAACACACCATCCCCACTGTCAAACATGGTGGTGGCAGCATCATGGTTTGGGCCTGCTTTTCTTCAGCAGGGACAGGGAAGATGGTTAAAATTGATGGGAAGATGGATGGAGCCAAATACAGGACCATTCTGGAAGAAAACCCGATGGAGTCTGCAAAAGACCTGAGACTGGGACGGAGATTTGTCTTCCAACAAGACAATGATCCAAAACATAAAGCAAAATCTACAATGGAATGGTTCAAAAATAAACATATCCAGGTGTTAGAATGGCCAAGTCAAAGTCCAGACCTGAATCCAATCGAGAATCTGTGGAAAGAACTGAAAACTGCTGTTCACAAATGCTCTCCATCCAACCTCACTGAGCTCGAGCTGTTTTGCAAGGAGGAATGGGAAAATATTTCAGTCTCTCGATGTGCAAAACTGATAGAGACATAACCCAAGCGACTTACAGCTGTAATCGCAGCAAAAGGTGGCGCTACAAAGTATTAACTTAAGGGGGCTGAATAATTTTGCACGCCCAATCTTTCCGTTTTTGATTTGTTAAAAAAGTTTGAAATATCCAATAAATGTTGTTCCACTTCATGATTGTGTCCCACTTGTTGTTGATTCTTCACAAAAAAATACAGTTTTATGTCTTTATGTTTGAAGCCTGAAATGTGGCAAAAGGTCGCAAAGTTCAAGGGGGCCGAATACTTTCGCAAGGCACTGTAAGTACTTTACACCACTGCACTTTTCTATGTTTTGTAGTAAAAAAAAAATTGAGGAAGAGAAATGTTTCCAGTGACATCTTCGGCGTGTATCCTGTTATTTTAGCCAATTATGAGTAGGCACTTCCTACTAATTGGTGGTGCTAAAGATGATGAATATGAAGTTGAATATTTTTTTAAATCCCTCTAAGCCCACCACAGACTCCTGACTGCAATGCTGTTCTGACCTTCCTTCTCTGACTACTGGCTGTATCCTAATGGGGGGTGCGCCCTCTCATGGGGTGCGCCCTCCTAATAATCCCTCTAATCCCACCACAGGACTGCAATGCGTGACCTTCCTTCTCTGCCTGGCTCCTAATAATCCCTCTAATCCCACCACAGACTCCTGACTGCAATGCTGTTCTGACCTTCCTTCTCTGACTACTGGTCACCAGTGTCTCTTTACACATTTATTCCCATCATTAATTCTTCTCCCGCAGAAAAAAAAACCTCGGCCCACACAAAGTTGCCACCGCACCGTGGCAGGGTAGCCTAGTGGTTAGAGCGTTGGACTAGTAACCGGAAGGTTGCAAGTTCAAACCCCCGAGCTGACAAGGTACAAATCTGTCGTTCTGCCCCTGAACAAGGCAGTTAACCCACTGTTCCTAGGCCGTCATTGAAAATAAGAATTTGTTCTTAACTGACTTGCCTAGTTAAATAAAGGTTAAGAAAATAAATAAAAATTAAAACACCATGCCATCATCAGTAATTCCCACATGCGCTCGTTCTCACTGCTTGGGATTAAATAGTTGTCAGCTTTATAGAGAGATTCCTACTGTAACATCTCTCTCTTTATTATCCTCTCTCTCTCTCAGGTTCATTTCTGCAAGGCGTCCATTTGCATTCAGACGGACCTCGCTAACTAACTTCCTTCTCCGTCTGTGATCCCCGTTGTCGTTGAACCGAGGACCCTCCCAGGACCTGACCTGGTTTCTTAATGAATGATATGTCACATGAATACAGCCAAGAGCAGGCATACACACACACACACATACCACACACACCACACACACACAGACACACATGCGTACACACACAACACACACATGCATGCACACACACGCACACACCCAAACTCCACGGACACCACACACACCACAACACACACCACAACACACACCCAGCCTGGAGGTCAGAAAGTCACCGCTACTAAGCACCGTACAGCATCAGAAATGCTTTTAGTACACAGCTGTTTGAACATGCCAATAGGTGAAGTCAGGTCCCCATTCCAAAACTGCAGTAACACTGCAACAACAACAACTAAGGCCGTGAGCTAAATAGCACTGACAGTTTTTGCCCCCATCATGACTCTCTACTGTGCAGCAAGGAGAAAGGCTGACGCCAAATGGAATGTTTAATGCTGAAGCTAAAAGCTCTAAAGTTTAGTCAAAATGAAGATCCAGAAGGAAAAAGCTCACGAGACAGTCTTGCATTTAGGGTAGTCTTGAGAAACAGTCTTGCATTTAGGGTAGTCTTGAGAAGCAGTCTTGCATTTAGGGTAGTCTTGAGAAACAGTCTTGCATTTAGGGTAGTCTTGAGAAGCAGTCTTGCATTTAGGGTAGTCTTGAGAAACAGTCTTGCATTTAGGGTAGTCTTGAGGAGAAGTCTTGCATTTAGGGTAGTCTTGAGAAGCAGTCTTGCATTTAGGGTAGTCTTGAGGAGAAGTCTTGCATTTAGGGTAGTCTTGAGAAGCAGTCTTGCATTTAGGGTAGTCTTGAGAAGCAGTCTTGCATTTAGGGTAGTCTTGAGAAGCAGTCTTGCATTTAGGGTAGTCTTGAGAAGCAGTCTTGCATTTAGGGTAGTCTTGAGAAACAGTCTTGCATTTAGGGTAGTCTTGAGAAACAGTCTTGCATTTAGGGTAGTCTTGAGAAGCAGTCTTGCATTTAGGGTAGTCTTGAGAAGCAGTCTTGCATTTAGGGTAGTCTTGAGAAGCAGTCTTGTATTTAGGGTAGTCTTGAGAAATAGTCTTGCGTTTAGGGTAGTCTTGAGAAACAGTCTTGCATTTAGGGTAGTCTTGAGAAACAGTCTTGCATTAGGGTAGTTTTGAGAAGCAGTCTTGCATTTAGGGTAGTCTTGAGAAGCAGTCTTGCATTTAGGGTAGTCTTGAGAAACAGTCTTGCGTTTAGGGTAGTCTTGAGGAGAAGTCTTGCATTTAGGGTAGTCTTGAGGAGAAGTCTTGCATTTAGGGTAGTCTTGAGAAGCAGTCTTGCATTTAGGTTAGTCTTGAGAAACAGTCTTGCGTTTAGGGTAGTCTTGAGGAGAAGTCTTGCATTTAGGGTAGTCTTGAGAAACAGTCTTGCATTTAGGGTAGTCTTGAGAAACAGTCTTGCATTTAGGGTAGTCTTGAGAAACAGTCTTGCATTTAGGGTAGTCTTGAGAAACAGTCTTGCATTAGGGTAGTTTTGAGAAGCAGTCTTGCATTTAGGGTAGTCTTGAGAAGCAGTCTTGCATTTAGGGTAGTCTTGAGGAGAAGTCTTGCATTAAAGGGTAGTCTTGAGAAACAGTATTGCATTAGGGTAGTTTTGAGAAGCAGTCTTGCATTTAGGGTAGTCTTGAGAAGCAGTCTTGCAGTTAGGGTAGTCTTGAGAAGCAGTCTTGCATTTAGGGTAGTCTTGAGGAGCAGTCTTGCATTTAGGGTAGTCTTGAGAAACAGTCTTGCATTTAGGGTAGTCTTGAGAAGCAGTCTTGCATTTAGGGTAGTCTTGAGGAGCAGTCTTGCATTTAGGATAGTCTTGAGGAGCAGTCTTGCATTTAGGATAGTCTTGAGGAGCAGTCTTGCATTTAGGGTAGTCTTGAGGAGCAGTCTTGCATTTAGGGTAGTCTTGAGAAACAGTCTTGCATTTAGGGTAGTCTTGAGAAGCAGTCTTGCATTTAGGGTAGTCTTGAGAAGCAGTCTTGCATTTAGGGTAGTCTTGAGAAGCAGTCTTGCATTTAGGGTAGTCTTGAGAAGCAGTCTTGCATTTAGGGTAGTCTTGAGGAGCAGTCTTGCATTTAGGGTAGTCTTGAGGAGCAGTCTTGCATTTAGGGTAGTCTTGAGGAGCAGTCTTGTATTTAGGGTAGTCTTGAGAAACAGTCTTGCATTTAGGGTAGTCTTGAGAAACAGTCTTGCATTTAGGGTAGTCTTGAGAAACAGTCTTGCATTAGGGTAGTTTTGAGAAGCAGTCTTGCATTTAGGGTAGTCTTGAGGAGCGGTCTTGCATTTAGGGTAGTCTTGAGAAGCAGTCTTGCATTTAGGGTAGTCTTGAGAAGCAGTCTTGCATTTAGGGTAGTCTTGAGAAACAGTCTTGCATTTAGGGTAGTCTTGAGGAGCAGTCTTGCATTTAGGGTAGTCTTGAGAAACAGTCTTGAGAGTCCTGGAGATATAATGTGCCTTGAGCTCATAAAAGACTGTAAAACTCCGGGACTCTGTCCAGGTTCCCGTCCACGGGAGCTGTAAAAGTGGCACTCCAGTCTCCTTTTCACCTCATTTAACATCTGATTTACTTAACAAAAGGCCAACTCAGTAGGTGGTCTAGGTAAGTCATGACATAGCACAAGCGGGTGTGGGGGGGGGTTTCTTCTTCTGTTCTCTATTGTTCCATTACAACGGGGCTTCCTGTGGAGCAGGCCAAGAGCTTCAAGTTCCTTTGCCTCCACATCACTAAGGATTTAACGTGGTCCACAGAACTATCTGCACTGACTCTATCTTGCACTGATCATTGGCACATGCACTAGACTATGTACACCATATACACACTCACTATATACAGTACACACAGAGGGTACTCAGACCCCTTGACTTTTTCCACATTTTGTGATGTTACAGCCTTGTTCTAAAAGTTTTTTTTAATTATCCTCATCATTCTGCTCTGTATCAGAGAATTCTACAGGAGAATGTCAGGCCATCCGTCTGTGAGCTGAAGCACAGCTGGGTCACGCAGCAAGACAGTGATGAAAAATCCACAATCAAGTCAACATGAAAATGGTTAAAAAGCAACACATTTGAAGTTTTGGAATGTCAAAGTCCAGATCACAATTGAGATGTTGTGGGGTAGGAGTTTAAACAGTTGATGCTTGAAAACCTACAAATGTCACTGAGTTAAAGAAGTTCTGCATGGAAAAGTGGGCTCCACATTGATCTGGTCCAGGTACTACCTGTATATAGCTCCACATTGATCTGCTACTGGTACTACCTGTATATAGCTCCACATTGATCTGGTCCGGGTACTCCCTGTATAAAGCTCCACATTGATCTGGTACTGGTACTCCCTGTATATAGCTCCACATTGATCTGGTCCGGGTACTCCCTGTATATAGCTCCACATTGATCTGGTACTGGTACTCCCTGTATATAGCTCCACATTGATCTGGTCCGGGTACTTCCTGTATATAGCTCCACATTGATCTGGTATGGGTTCTACCTGTATATAGCTCCACATTGATCTGGTCCGGGTACTCCCTGTATATAGCTCCACATTGATCTGGTACTGGTACTTCCTGTATATAGCTCCACATTGATCTGGTATGGGTTCTACCTGTATATAGCTCCACATTGATCTGGTCCGGGTACTCCCTGTATATAGCTCCACATTGATCTGGTACTGGTACTCCCTGTATATAGCTCCACATTGATCTGGTGCTGGTACTCCCTGTATATAGCTCCACATTGATCTGGTACTGGTACTCCCTGTATATAGCTCCACATTGATCTGGTGCTGGTACTCCCTGTATATAGCTCCACATTGATCTGGTCCGGGTACTCCCTGTATAAAGCCCCACATTGATCTGGTACTGGTACTCCCTGTATATAGCTCCACATTGATCTGGTCCGGTACTCCTGTATATAGCTCCACATTGATCTGCTACTGGTACTTCCTGTATATAGCTCCACATTGATCTGGTATGGGTTCTACCTGTATATAGCTCCACATTGATCTGGTCCGGGTACTCCTGTATATAGCTCCACATTGATCTGGTACTGGTACTCCCTGTATATAGCTCCACATTGATCTGGTCTGGGTACTCCCTGTATATAGCTCCACATTGATCTGGTACTGGTACTTCCTGTATATAGCTCCACATTGATCTGGTCCGGGTACTCCCTGTATATAGCTCCACATTGATCTGGTACTGGTACTTCCTGTATATAGCTCCACATTGATCTGGTACTTGTACTTCCTGTATATAGCTCCACATTGATCTGGTACTTGTACTACCTGTATATAGCTCCACATTGATCTGCTACTGGTACTTCCTGTATATAGCTCCACATTGATCTGGTCCGGGTACTCCCTGTATATAGCTCCACATTGATCTGGTACTGGTACTTCCTGTATATAGCTCCACATTGATCTGGTACTTGTACTTCCTGTATATAGCTCCACATTGATCTGGTACTTGTACTTCCTGTATATAGCTCCACATTGATCTGGTACTGGTACTTCCATTATATAGCTCCACATTGATCTGGTACTTGTACTTCCTGTATATAGCTCCACATTGATCTGGTACTTGTACTTCCTGTATATAGCTCCACATTGATCTGGTACTGGTACTCCCTGTATATAGCTCCACATTGATCTGCTACTGGTACTTCCTGTATATAGCTCCACATTGATCTGGTACTTGTACTTCCTGTATATAGCTCCACATTGATCTGGTACTTCCAACTCATTGAATGCCCTACTCCTTGAAGTTTGCAGTTGTGTCTACTAAAAACTACATTTTTAATCAAAGCGTATTTTCTCACCCTTTAGTGTGCGTGCTTTACTGTTTAGGATATTGCTTTTCAACAGTAAAAGTTCAAAAATCCCTAGAGGACGTCTTTGAAGCACACAGGCCTTTTTACACCACAGATGTCTATGAACTTTTATTATAGACTCTAACTCAAACCTGTCCCATTCAGATCTGACACGGCTACCGCATATCAACTTTTATGACTGGTAGATGACCTGCAGGCCATTATTAAGGTTTGAGCGCCAAATGGCCCCCTTTTGCAGGCCATTATTAAGGGTCGAGTCCCAAATGGCCCCCTATTGCAGGCCATTATTAAGGATTGAGTCCCAAATGGCACCCTATTGCAGGCCATTATTAAGGTTTGAGCGCCAAATGGCACCCTATTGCAGGCCATTATTAAGGGTTGAGTCCCAAATGGCACACTATTGCAGGCCATTGTTAAGTGTGCGTCCCTATTCCCTACGTATTCCACTGCCTTTGATCTGGGACCTGTATAAGGAATAGGTTGCCTACTCTGCATGAGGGCACAACCAAGCTAGCCGAGTTGGTTCAGTTCTGCAGTTTGGTTTGACAACTGAGGAGGACTGAGGAAAGAGGGATAAGAAGGAGGGAGAAAGAGAGAAGGGATGGTATGTGGAGGGAGAGAGAGAGAAGAGATGGTATGTGGAGGGAGAGAGAGAGAAGAGATGGTATGTGGAGGGAGAGAGAGAGAAGAGATGGTATGTGGAGGGAGAGAGAGAGAAGAGATGGTATGTGGAGGGAGAGAGAGAGAAGAGATGGTATGTGGAGGGAGAGAGAGAGAGAAGAGATGGTATGTGGAGGGAGAGAGAGAGAAGAGATGGTATGTGGAGGGAGAGAGAGAGAAGAGATGGTATGTGGAGGGAGAGAGAGAGAGAAAAGAGATGGTATGTGGAGGGAGAGAGAGAGAAGAGATGGTATGTGGAGGGAGAGAGAGAGAAGAGATGGTATGTGGAGGGAGAGAGAGAGAAGAGATGGTATGTGGAGGGAGAGAGAGAGAAGAGATGGTATGTGGAGGGAGAGAGAGAGAAGAGATGGTATGTGGAGGGAGAGAGAGAGAAGAGATGGTATGTGGAGGGAGAGAGAGAGAAGAGATGGTATGTGGAGGGAGAGAGAGAGAGAAGAGATGGTATGTGGAGGGAGAGAGAGAGAAGAGATGGTATGTGGAGGGAGAGAGAGAGAAGAGATGGTATGTGGAGGGAGAGAGAGAGAGAAAAGAGATGGTATGTGGAGGGAGAGAGAGAGAAGAGATGGTATGTGGAGGGAGAGAGAGAGAAGAGATGGTATGTGGAGGGAGAGAGAGAGAAGAGATGGTATGTGGAGGGAGAGAGAGAGAAGAGATGGTATGTGGAGGGAGAGAGAGAGAAGAGATGGTATGTGGAGGGAGAGAGAGAGAAGAGATGGTATGTGGAGGGAGAGAGAGAGAAGAGATGGTATGTGGAGGGAGAGAGAGAGAAGAGATGGTATGTGGAGGGAGAGAGAGAGAAGAGATGGTATGTGGAGGGAGAGAGAGAGAAGAGATGGTATGTGGAGGGAGAGAGAGAGAAGAGATGGTATGTGGAGGGAGAGAGAGAGAAGAGATGGTATGTGGAGGGAGAGAGAGAGAAGAGATGGTATGTGGAGGGAGAGAGAGAGAAGAGATGGTATGTGGAGGGAGAGAGAGAGAAGACATGGTATGTGGAGGGAGAGAGAGAGAAGACATGGTATGTGGAGGGAGAGAGAGAGAAGAGATGGTATGTGGAGGGAGAGAGAGAGAAGACATGGTATGTGGAGGGAGAGAGAGAAGACATGGTATGTGGAGGGAGGGAGAGAGAGAGAGAGAAGAGATGGTATATGGAGAGAGAGAGAGAAGAGATGGTATATGGAGAGAGAGAGAGAAGAGATGGTATGTGGAGGGAGAGAGAGAAGAGATGGTATGTGGAGGGAGAGAGAAGGTAGAGAGAGGGAGAGACGGATAAGAAGGGATGGTATGTGAAGGGAGAGGGAACAGAGATAAGAGGGGATAACTGTCTGATGAAGTCGAGAACAGTCTGACAGTGAGAACAGCAACGAGAAGGTGGTTTTCACTGGGAAAGAAATTGTAATCCGGTTTATGTCTCGTAATGACAGGAGGAAAACACTGTTGATAAAAATAATTCCCCAAACACACGTTTCTAAAGCTTGTATAAGTAGAACATTTTTGTTGAAGCTATTCTAGTGACGACAATCATCAGTATTAAGATCAGAGAGATATAAGGAGAACATGAAAACCTTTCTACAGTGAGTGTAGCGCAGAGTGAGAGCACATGGTCTATTTTCGGTGAATGGCCTCCTATCCACTCTTACTTTTTCCGAGGCCAATTTCTGGAGCGTAATGAGCGAGCTCCTTGAACTTGTTGAGGCGATGAAAGCAGACACTTTCGTGCCATTACAAGAGAAGAAGACGAGAAAGTTTTGAGGATAGTCTTCTAACCGTAATCACAACACATAGATACAGTGCCTTGCAAAAATATTCACCCCCCTTGGCGTTTTTCATATTTTGTTGCCTTACAACCTGTAATTTAAATGGATTTTTATTTGGATTTCATGTAATGGACATACACAAAATAGTCCAAATTGGTGAAGTGAAATAAAAATAATTTAAAAAAAATAAAAACTGAAAAGTGGTGAGTGCATAAGTATTCACCCCCTTTGTTATGAAGCCCCCAAATAACATCAAATCAAATCAAATCAAATTTATTTATATGGCCCTTCGTACATCAGCTGATTCTCAAAGTGCTGTACAGAAACCCAGCCTAAAACCCCAAACAGCAAGCAATGCAGGTGTAGAAGCACGGTGGCTAGGAAAACTCCCTAGAAAGGCCAAAACCTAGGAAGAAACCTAGAGAGGAACCAGGCTATGTGGGGTGGCCAGTCCTCTTCTGGCTGTGCCGGGTGGAGATTATAACAGAACATGGCCAAGATGTTCAAATGTTCATAAATGACCAGCATGGTCGTATAATAATAAGGCAGAACAGTTAAAACTGGAGCAGCAGCACGGCCAGGTGGACTGGGGACAGCAAGGAGTCATCATGTCAGGTAGTCCTGGGGCATGGTCCTAGGGTTCAGGTCCTCCGAGAGAGAGAAAGAAAGAGAGAATGAGAGAATTAGAGAACGCACACTTAGATTCACACAGGACACCGAATAGGACAGGAGAAGTACTCCAGATATAACAAACTGACCCTAGCCCCCGACACATAAACTACTGCAGCATAAATACTGGAGGCTGAGACAGGAGGGGTCAGGAGACACTGTGGCCCCATCCGAGGACACCCCCGGACAGGGCCAAACAGGAAGGATATAACCCCACCCACTTTGCCAAAGCACAGCCCCCACACCACTAGAGGGATATCTTCAACCACCAACTTACCATCCTGAGACAAGGCTGAGTATAGCCCACAAAGATCTCCGCCATGGCACAACCCAAGGGGGGGCGCCAACCCAGACAGGATGACCACATCAGTGAATCAACATCTGGTGCAACCAATTACCGTCAGAAGTCACATAATTAGTTAAATCAAGTCCACCTGTGTGCAATCTAAGTGTCACATGAACTGAGTTTATATACACCAGTTCTGAAATGCCCCAGAGTCTGCAACAACACTAAGCAAGGGGCACCACCGAGTAAGTGGCACTGTGAAAACCAAGGAGCTCTTTAAACAGGTCAGGGACAAAGTTGTGGAGAAGTACAGATCGGGTTGGGTTATAAAAAAATATCCTAAACTTTGAACATCCCACAGAGCACCATTAAATCCATTATTAAAAAATGGAAAGAATATGGCAACACAACAAACCTGCCAAGAGAGGGCCGCACACCAAAACTCACGGACCAGGCAAGGAGAGCATTAATCAGGGAGGCAACAAAGAGACCAAAGATAACCCTGAAGGAGCTGCAAAGCTCCACAGCGGAGTTTGGAGTATCTGTCCATAGGACCACTTTAAGCCATACACTCCACAGAGCTGGGCTTTACGGAAGAGTGGCCAGAAAAACATAAGCAAACATGTTTGCATGTGGGAGACTCTCCAAACATATGGAAGAAGGTACTCTGGTCAAATGAGACTAAAATTGAGTTTTTTGGCCATCAAGGAAAATGCTATGTCTGGTGCAAACCCACACCTCTCATCACCCCAAGAACAGCTGTGGGGATGTTTTTCATCGGCAGGGACTGGGAAACTGGTCAGAATTGAAGGAATGATGGATGGCGCTAAATACATGGAAATTCTTGAGGAAAACTGTTTCAGTCTTCCAGAGATTTGAGACTGGGACAGAGGTTCACCTTCCAGCAGGACAATGACCCTAAGCATACTGCTAAAGCAACACTTGAGTGGTTTAAAGGGAAACATTTAAATGTCTTGGAATGGCCTCGTCAAAGCCCAGACCTCAATCCAATTGAGAATCTCTGGTATGACTTTGCTGACTTTGAGATTCCGCTGTACACCAGCGGAACCCAACCAACTTGAAGGAGCTGGAGCAGTTTTGCCTTGAAGAATGGGCAAAAATCCCAGTGGCTAGATGTGCCAAGTTTATAGAGACATACCCTAAGAGACTTGCAACTGTAATTGCTGCAAAAGCTGGTTCTAAAAGTATTGACTTTGGGGGAAGTGAATAGTTTTGCACGCTCACGTTTTCAGTTTTTTTGTGTGTTATTTCTTGTTTGTTTCACAATAGAAAATACTTGTAATCTTCAAAGTGGTAGGCATGTTGTGTAAATCAAATGAAACAAATACCCCAAAATCTATTTTTATTCCAGGGTGTAAGGCTGATGTATGATTCCTTTCTCTTCCTGAACGCCTGATGTGCTGTTGTGGTGAAGTTAACACTGAACCTAACATCTGTGTTGCATCACAAGGGTCCTAGTCTATAGAAGTACACTATATAGGGAATAGGGTGCTATTTGGGATGAAGACAGAGTATACCTCACTGGGACGCAAATGTACTGTTCTAGCCTACCTGGGTATAAACTTTGCCTTCGGTGAGTGTGATCTTTTCCACTTCACTAGAATGCTGAGGATAGCATCAAAAAACACTATAAAGACATTAATGACGCAATTCTAAATTATTTCTCCAAGTTTTTTAATTCTTATTTTCTGGCAGTGTCATTTCTCAAACATCTTTCATGTTTGGTGTTTTCCTTGGCTTCTGTACATGGTGCAAAAATAAAATAGGAAGCAGAAAGGGACTATTGTAGATAAAATGCTGAAACAGGAACCTAGAAATCCCTCTGCATTAGAAAGCAAATGGAGAGGCGAAGATATGAAGCTTAATGTCAAGGATGGTTCAGTACCTCTGAGTTATGACGTCTTTATTACTCACTTATTTATTCAACTTATTTTTTTGCACATCAACGGCGAAGGTTTAATCTTTCTTTAGAAACGCAGAGCACGACAGAGGCATTTCCTTACAGGACCCCTCGGATCCTTAAAGTTGAGCCATCCGAATGGCTGTGGAGATAAGCCCAGGTGAAGCTTTTAGTGAGCACCTCCCTCTCTCCCCAAACATCATACCCTGGCTGTGGTTCTCTCTGGCTTAGACCTCTCGATTCTGTTTGACTTTGAATCCATAGCATGCAATTCCGATCGGATTCTACTGTTAGACCAAGATTCGGACAGTGGAACATGCGTTGCTGTGCACATTTGGTCATTGGGGACTGTGGTGCGACTGCATTACCATGGAACAAGTAGGCTCTGCAATATTAGATATTAAAGTGTGCTTCATTTTTGGAGAAGGACATTGTTTACGGTTAAGTTATTGATTGAGGTTCAAATGGAATTTTTGTCAGTGAGAAGAACTGTGACTTTACACAGTGAATGTTTCAGAAAGTATTCACACCCCATGGATTTGGTTGTGTTACAGCCTGAATTTAAAATAGATTACATTTAGATTGTGTGTCACTGATCTACACACACTACCCCATAATGTCAAAGTGGAATTATGTTTTTAGAAACGTTTACAAATTAATTTAAAAAAATGAAAAGCTGAAATGTCCCGAGTCAATAAGTTTTCAATCCTTTTGTTAACTTAAGGTGTAAAAATGTGCATAGCAAGTCAGATAAATTGACTCACTCTGTGTGCAATAATAGTATTTAACTATTTTTTTGAATGACTACCCTATCTCTGTACCCCCACACACATACAATTATGGTATGAATATTATGGGCGGTTTGAATATTTATCTATTTTCCATTAATATATATGTTTTAGAATTTTTGTTTTCACTTTGACATTACAGAAAATGTTTGCAAAAGTACAATTAAATCTATTGTAATCCCCCTTTGTAACACAACAAAATGTGGAAAAAGTCCAGGAGTGTGAATACATTCTGAAGGCACAATATCTGTTCAATGTTGATCTTTGTTTAAAAACATAAACAAGTTTATAATGTTTAATGAGTCTTTCCTCTGTAGAGGAGCAACATGTATCTGGTAGTGTGTTCCTAAGTGGTTAGTGGATAAATGTTCACCCACGCGTGTTAACAAAGCACCAACCCTATTGAAATTAGGCAGATAATGGGGAGTCTGTTTTTGGTATAATATTTTTAATCCTGGGAAGGAAATCAGAGAGAGAGAGAGAGAGAATGCTATGTGACAACAACAGAAAAACAAAGGTCTCACTCCATCGTTCTCGTCTCTGTCAAACATAATCTCTCCCTGTGTCCCCAGGGACCTGGTTCTGGGCTGTGGCGCTCTCTTTCTGTGAGTTAAATTGTACCCTATTCCTATATATATATATATATATATATATATACAGTACCAGTCAAAAGTTTGGACACACCTACTCATTCAAGGGTTTTTCTTTATTTTTACTCTTTTCTACATTGTACAATAATAGTGAAGACATCAAAACTATGAAATAACACATGGAATCATGTAGTAACCAAAAAACGGTTAAATAAATCTAAATATATTTTATATTTGAGTTTCTTCAAAGTAGCCACCCTTTGCCTTGATGACAGCTTTGAACACTCTTGGCATTCTCTCAACCAGCTTCATGAGGTAGTCACCTGGAATGCATTTCAATTAACAGGTACTCCCTCTCACTGTAGTATGCTCTTCCTGGATGAGAGAGAGAGAGAGAGAGAGAGAGAGACAGAGAGAGAGAGAGAGAGAGAGAACTGATTATATAAGTTACAGGCAAAGCACATTACAGACTATAGCTGATCTCACAGAGAGAGAAATGTCTGTCCCCAATCGCCCTCTATTCCCTACATAGTGTACTACTGTGGGCCCTGGTCAAAAGTAGTGCACTATATAGGGAATAGGGTGCCATTTGGGACATATCCAAGCTTCCAGTGTTGACCTTATATTTCTTCTGTATTATCTCATGTTTTCATGCATAATTTAACATTGTTCCTTATAAAGGGGTGACTTCAATTATGCATTGTACCTATTACAGAGACTGGCAGCAGTTTAGTCCTAGCAAGAGCTCTAGTCTGTGGTATAACACCCTAGGGGTCATTTATCTAACTCCCCAAGCCACTAAACCACTACAATACCATCCATATGCCACCTGAAAAGGCCACACCACTGAGACAAATGGATTTACAGTAATCACTAGCTCCCCTCGCTGATAAGAGAATGCTAAAATTTTCCTTTTTTATTTTTGTCAGCGGAAAGGACATTTGCAAAGGCAGACAAAAAAAAAAAGCTGTGGTAGCACAGGCACACAGAGCGAATTAATGAATCCCTCTTGAGAGGTTAGGAAGATATCAGGCTTGTTTTATTTACAATATTATCTTTACAGTTCTTAACCTTTTTTTACGCTGACTCGGGCGCTGGAGACACAATGGAATCAGTCAAATGGTATTGTTTCACATGTAATTGAATGTCAAGGCTGCTGGGGCTGGGATGAGCTGAGTTTGGTGGGTGACGCCAGGGACCCAATGAAAGTAATATAATGACTTTGTAATGCCGAAAATAGAGTGTGTTCCCCGCAGGGGGGGGGGGACATCACAGGGACTACACCTTCTGTTATTGTTCAGAACCCTCTCGTTAGATCCTCCTCACTGGTAACACCGAACACCCCTCTACAACCTGTCTGTGTGTGTTTCTCAAAATGGTACCATATTACTGATACAGTACCTATACTATGCCGCTGGTCAAACGTGGTGCAGGGGGCGCTAGTAGGAACGTAACCTCGGACATGACTACGTCAATATTGCTTGCCTCGTTGTTCTTATTAGTTGCATCATTGGGAAAAAAGTGAGTAAGCAACATCTTGCAGTTTGTTAGATCAAAATGGTCTTCTTCTTGGTAAGGGAATGGGATCTGTGTCTGAAACCTCTTGGTAAGGGAACAGGATGTGTGTCTGAAACCTCTTGGTAAGGGAACAGGATGTGTGTCTGAAACCTCTTGGTAAGGGAACAGGATGTGTGTCTGAAACCTCTTGGTAAGGGAACGGGATGTGTGTCTGAAACCTCTTGGTAAGGGAACGGGATGTGTGTCTGAAACCTCTTGGTAAGGGAACAGGATGTGTGTCTGAAAGCTCTTGGTAAGGGAACAGGATGTGTGTCTGAAACCTCTTGGTAAGGGAACGGGATGTGTGTCTGAAACCTCTTGGTAAAGGAACGGGAAGTGTGTCTGAAACCTCTTGGTAAAGGAACAGGATGTGTGTCTGAAAGCTCTTGGTAAGGGCACGGGATGTGTGTCTGAAACCTCTTGGTAAAGGAACAGGATGTGTGTCTGATAGCTCTTGGTAAGGGAACGGGATGTGTGTCTGAAAGCTCTTGGTAAGGGAACAGGATGTGTGTCTGAAACCTCTTGGAACGGGATGTGTGTCTGAAACCTCTTGGTAAGGGAACATCCCGTGTGTCTGAAACCTCTTGGTAAGGGCACAGGATGTGTGTCTGAAACCTCTTGGTAAAGGAACAGGATGTGTGTCTGATAGCTCTTGGTAAGGGAACAGGATGTGTGTCTGAAACCTCTTGGTAAGGGAACGGGATGTGTGTCTGAAACCTCTTGGTAAGGGAACAGGATGTGTGTCTGAAACCTCTTGGTAAGGGAACAGGATGTGTGTCTGAAAGCTCTTGTTAAAGGAACAGGATGTGTGTCTGAAACCTCTTGGAACGGGATGTGTGTCTGAAACCTCTTGGTAAGGGAACGGGATGTGTGTCTGAAAGCTCTTGGTAAGGGAACGGGATGTGTGTCTGAAACCTCTTGGTAAAGGAACAGGATGTGTGTCTGATAGCTCTTGGTAAGGGAACGGGATGTGTGTCTGAAACCTCTTGGTAAGGGAACGGGATGTGTGTCTGAAACCTCTTGGTAAGGGAACAGGATGTGTGTCTGAAACCTCTTGGTAAGGGAACAGGATGTGTGTCTGAAAGCTCTTGGTAAAGGAACAGGATGTGTGTCTGAAACCTCTTGGAACGGGATGTGTGTCTGAAAGCTCTTGGTAAAGGAACAGGATGTGTGTCTGAAACCTCTTGGAACGGGATGTGTGTCTGAAAGCTCTTGGTAAGGGAACGGGATGTGTGTCTGAAAGCTCTTGGTAAGGGAACGGGATGTGTGTCTGAAACCTCTTGGTAAGGGAACAGGATGTGTGTCTGAAACCTCTTGGTAAGGGAACATCCCGTGTGTCTGAAAGCTCTTTTTTTGGGCCGATTCATTTAATTTCTGCAGTGAATGTAGAAAACACTCATATCAACAGTACACCATTATATCAGGATTTTACTGCAATAAAACAAGTGCCTCTGGACTGGAGTCTGTGGGGCGATTTATCTGAAATATCTCTGACTGCCAGTGTGTCTGTCTGCCAGGGTCATACATAGTGTTTGTTGTCCTGTCATTTGTCAAACAGAAACTTGCCGATGCTATCGGCTACTGTCAAACATAACAGGAAAAGTCATCACAATGTCAGGGCAACATTGAGATAATGTTCTCTTCATCACCAGGAGGCGAACTGAGCAGCAATCCAGCTCGCTCGGGGCCTTCTGAGGCCCAGAGGGCCCAAAAGGCACCCAAATGGCACCTTATTCCCTACATAGTGCACTACTTTTGACCAGAGCCCTATGGATCTTGGTCAAAAGTAGTGCACTAGGGAATAGGGTGTCATTTGAGACGCAGACATAGATTCTCCAATAGAGTCCCGAGGCGACTGTCACAGAGAGCAGTGAGTGGTTATCTCAGGAACCATCCATCAACCAGTCCGTCCATCCGACCTCTCTGTAAAATAAAGACTTGGAGCTGGAGTGTAGAGGATATGAGTCAGGCTTAAGGACAGGCTGCGCCTATTCTGTCCGACGAGATCCTCGTCAAAATTTTATAAACCCAATTCAAAAACACGCATTTCAAGGAGAGCTGTGGAGATGGAATTGAAGTCACTGGAACACTCTCACGAGAGTGGGTTGAGACAGAGTGGGTTGAGACAGAGTGGATTGAGA
This sequence comes from Oncorhynchus tshawytscha, assembly GCF_018296145.1. Classification (NCBI taxonomy): domain Eukaryota; kingdom Metazoa; phylum Chordata; class Actinopteri; order Salmoniformes; family Salmonidae; genus Oncorhynchus; species Oncorhynchus tshawytscha. The sequence goes on along the minus strand of NC_056441.1, from coordinate 9,281,280 downwards.
CAGAGTGGGTTGAGACAGAGTGGGTTGAGACAGAGTGGGTTGAGACAGAGTGGGTTGAGACAGAGTGGGTTGAGACAGAGTGGGTTGAGACAGATTTGAAGGAACGTTACTGAAAATCGAATAGTCTGTTGCGCTGTTAAAACAATGTTGTTTTGCTAAGGTGTGAGGGTGGATCTGACAGAATTCTGTCTTTGTGTAATAATACCTGGCAGACAGAGTAAATGTTCTGCCTCCAAACCAACCCTCGAGTAAGATCCTCTAGAGATCCAGGCTGTCCTTTCAACAAGATGTATTTTACGACACTGAGAACCAGAGGATAGCTCTGACAAAGAAAAATAAATAGACATAATAACATGTTTTTTTCCTGTCCCAAATGGCACCCTATTCCCTATATAGTGCACTACTTTTGACCAGAGCCCTATGGGTTTTCTTATGGGCTCTGGTCAAAAGTAGTGCACTATAAAGGGAATAGGGCGCCATCCGTGGTGCAAGCCTTTAATTTCCTAATGGTCTCGCTGACAGACAGCTGCAGGTGAAACAGGAAGTACTGTCAGAGCATGAGGTGATGTTTTGTGTCTGCATTCTGACCGTGGCTAGCTGAGCAAACAGCCCACTGGCAAGAGGACAACTAGGTCAATCTCACCGTTAAAGCTGGAATCCTCAATAGAGGAACTTCCACTTCCAATTGCAAAGAAGTTACTGAAAACAACAAACCCCGTTTTTTCCCTCGAGAACATCATTGCACGCTTAGACTGGCCCCAATTAGTCGATTGGTCGATTGTTTGGTTGATAGGCTATTGGTCGACAGAGATTTTTTTGTTGTTGTTGACCAGCAGCAAAAAAAAAAAAAATTCTGTCTTATTCGTGCACATCTCAGTGACGTTCTACCATTCGTATTATAGGAGTGGACACATTGTTTGTAGAGCGCACAACCTATGCTACAGTAGTGAGAAACTAGTTTTGGTTTATTTCATTCCATTTTAATGAGTTTAGTCAATTTAGTCATTGTCTTTTGTTTTTAGCGCTCCTGTCAGTATTGAGTATGGACGAGTACCTGCTTCTAGTACCTGCTTCTAGTACCTGCTACGCATAGAAGTAGGCTTATAGGCTACCTGGCCTGAGCGCAAATGTAGGCCTATAAATGTGCCCATTTGGGGATCTGATAGTATTACTGATTGGCTTAGTGCACCACCGCCAATGAGCTGTGGAGCTTCTAAAAGTAACGTTTTCTTCACCTCAAGACAACAAGGCAAACAAAGTCTCTTTTTACAGTTCCTCAATGTATTTGAAAAATCTTTCCAGTCATCGTGAAAGGGAATAATGTCAGGCTCCATTGAAACGTGATAAAATAGACCTACCCGATTACTTCTTATCCCTTGATCAAATAGTCCACAGCTGTGTCTGTCTATCCAGAGCTCACTGGCCCAGAATAATTGATACAATGTTGCAAGTTTGCTATCATGAGCTTCTGGCCTCTGGCCTTGACCCAAGTTAATATTTGATACAATGTTTCAAGTTTGTTGCAGACTGGCCATGTGTAGCCAAAGTGATTTATAGATTATTTATTTTTATCAGGATATTTTCTCCCTATAGGCTGCAATGTTTCTATTTGTTGGCTTTATGTAGGCTATTATTACATAGTTGTAAATGGCAATTGATGGGTTTGTATCATTTTCATTTAGATTTGGATAGAATTGTAATCAACAACATTGACAAGGATTTCGAGATACAAAAACGTTATTATATATCAATGAAATTGTTCCACGAAAATGTGCATATGAAAACAATAACTGGCACGCAGATCGGTAGAAATTGTAAGATAAATTGACATTCCACATGAGAAAGTTTATCGACTCCTCGTGAAGCTTAATACCAGCAACTTCAGGAGTGTGAAGGCAGAATCAGTTTTTTTTCTTCTTCTTCTGGTTATCTAGATGTCTGGCTTCCTCTTGAGTCATTTGCATCTTATTTCATCAAACAGTGCGCTTAAAGCATCAGAGAAGCTCAATGCATATAGTTGATTTCATTAAAACACATAGGGTGTGTCTATATACGGAAAAATACAGTGACCAACATGTTTTTTTTTAGTCGGGACACAGCCCTATTGCAGGCGAGATAGAATAGCACAATCTGTACTGCAAAATGGTTTATCTTGATGCATGACGCTCCTCAGCAACAACAACAATAAGAACGGTGAAGGGGGTGGCCAGTGGCGCTGTTTCCCCCTACTGCGGATTGCATCTTTAAGTCCGGAGGGTGAGTTACGGATGATCTAAGCCATGCACCCAGAAAAACACACATATAATTACACACACACATACACATGCATGGATGCACAAACGTGCATGCTCACACACACACACACACACACACACACACACACACACGCGCATATATACATACACACACGCACACCCAAACACACACTACTGTCTGCTCTTTGAGGGGAGACAAAATAGCACACACACAGAGAACCATGTCTTGAAAAGAAGCCTGTCAAATGAAAGTTAAAAGACAGCTAAGGAAGGAACCAACACTACACTCCTACTCCACAGATCTACTCCACAGTTCTACTCTATATTCCTACTCTACAGCCCTACTCTATATTCCTACTCTACAGTTCTACTCTACAGCACTACTCTATATCCCTACTCTATAGCCCTACTCTATATTCCTACTCCACAGTCCTACTCCACAGTCCTACTCCACGGTCCTACTCCACGGTCCTACTCTACAGCCCTACTCTATATTCCTACATCACAGTTCTACTCTACAGTTCTACTTCACAGTCCTACTCTACAGTCCTACTCAGTCCTACAGTCCTACTCTACAGTCCTACTCTACAGTCCTACTCTACAGTCCTGTCTACATTCCTACAGTCCTACTCTACAGTCCTACATCACAGTCCTACTCTACATTCCTACTCCACAGTCCTACTCTACAGGCCTCCACAGTCTACTCACAGTCCTACTACTCCACAGTCCTACTCCACAGTCCTACTCTACAGTCCTACTCCACAGTCCTACTCTACAGTCAACTCTACTCCACAGTCCACAGTCTAGTCCTACTCCACAGTCTACAGTCCTACTCTACAGTCCTACTCCACAGTCCTACTTTACAGTCCTACTCTACCGCCCTACTCTACAGTCCTGTTCAACAGTCCTACATCGCAGTCCTACTCTACAGTCCTGTTCAACAGTCCTACAGTCCTGTTCAACAGTCCTACTCTACAGTTCTACTCCACAGTCCTACTCTACAGTCCTACTCTACAGTCCTACTCTGCAGTTCTACTCTACAGTCCTACTCCGCAGTCTACAGTCCTACTCCACAGTCCTACTCTGCAGTCCTACTCTGCAGTCCTACTCTGCAGTCCTACTCCGCAGTCCTACTCTACAGTCCTACTCTACAGTCTACAGTCCTACTCCACAGTCCTACTCTACAGTCCTACTCTACAGTCCTACTCTACAGTCCTACTCCACAGTCCTACTCTACAGTCCTACTTCACAGTCCTACTCTACAGTCCTACTCCACAGTCCTACTCCACAGTCCTACATCAAAGTCCTACTCCACAGTCCTACTCTACAGCCCTACTCCACAGTCCTACTCTACAGCCCTACTCCACAGTTCTACTCCACAGTCCAACTCTAAAGTCATACTCCACAGTCTACAGTCCTACTCCACAGTCCTACTCCACAGTCCTACTCTACAGTCCTACTCCACAGTCCTACTTTACAGTCCTACAGTCTACAGTCCTACTCTACAGTCCTGTTCAACAGTCCTACATCGCAGTCCTACTCTACAGTCCTGTTCAACAGTCCTACTCTACAGTTCTACTCCACAGTCCTACTCTACAGTCCTACTCTACAGTCCTACTCTGCAGTTCTACTGCAGTCCTACTCCAGTCAGTCTACAGTCCTACTCCACAGTCTACAGTCCTACTCTGCAGTCCTACAGTCCTACTCTGCAGTCCTCTACAGTCTGCAGTCCTACTCTGCAGTCCTACTCCACAGTCCTACTCTACAGTCCTACTCCACAGTCCTACTCTACAGTCCTACTCCACAGTCTGCAGTCCTACTCCCTACAGTCCTACTCCACAGTCCTACAGTCCTACTCCACAGTCCTACTCTACAGTCCTACTCCACAGTCCTACTCCACAGTCCTACTCAAAGTCCTACAGTCCACAGTCCCTACTCTACAGTCCTACTCTACAGTCCTACCACAGTCCTACTCTACAGCCCTCCACTCCACAGTCCTACTCCACAGTCCAACTCCTAAAGTCATACAGTCCTGTTCACAGTCCTACAGTCCTACTCTACAGTCCTACTCCACAGTCCTACATCACAGTCCTACAGTCCTACTCCACAGTCCTACTCTACAGTCCTACTCCACAGTCCTACTTTACAGTCCTACTCTACCGCCCAGTCCTACTCCACAGTCCTGTTCAACAGTCCTACATCGCAGTCCTACTCTACAGTCCTGTTCAACAGTCCTACATCACAGTCCTACTCTACAGTCCTACTCCACAGTCCTACTTTCCTACAGTCCTACTCCACAGTCCTACTCGCCCTACTCTACAGTCCTGTTCAACAGTCCTAGTCCTACTCTACAGTCCTACTCTACAGTCCTACTTTACAGTTCTAACAGTCCTACAGTCCTGTTCACAGTCCTACTCTACTCTACAGTCCTGTTCAACAGCTACATCTCCTACTCTACAGAGCTACTCTAAAGTCATACTCCACAGTCTACAGTCCTACAGTCCTACTCCACAGTCCTACTCTACAGTCCTACTCTACAGTCCTACTCCACAGTCCTACTTTACAGTCCTACTCTACCGCCCTACTCTACAGTCCTGTTCAACAGTCCTACATCGCAGTCCTACTCTACAGTCCTGTTCAACAGTCCTACATCACAGTCCTACTCTACAGAGCTACTCTAAAGTCATACTCCACAGTCTACAGTGCTACTCCACAGTCCTACTCTACAGTCCTACTCCACAATTCTACTCCAAAGCCCTACTCTTACATTCCTACATCACAGTCCTACTCCACAGTCCTACTATACAGTCTTACATCACAGTCCTACTCTACAGTCCTACTCTACATCCTAATCCACAGTTCTACTCCACAGTCCTACTCCACAGTCCTACTATACAGCCCTACTCCACAGTCCTACTCCACAGCCCTACTCCACAGTCCTACTCTACAGCCCTACTCTACAGTCCTACTCCACAGTCCTACTCCACAGTCCCACATTACAGCCCTACTCTACAGTCCTACTCCGCAGTCCTACTCTACAGTCCTACTCTGCAGTCCTACTCTACAGTCCTACTTCACAGACCTACTCTACAGCCCTACTCTATATTCCTACATCACAGTCCTACTCTACATTCCTACTCTACATTCCTACATCACAGTTCTACTCTACATTCCTACATCACAGTCCTACTCCACAGTCCTACTCTACAGTCCTACTCTACAGTCCTACTCCACAGTCCAGTCCTACTCTACAGTTCAGTCCTACTCTACACAGTCCTACTCCACAGTCCTACACAGTCCTACTCTACAGTCCTACTCTACAGTCCTACATCAAAGTCCTACAGTCCTAGTCCTACTCAAAGCCTACTCTACAGTCCTACTTCACATTCCTACTCTATCACAGTCCTACTATACAGTCTTACATCACAGTCCTACTCCTACTCCTACATCCTAATCCTACAGTCCTACTCCACAGTCCTACTCTACAGTACACAGTCCTACTCTACAGTCAGACCTACTCCACAGTCCTACTCCACAGTCCTACTCTACAGTCCTACAGTCCACAGTCCTACTCCACAGTCCTACTCTACAGTCCTACTCCACAGTCCTACTCTACAGTCCTACTCCACAGTCCTACTCCACAGTCCTACTCCACAGTCCTACTCCACAGTCCTACTCCACATTCCTGTTCAACAGTCCTACTCTGCAGTCCTACTCTGCAGTTCTACTCTGCAGTCCTACTATACAGTCCTACTCCACAGTCCTACTCTACAGTCCTACTCCACAGTCCTACTCCACATTCCTGTCCTACTCTGCAGTCCTACTCTGCAGTTCTACTCTGCAGTCCTACTCCGCAGTCTACAGTCCTACTCCACAGTCCTACTCTGCAGTCCTACTCCCCAGTCCTACTCCCCAGTCCTACTCTGGTCTACTCTACAGTCCTACTCCACAGTCTGCAGTCCTAGTCCACAGTCCTACTCTACAGTACTACTCCACAGTCCTACTCCCCAGTCTACAGTCCTACTCCACAGTCTACAGTCCTACTCCACAGTCCTACAGTCCTACTCCACAGTCCTACTCCACAGTCCTACTCCACAGTCTACAGTTCTACTTCACAGTCCTACTCCACAGTCTACAGTCCTACTCCAAAGTCTACAGTCCTACTCCACAGGTCTACTCCACAGTCCTACTCTACAGTCCTACTCCACAGTCCTACTCCACAGTCCTACTCCACAGTCCCTCCACATATCACACCAGGACCCAGCTGAACCAGGCAGGATCCAAAAACCAACCCCAGCAACACTACGCTAAGCAGATCAGAGGAAATCAACTCTGTAAGCTACTTACTACACAGCAGCTCAATAATTCCACCCAGAAGTGACACTGACACATTGGCTACGTCTGAAATGTCATCATATTCCCTATACAGTGCAGTACTTATGGGCCCATTAAACCTTATGTGCTCTATCTCCGTGCCGACTAGGTGAAAAACATGTCGATGTGCCCTTGAGCTCTAATTGCTCCTGTAAGTCGCTCTAGATAAGACTCTGAATAAGAGTATCTGCTAAATTACTAAAATGTAAAAAAACAAAAAAACATTATAAATGTTCTAAAAGTTAGTACATTATAGTAGTAGCACATTATATAGGGAACAGGGTGCCATTTTGGACCCATCCATTTTCTCTGTCTCTTGGGAGTCAGGCTCCATCCTAATAACTACACCTTCCTGGCAGCCTATCAGGAACAAGGAATAACATGTCTGCACCACTTTGTCGAGGGGATTAACGAAGACAGGCATTTGCTAAAGTCCATCTTGTGGTAAAGCTTCTTCTAAATATTTAAGTTTTCAGGTAAGACCAAAGTGCTGTGTTGAAGTAACAATGTTTATTGCAACAACAGGGGAAGGCAAACCACAGGTAAAGACAAGCAGGGGTCGATAATCCAGAGCAGTGGGGCCAAGGTACAGGACGGCAGGCAGGCCCAAGGTCAGGTCAGGCAGAGGTCGGTAATCCAGAGCAGTGGGGCCAAGGTACAGGATGGCAGGCAGGCCCAAGGTCAGGTCAGGTCAAGGGTCAAAACCAGGAGGACAAGAAAAAGAGAGACTGGGGAACAGCCGGAGCTGAGACAAAACGTTGGTTAACTTGAACAAAGATGAACTGGCAACAGACAAACAGAAATCCCAGGTATAAGTACCCAGGGAATAATGGACGACACCTGGTGGGGGGTGGAGAGTGACAAAATATGATTTCCTTTGGCTACCATTTCACTGTGAGAACAAGATGATGTAATACTAATAAGTAATGCAGCAGCGTTACAGTAGAGTAGAGGATGAACTCTTGCCCACCCAGAAGAACTGTTCCTTTCCACCAGCTCAGCAACACTCACACACTCTGCTCTCCTTCAAGTCCTTGTGTTGGCTGGTCAAGAAGTACAGACATACTGTATCAAATGTGACATCATGCTAAATCAACAGTGTTGGATGTCAGCTTCTCTGAGCCGCGTTATTCCTTTTGATGTTAACACGGATGGCCGTGACTGTTAGGAGACATCAAATATATTCAAGTCAAAACAGAGACAGGAAAAAAAAAACTCTAAGATGTTACTCATGACTTAGTCATAGTGATGTGTGTATGTTGGACATGAGCAGACAGACACCACTTATACACACAGCAGCAGCAGCAGCAGTATTACTGTCGTATTACTACTAGTAGCAGAAGCAGGAGGAGCAGGAGTAGTACCAGCAGTAGTAGCAGTTGTAGTAGTAGTAGTAGTAGTAGTACTAGTAGTAGCAGTAGTAGTAGTAATAGTAAACAGCATTATTAGTAGTAACAGTAGTAGTAGTAATTGTAGTAGTACCAGCGGTAGTAGTATTAGTAGTAGTAGTACGAGAAGTAGCAGTAGTAACAGTAGAAGTAGTAGTATCAGCAGTAGTAGCAGTAGTACTACCGGCAGTAATAATAGCAGTAGTAGCAGTAGACAGTAGTAGGTAATAGTAGTATTAGTAATAGTAGTAGTAGTAGTATTAGTAGCAGCAGTCGAAGTGGTAGTAGCAGCAGTAATAGTTGTAGTAGTTGTAGTACCAGTAGTAGTAGTAATAGTAGTAGCAGCACTAATAATAGTAGTAGCTGTAGCAGAAGTTGTATTAGTAGTAGACAGCAGTAGTAGTACACATCAGCAGCAGTAGTAGTAGTAGTAGTCAGCAGTAGTAGTACACATCAGCAGCAGCAGTAATAGTAGTAGTAGTAGTAGACAGCAGTAGTAGTATACATCAGCAGCAGCAGTAATAGTAGTAGACAGCAGTAGTAGTACACATCAGCAGCAGTAGTAGTAGTAGTAGTAGTAGTAGACAGCAGTAGTAGTACACATCAGCAGCAGTAGTGGTAGTAGTAGTACAAGAAGTAGTGGTACCAGCAGTTGTAGTAAAACTAGTAGTACTAGTAGCAGCAATAGTAGTGGTGGTAGTAGTAGTAGTAGTGGTACCAGCAGTTGTAGTAAAACTAGTAGTACTAGTAGCAGCAATAGTAGTGGTGGTAGTAGTAGTAGTAGTAGACAGTAGCAGTAGTGCCAGTAGTAGTAGTAGACAGCAGTAGTAGTAGGCAGCAGTAGTAGTAGGGAGCAGTAGTAGTAAACAGCAGCAGAAGTAGTAATAGTAGCAGTAGTAGTAGCAGACAGCAGTAGTAGCAGTAATATTAGTAGTAGCAGTAGTATAAGAAGTAATAGTAGCAGTAGCAGTAGTAGTACTAGTAGTAGTAGCAACAGTATTAGCAGCAGTAGTACTACTAGTAGTAGCAGTAGCAGTAGTAGTACTAGTAGTAGTAGTAGCAGTAGTAAAAGTATTAGAAGTAGCAGTAGTAGTAGTAGCAGTAGTAATAGTAGTAGTAGTAGCACTACTACTAGTAGTAGTAGTAGTAGTAGTAGTAGTAGTAGTAGTAGTAGTAGTAGTATAATAAGTAGTAGCAGTAGTAGTAGTGGTAGTAGTAGTAGTAATGGTAGTAGTAGTAGTAGTAGTGGTAGTAGTGGTAGTAGTAGTGGTAGTAGTGGTAGTAGTAGTAGTAGTGGTAGTAGTGGTAGTAGTAGTGGTAGTAGTGGTAGTAGTAGTGGTAGTAGTGGTAGTAGTGATAGTAGTAGTGGTAGTAGTGGTAGTAATGGTAGTAGTGTGGTAGTAGTGGTAGTAGCAGTAGGTAGTAGTAGTAGTAGTGGTAGTAGTGGTAGTAGTAGTGGTAGTAGTGGTAGCAGTATTAGTAATTGTAGTAGCAGTAATGGTACTAGTAGTAGTAGCAGTAGTGGTAGTAGTAGGCAGTAGTGGTAGTAGTGGTAGTAGTGGTAGCAGTAGTAGTAGTGGTGGTAGTAGTAGTAGTAGTGGTAGTAGTAGTAGTGGTAGTAGTGGTAGTAATGGTAGTAGTAGTGGTAGTAGTAGTGGTAGTAGTAGGGGTAGGTAGTAGTGGTTGTAGTAGTGGTAGTACTGGTAGTAGTAGTGGTAGTAGTGGTAGTAGTAGCTGGTAGTAGTGGTAGTAATGGTAGTAGTAGTGGCAGTAGCAGCAGTAGTACTAGTAATAGTGGTAGTTGCAGTAGCATTAGTAGCAAGAGTAGTAGGAGAGGTAGGAGTAGCAGTAGTAGTCATATTAGCAGTAGTAGAAGTAGCAGCAGTAGTAGCACCAGTTGCAGTAGTATTAGTAGTAGCAGCAGCAGTATTAGTAGTGTTAGACAGTAGTAGTAGTAGAAGTAGAAGTAGTAGTAGCAGTAGCAGTGGTAGTAGTAGTAGCAGCAGTAGTAGTAGTAGTAAACAGTAGTAGTAGTAGTGGTAGTGGTAGTCATGGCAGTCAGCAGTAGTAGTGGTAGTAGTAGGGGTAGTAGTAGTAGTAGTGGTAGTAGTATTAGTAGTAGTGGTAGTAGTAGTAGTAGTAGTAGTGGTAGTAGTGGTAGTAGTAGTGGTAGTAGTGGTAGTAGTGGTAGTAGTAGTGGTAGTAGTGGTAGTAATGGTAGTAATGGTAGTAGTAGTGGTAGTAGTAGGGTAGTAGTAGTAGTAGTGGTAGTAGTGGTAGTAGTAGTGGTAGTGGTAGTAGTAGTGGTAGTAGTGGTAGTAGTAGTGGTAGTAGTGGTAGTAGTAGTGGTAGTAGTGGTGGTAGTAGTGGCAGTAGTAGGGCAGTAGTAGTGGTAGTAGTGGTAGTAATGGTAGTAGTGAGTGGTAGTAGTGGCAGTAGTAGTGGTAGTAGTGGCAGTAATGGTAGTAGTAGTGGTAGCACTTGTAGTAGTGGTAGTAGTAGGGTAGTAGTAGTGGTAGTAGTGGTAGTAGTGGTAGTAGTAGTGGTAGTAGTGGTAGTAAGGTAGTAGTAGTGGTAGTAGTGGTAGTAGTGGCAGTAGTAGTGGTAGTAGTGGTAGTAGTGGTAGTAGTAGGGGTAGTAGTAGTGGTAGTAGTGGTAGTAGTGGTAGTAGTAGTGGTAGTAGTAGTAGTAGTAGTAGTAGTGGTAGTAGTGGTAGTAGTGGTAGTAGTAGGGTAGTAGTAGTGGTAGTAGTGGTAGTAGTGGTAGTAGTAGGGCAAGTAGTAGTGGTAGTAGTGGTAGTAGTGGTAGTTAGTGGTAGTAGT
>NC_056441.1:9230441-9265441 GCF_018296145.1 Oncorhynchus tshawytscha | reverse complement strand
TACCTGTTGGTTATTACTGCATTGTCGGAACTAGAAGCACAAGCATTTCGCTACACTCGCATTAACATCTGCTAACCATGTGTATGTGACAAATAACATTTGATTTGATTTGATTTAGTAGTGATAGGTGTAGTGATAGTAGTAGTGGTAGTAGTAGTGATAGGTGTAGTGGTAGTAGTAGTCTACCACAGGTAATAACTGCAGTAAATCACTCCTGTATTTAGCTGACAGGGTTGTGCGTTTTGTGTTCTGTCTGTGTCTGTGTTCTGGCAAGTGGCTGTATGTGTGCGTGTGTCAGAACCTGTTAGACGCAGTGAGGCAGGCAGGGTTGTCTGGCTGGGGCAGGCTCAGCTCGGCGCTCGAGGCTGGCTCAGTGATGCCCTGCTGGGGTTGAGAGGAGTGACGTTATCAGACCCTGACTGTGTTCCAAAGGGCACCCTATTCCCTTGGTTTCTGGTCAAAAGTAGTGCACTATATATGGAATAGGGTGCCAAGTGGGATGTAGTCTCTGTCTGACAGATCAGGCCCAGTACAGACTCGTCCATCTAACCCGGTGTGACAGTGACAGCGCTCACATAGCCGTCACACTGCCCCAGGAAACATCAACAACCATTCCCTAGCCCTACCATGATGCCATCACTCACTCACTGACAGACAGACAGACAGACAGACAGACAGACAGACAGACAGACAGACAGACAGACAGACAGACAGACAGACAGACAGACAGACAGACAGACAGACAGACAGACAGACAGTTAGCCTTTTTTTTTTTTTTTTTTTTTTTGCAAGCTCTATTCTGAGCAAAGATAATGATTTGTTTAGTTTTTGGACTGTTAGGTTTGAATTTGTAAATTCTGTCTGTCCGACCGACCGACCATAAGGCCCACTGTCTGTCCGACCGACCGACCATAAGGCCCACTGTCTGTCCGACCGACCGACCATAAGGCCCACTGTCTGTCCGACCGACAACACACAGGTTGGTAAACAGTCACTGACAACAAAAGACACGGTTGGTAGATGGTGTTTACACAAACTAAAAAGATATCAAAGAGTGAAACTATTTTGGTACTGGGAGAAGAACTGCCATTCATTGTTAATTTAAATCAAAGTATGTTTTAATGATAGAACATCTTTTTTTCAAGAAAGGTTCCAGGAAGAGAATAAGCCTATTGTACTTGAGACAACCTGAAAATAACTACATACCCAAACCAGCATCATCCACACACACACTAACACACAGATACACCCCCTTTCTGAGGTGATATTTGAGGTGTTTTCCTGTACCAGTTAGCAGCTTATTAACATGGGACAATGTTGCTATGAGGGGCTGTGTTGCAATGCCAGCCCACACCACCTAAATTCATCTTGCGTTTCCTCTTCTTCCTCTCTTCCTCTGTCTCAGCCTCTTCTTCTTCTCTTCCTGTCTCAGCCTCTTCTTCCTCTCATTCTCTGTCTCAGCCTCTTCTTCTTCTCTTCCTCTGTCTCAGCCTCTTCTTCTTCTCTTCCTCTGTCTCAGCCTCTTCTTCTTCTCTTCCTCTGTCTCAGCCTCTTCTTCTTCTCTTCCTCTGTCTCAGCCTCTTCTTCCTCTCATTCTCTGTCTCAGCCTCTTCTTCTTCTCTTCCTCTGTCTCAGCCTCTTCTTCTTCTCTTCCTCTGTCTCAGCCTCTTCTTCTTCTCTTCTGTCTCAGCCTCTTCTTCTTCTCTTCTGTCTCAGCCTCTTCTTCTTCTCTTCCTCTGTCTCAGCCTCTTCTTCTTCTCTTCCTCTGTCTCAGCCTCTTCCTCTGTCTCAGCCTCTTCCTCTTCTCTTCCTCTGTCTCAGCCTCTTCTTCTTCTCTTCCTCTGTCTCAGCCTCTTCCTCTTCTTTCCTCTGTCTCAGCCTCTTCCTCTTCTCTTCCTCTGTCTCAGCCTCTTCTTCTTCTCTTCCTCTGTCTCAGCCTCTTCTTCTTCTCTTCTGTCTCAGCCTCTTCTTCTTCTCTTCCTCTGTCTCAGCCTCTTCTTCTTCTCTTCCTCTGTCTCAGCCTCTTCTTCTTCTCTTCCTCTGTCTCAGCCTCTTCCTCTTCTCTTCCTCTGTCTCAGCCTCTTCCTCTTCTCTTTCTCTGTCTCAGCCTCTTCCTCTTCTCTTCCTCTGTCTCAGCCTCTTCTTCTTCTCTTCCTCTGTCTCAGCCTCTTCCTCTTCTCTTCCTCTGTCTCAGCCTCTTCCTCTTCTCTTCCTCTGTCTCAACCTCTTCTTCTTCTCTTCCTCTGTCTCAGCCTCTTCCTCTTCTCTTCCTCTGTCTCAGCCTCTTCCTCTTCTCTTCCTCTGTCTCAGCCTCTTCCTCTTCTCTTCCTCTGTCTCAGTCTCTTCTTCTTCTCTTCTGTCTCAGCCTCTTCTTCTTCTCTTCTGTCTCAGCCTCTTCTTCCTCTCATCCTCTGTCTCAGCCTCTTCTTCTCTTCCTCTGTCTCAGCCTCTTCTTCTCTTCCTCTGTCTCAGCCTCTTCTTCTCTTCTGTCTCAGTCTCTTCTTCTTCTCTTCTGTCTCAGCCTCTTCTTCTTCTCTTCTGTCTCAGCCCCTTCTTCCTCTCATCCTCTCTGTCTCTCCTTCTCTTCCTCTGTCTCAGTCTCTCCTTCTCTTCCTCTGTCTCAGCCTCTTCCTCTGTCTCAGCCTCTCCTTCTCCTTCTCTTCCTCTGTCTCAGCCTCTTCCTCTGTCTCAGTCTCTCCTTCTCTTCCTCTATCTCAGTATCTCCTTCTCTTCCTCTGTCTCAGCCTCTTATTCTCTTCTTCTGTCTCAGCCTCTTCCTCTGTCTCAGCCTCTCCTTCTCTTCCTCTGTCTCAGCCTCTTCCTCTGTCTCAGCCTCTCCTTCTCCTTCTCTTCCTCTGTCTCAGCCTCTTCCTCTCTTCCTCTGTCTCAGCCTCTTCTTCTCTTCCTCTGTCTCAGTCTCTCCTTCTCTTCCTCTGTCTCAGTCTCTCCTTCTCTTCCTCTGTCTCAGCCTCTTCCTCTCTTCCTCTGTCTCAGCCTCGTCTTCTCTTCCTCTGTCTCAGCCTCTCCTTCTCTTCCTCTGTCTCAGCCTCTCCTTCTCTTCCTCTGTCTCAGCCTCTTCTTCTCTTCCTCTGTCTCAGCCTCTTCCTCTCTTCCTTTGTCTCAGCCTCTTCTTCTCTTCCTCTGTCTCAGCCTCTTCTTCTCTTCCTCTGTCTCAGTCTCTCCTTCTCTTCCTCTGTCTCAGCCTCTTCCTCTCTTCCTCTGTCTCAGCCTCTTCTTCTTCCTTTGTCTCAGCCTCTTCTTCTTCTCCTCTGTCTCAGCCCCTCCTTCTCTTCCTCTGTCTCAGCCTCTCCTTCTCTTCCTCTGTCTCAGCCTCTCCTTCTCTTCCTCTGTCTCAGCCTCTTCTTCTTCTCTTCTGTCTCAGCCTCTTCTTCTCCTTCTCTTCCTCTGTCTCAGCCTCTTCCTCTGTCTCAGTCTCTCCTTCTCTTCCTCTGTCTCAGTATCTCCTTCTCTTCCTCTGTCTCAGCCTCTTATTCTCAGCCTTCTCTTCTCTCTCAGCCTCTTCCTCTGTCTCAGTCTCTCCTTCTCTTCCTCTGTCTCAGCCTCTTCCTCTGTCTCAGCCTCTCCTTCTCTTCCTCTATCTCAGTATCTCCTTCTCTTCCTCTGTCTCAGCCTCTTATTCTCTTCTTCTGTCTCAGCCTCTTCCTCTGTCTCAGCCTCCTCTTCTCTTCCTCTGTCTCAGCCTCTTCCTCTGTCTCAGCCTCTTCCTCCTTCTTCCTCTGTCTCAGCCTCTTCCTCTCTTCCTCTGTCTCAGCCTCTTCTTCTCTTCCTCTGTCTCAGTCTCTCCTTCTCTTCCTCTGTCTCAGCCTCTCTGTCTCAGCCTCTTCCTTCCTCTGTCTCAGCCTCTTCCTCTCTTCCTTTGTCTCAGCCTCTTCTTCTCTTCCTCTGTCTCAGTCTCTCCTTCTCTTCCTCTGTCTCAGCCTCTTCGTCTCTTCCTCTGTCTCAGCCTCTTCCTCTCTTCCTTTGTCTCAGCCTCTCCTTCTCTTCCTCTGTCTCAGCCTCTCCTTCTCTTCCTCTGTCTCAGCCTCTCCTTCTCTTCCTCTGTCTCAGCCTCTTCCTCTCTTCCTCTGTCTCAGCCTCTTCCTCTCTTCCTCTGTCTCAGCCTCTTCCTCTCTTCCTCTGTCTCATCCTCTTCTTCTTCTCTTCTGTCTCAGCCTCTTCTTCTTCTCTTCTGTCTCAGCCTCTTCTCCTTCTCTTCCTCTGTCTCAGTCTCTCCTTCTCTTCCTCTGTCTCAGTCTCTCCTTCTCTTCCTCTGTCTCAGCCTCTTCCTCTCTTCCTCTGTCTCAGCCTCTTCCTCTGTCTCAGCCTCTTCTTCTTCTCTTCCTCTGTCTCAGCCTCTCCTTCTCTTCCTCTGTCTCAGCCTCTTCCTCTCTTCCTCTGTCTCAGCCTCTTCCTCTCTTCCTCTGTCTCAGCCTCTCCTTCTCTTCCTTTGTCTCAGCCTCTTCTTTTCTTCCTCTGTCTCAGCCTCTTCCTCTCTTCCTCTGTCTCAGCCTCTTCTTCTTCTCTTCCTCTGCCTCAGCCTCTTCTTCTTCTCTTCTGTCTCAGCCTCTTCTTCTTCTCTTCCTCTGTCTCAGTCTCTCCTTCTCTTCCTCTGTCTCATCCTCTTCTTCTTCTCTTCTGTCTCAGCCTCTTCTTCGTCTCATCCTCTGTCTCAGCCTCTCCTTCTCTTCCTCTGTCTCATCCTCTTCTTCTCTTCATCTGTCTCAGTCTCTTCTTCTTCTCTTCTGTCTCAGCCTCTTCTTCTCTTCCTCTGTCTCAGTCTCTCCTTCTCTTCCTCTGTCTCAGTCTCTCCTTCTCTTCCTCTGTCTCAGCCTCTTCTTCCTCTCATCCTCTGTCTCTGTCTCTCCTTCTCTTCCTCTGTCTCAGTCTTTCCTTATCTTCCTCTGTCTCAGCCTCTTCCTCTCTTCCTCTGTCTCAGCCTCTTCCTCTGTCTCAGCCTCTTCTTCTTCTCTTCCTCTGTCTCAGTCTCTCCTTCTCTTGCTCTGTCTCAGCCTCTCCTTCTCTTCCTCTGTCTCAGTCTCTCCTTCTCTTCCTCTGTCTCAGTCTCTCCTTCTCTTCCTCTGTCTCAGTCTCTCCTTCTCTTCCTCTGTCTCAGCCTCTCCTTCTCTTTCTCTGTTCTGCTTCCTGACATACTCCCTGAGTGGAACACTGAGATGGAACACTGAGATGGAATACTGTTCTTTCTGATTCACTCCTGTGGCATGTGATATATTTTGGAGGAGTGTTGGATTCTCTTGTGGTGCACTGCGTGTGTTTGTCTAAGGAGAGCGTTGATTTGAACTTCAGAAAGCCTTTGTCTGTGGATGTGTCCCACGCGGCACCCTATTCCCTACATAGTGCACTACTACTGCACTACTAGACCAGAACCCTATGAGCCCTATGCAATGTGGATTGCAAATAAAAACACCCCAAGAACAAAGTGCCACCCAACCTGGTTTAAAGACAGAGGTTCCTGTCAGTTTATTGCCAATAAAGAACCTGCTGGGACCTTACAAACAATGGAACATATTTTCTAGTAGATAGGGCTGAAGCCATGAGAGATAACGTAAGATAGGGTGTGGAAACAAGATGAAAGGATAGGCGGAGGTGAAGCGAGAGAGAGGGGGAGGGGAAGAGAGAGAAGGGGAGAGAGGGGGAGGTGACAAGAGAGAGTGGGAGGTGATGAGAGACGGGTAGGTGACGAGAGAAGGGGAGGAGAAGAGAGAGAGGGGGAGAGAGGGGGAGATGACAAGAGAGAGGGGAGATGACGAGAGGGAGGGGGAGGTGAAGAGAGAGAGGGGTGAAGAGAGAGAGAGAGAGAGAGAGAGAGAGGGTGGAGGTGAAGAGAGAGAGGGGAGAGGTGAAGAGAGAGAGAGGGAGGTGAAGAGAGAGAGAGGGGGAGGTGAAGAGAGGGGGAGGGGAGGTGAAGAGAGAGAGGGGGGAGGTGAAGAGAGAGAGAGGGGGAGGTGAAGAGAGGGGGAGAGGGGAGGTGAAGAGAGAGAGAGGGGAGATGAAGAGAGGGAGGGGGAGATGAAGAGGGAGGGGAGGTAAAGAGAGAGAGGGGGTGGGGGAAGAGAGGGGTGTGAAGAGAGAGAGGGGGAGATGAAGAGAGAGAGAGGGGTGAAGAGAGAGAGAGAGGGTGGAGGTGAAGATAGAGGGGGAGGTGAAGAGAGAGAGAGGGGGAGATGAAGAGAGAGGGAGGGGGAGATGAAGATAGGGAGGGGGAGGTGAAGAGAGAAAGAGAGGGGGAGGTGAAGAGGGGGAGAGAGGGGAGGTGAAGACAGAGAGAGAGGGGTGAAGAGAGAGAGAGGGTGGAGGTGAAGAGAGAGAGAGGGGTGAAGAGAGAGAGAGAGAGGGTGTGGAGGTGAAGATAGAGGGGAGGTGAAGAGAGACAGCTTCTACACCTGCATTGCTTGCTGTTTGGGGTTTTAGGCTGGGTTTCTTACAGCACTTTGAGATATCAGCTGATGCACGAAGGGCTATATAAATCAATTTGATTTGATTTGATTTGAGAGAGGGGAGAGGTGAAGAGAGAGAGAGGGGGAGGTGAAGAGAGAGAGTGGAGGAGGTGAAGACAGAGAGAGGGGGAGGTGAAGAGAGGGGGAGAGGGAGATGAAGAGAGAGGGAGGGGGAGATGAAGAGATGAGGGAGAGGCAAAGAGAGAGAGAGGGGGAGGTGAAGAGAGAGAGAGGGGGAGGTGAAGAGAGGGGGAGATAGGGAGGTGAAGACAGAGAGAGAGGGGGGGTGAAGAGAGGGGGAGGGGAGGTGGAGAGAGAGGGGGAGGTGAAGAGAGAGAGAGGGGGAGGTGAAGAGAGAGAGAGGGGGAGGTGAAGAGAGAGGGGGAGGTGAAGAGAGAGGGGAGGTGAAGAGAGAGAGAGGGGAGGTGAAGAGAGGGGGGGGGGAGGTGGAGAGAGAGGGGAGGTGAAGAGAGAGAGGGGGAGGTGAAGACAGAGAGAGGGGGAGGTGAAGAGAGGGGGGAGAGGGAGATGAAGAGAGAGGGAGGGGGAGATGAAGAGATGAGGGGAGGCAAAGAGAGAGAGAGGGGAGGTGAAGAGAGAGAGAGGGGGAGGTGAAGAGAGGGGGAGATAGGGGAGGTGAAGACAGAGAGAGAGGGGGAGGTGAAGAGAGGGGAGGTGGAGAGAGAGGGGAGGTGAAGAGAGAGAGAGGGGGAGGTGAAGAGAGAGAGAGGGGGAGGTGAAGAGAGAGAGAGGGGAGGTGAAGAGAGAGAGAGGGGAGGTGAAGAGAGAGAGAGGGGAGGTGAAGAGAGAGAGCGGAGGAGGTGAAGACAGAGAGAGGGGGAGGTGAAGAGAGGGGGAGAGGGAGATGAAGAGAGAGGGAGGGGGAGATGAAGAGATGAGGGGGAGGCAAAAAGAGAGAGAGGGGGGAGGTGAAGAGAGAGAGAGGGGGAGGTGAAGAGAGGGGGAGATAGGGGAGGTGAAGACAGAGAGAGAGGGGGAGGTGAAGAGAGGGGGAGGGGGAGGTGGAGAGAGAGGGGGAGGTGAAGAGAGAGAGAGGGGGAGGTGAAGAGAGAGAGGGGGGAGGTGAAGAGAGAGGGGGGAGGTGAAGAGAGGGGGAGGTGAAGAGAGAGAGAGGGGGAGGTGAAGAGAGAGAGCGGAGGAGGTGAAGACAGAGAGAGGGGGAGGTGAAGAGAGGGGGAGAGGGAGATGAAGAGAGAGAGAGAGGGGAGATGAAGAGAGGGAGGGGAAGATGAAGAGGAGGGGAGGTAAAGAGAGAGAGGGTGGAGGTGAAGATAGAGGGGAGGTGAAGAGAGAGAGAGGGGGAGATGAAGAGAGAGGGAGGGGGAGATGAAGAGAGGGAGGGGGAGGCAAAGAGAGAGAGAGGGGGAGGTGAAGAGAGAAAGAGAGGGGGAGGTGGAGAGAGGGGAGGTGAAGAAAGAGAGAGAGGGGTGAAGAGAGAGAGAGAGAGGGGTGAAGAGAGAGAGAGAAGGTGTGGAGGTGAAGATAGAGGGGAGGTGAAGATAGAGAGGGGAGAGGTGAAGAGAGAGAGGGGGAGGTGAAGAGGAGAGAGAGAGGGGGAGGTGAAGAGAGGGGGAGAGGGAGATGAAGAGAGAGGGAGGGGGAGATGAAGAGATGGAGGGGGAGGCAAAGAGAGAGAGAGGGGGAGGTGAAGAGAGAGAGAGAGGGGGAGGTGAAGAGAGAGAGAGAGGGTGGAGGTGAAGAGAGAGAGGGGGGAGGTGAAGAGAGAGAGGGGGAGGTGAAGAGAGAGAGAGGGGAGGTGAAGAGAGGGGGAGGGGGAGGTGAAGAGAGAGAGAGAGGGGAGGTGATGAGAGAGAGAGGGGAGGTGAAGAAAGAGAAAGGGGAGGTGAAGAGAGGGGGAGAGAGGGGAGGTGAAGAGAGAGAGAGGGGAGATGAAGAGAGGGAGGGGGAGCTGAAGAGGGAGGGGGAGGTAAAGAGAGAGAGGGAGGGGGAAGAGAGAGAGGGGGAGCTGAAGAGAGAGGGGTGAAGAGAGAGAGGGGAGGAGAAGAGAGAGAGGGGGAGAGAGGGGAGATGACAAGAGAGAGGGGGAGATGACAAGAGGGAGGGGGAGGTGAAGAGAGAGAGAGGGGTGAAGAGAGAGAGAGGGTGGAGGTGAAGAGAGAGAGGAGAGGTGAAGAGAGAGAGAGGGAGGTGAAGAGAGGGGGAGGGGGAGATGAAGAGAGAGAGGGGGAGGTGAAGAGAGGGGGGGGGAGGTGAAGAGAGAGAGGGGAGAGAGGGTGGAGGTGAAGATAGAGGGGAGGAGAAGAGAGACAGGGAGCGGTGAAGAGCGAGAGAGGGGGAGGTGAAGAGAGAGAGCGGAGGAGGTGAAGAGAAAGAGAAGGGGAGATGAAGAGAGGGGGAGAGAGGGGAGGTGAAGAGAGAGAGAGAGGGGTGAAGAGAGAGAGAGAGGGTGGAGGTGAAGAGAGAGAGAGAGGGGTGAAGAGAGAGAGAGAGGGTGAGAGAGGGTGGAAGTGAAGAGAGAGAGGGGAAGAGAGAGGGGAGGGGGAGAGGAGGTGAAGATAGAGGGGGAGGGACGACGAGAGAGGGGAGAGAGGTGAAGAGAGAGAGGGTGGAGGTGAAGAGAGAAAGGAGGTGAAGAGAGGGGGGAGAGAGGGGAGGTGAAGACAGAGAGAGAGGGGTGAAGAGAGAGAGAGAGGGAGGTGAAGAGAGAGAGAGGGGGAGGTGAAGAGAGAGAGAGGGGGAGATGAAGAGAGAGAGGGAGGGAGATGAAGAGAGGGAGGGGGAGATGAAGAGGGAGGGGGAGGTAAAGAGAGAAAGGGGAGGGGGAAGAGAGAGAGGGAGGGGGAAGAGAGAGAGGGGGAGGTGAAGAGAGGAGGAGAAGAGAGAGGGGGGAGAGGGTGGAGGTGAAGAGAGAGAGAGGGGAGGTGAAGAGAGAGAGAGAGAGGGGTGAAGAGAGGGGAGGGGGGAGATGAAGAGAGAGAGGGGGAGGAGAAGAGAGAGGGGAGGTGAAGAGAGAGAGAGGGGAGATGAAGAGAGTGAGGGGGAGGCAAAGAGAGAGAGAGGGGAGGTGAAGAGAGAGTGAGGGGGAGGCAAAGAGAGAGAGAGGGGAGGTGAAGAGAGAGAGAGGGGAGGTGAAGAGAGAGAGAGAGAGGGGTGGAGGTGAAGTTAGAGGGGGAGGTGAAGAGAGAGAGAGAGAGGGTGGAGGTGAAGATAGAGGGGGAGGTGAAGATAGAGGGGGAGGTGAAGAGAGAGAGGGGGAAATGAAGAGAGAGGGAGGGGGAGATGAAGAGAGGGGAGGGGGAGATGAAGAGGCGGAGGGGGAGGCAAAGAGAGAGAGAGAGGGGGAGGTGAAGAGAGGGGGAGGTGAAGAGAGAGAGAGGGGGAGATGAAGAGAGGGAGGGGGAGGAGGCTAACGACAGAGAGAGAGGGGAGATGAAGAGAGGGAGGGGGTGATGAAGAGGGAGGGGGAGGTAAAGAGAGAGAGGGTGGAGGTGAAGATAGAGGGGAGGTGAAGAGAGAGAGAGGGGGAGGTGAAGAGAGAGAGAGAGGGTGGAGGTGAAGTTAGAGGGGAGGTGAAGAGAGAGAGAGAGAGGGTGGAGGTGAAGATAGAGGGGGAGGTGAAGATAGAGGGGGAGGTGAAGAGAGAGAGAGAGGGTGGAGGTGAAGAGAGAGAGAGGGGAGGTGAAGAGAGAGAGGGGGGAGGTGAAGAGAGAGAGAGAGAGGGTGGAGGTGAAGTTAGAGGGGGAGGTGAAGAGAGAGAGAGAGAGGGTGGAGGTGAAGATAGAGGGGGAGGTGGATAGAGGGGAGGTGAAGAGAGAGAGGGGGAAATGAAGAGAGAGGGAGGGGGAGATGAAGAGAGGGAGGGGGAGATGAAGAGGCGAGGGGGAGGCAAAGAGAGAGAGAGGGGGAGGTGAAGAGAGGGGAGGTGAAGAGAGAGAGAGGGGGAGATGAAGAGAGGGAGGGGGAGGCAAAGAGAGAGAGAAGGGGAGAAGAGAGAGAGGGGGAGGTGAAGAGAGGGGGAGAGAGGGAGGCAGACAGAGAGAGAGAGGGGAGATGAAGAGAGGGAGGGGGTGGATGAAGAGGGAGGGGAGGTAAAGAGAGAGAGGGTGGAGGTGAAGATAGAGGGGAGGTGAAGAGAGAGAGAGGGGGAGATGAAGAGAGGGGAGGGGAGATGAAGAGAGCGAGGGGGAGGCAAAGAGAGATAGGGGAGGTGAAGAGAGAGAGGGGGGGAGGTGAAGAGAGGGGGAGATAGGGGAGGAAGACAGAGAGAGAGGGGTGAAGAGAGAGAGAGGGGTGAAGAGAGAGAGAGGGGGTGGAAAGAGAGAGAGAGGGGAGGTGAAGAGAGAGAGGGGAGGTGAAGAGAGAGAGGGGGAGGTGAAGAGAGGGGAGGGGGAGAAGAGAGAGAGGGGGAGGTGAAGAGAGAGAGAGTGGAGGTGAAGATAGAGGGGGAGGTGAAGAGAGAGAGAGGGGGAGATGAAGAGAGAGGGAGGGGAGATGAAGAGAGCGAGGGGGAGGCAAAGAGAGATAGAGGGGGAGGTGAAGAGAGAGAGAGGGGAGGTGAAGAGAGGGGAGATAGGGGAGGTGAAGACAGAGAGAGAGGGGTGAAGAGAGAGAGAGGGGTGAAGAGAGAGAGAGGGGAGGGTGAAGAGAGGGAGGGGGGAGGTGAAGAGAGAGAGGGGGAGGTGAAGAGAGAGAGGGGGAGGAAGAGAGGGGAGGGGGAGGTGAAGAGAGAGAGGGGGAGGTGAAGAGAGAGAGAGAAGGGGAGGTGAAGAGGGGGGAGAGGGGAGGTGAAGAGAGAGAGAGGGGAGATGAAGAGAGGGGAGGGGGAGATGAAGAGGAGGGGGAGGTGAAGAGAGAGAGGGGTGGGGGGAAGAGAGAGAGGGGAGGTGAAGAGAGGGGGTGAAGAGAGGGGGGAGAGGGGGAGGTGAAGAGAGAGGAGGGGAGGTGAAGAGAGGGGTGTGAAGAGAGAGAGAGGGGAGATGAAGAGAGAGAGGGGGTGAAGAGAGAGACAGGGTGGAGGTGAAGATAGAGGGAGGTGAAGAGGGGAGGGGGAGATGAAGGAGAGAGAGGGGGAGATGAAGATAGGGGAGGGGGAGGGGAGAGAAAGAGAGGGGAGGTGAAGATAAGGGAGAGGGGGTGAAGAGTGAAGAGAGAGAGAAGGTGAGAGAGGGAGGGGAACAAGGGGGAGAGAGGGGAGGTGAAGACAGAGAGAGAGGGGTGAAGAGAGAGAGGGGAGGTGAAGAGAGAGAGAGGGGAGGTGAAGAGAGAGAGGGGGGTGAAGAGAGAGGGGAGAGGGGGGGGAGGAGGTGAAGAGAGAGAGAGGGGGGAGGTGAAGAGAGAAGGTGAAGATAGAGGGGGAGATGAAGAGAGAGAGAGGGGGGAGGGGGAGATGAAGAGAGCAGAGGAGGGGAGATGAAGAGAGCGGAGGAGAGGCAAAGAAGAGAGAGACAGGGGAGGTGAAGAGATGGGGAGAGGGAGAGGTGAAGAGAGAGAGAGAGGGGGAGGTGAAGAGAGAGAGGGGGGAGATGAAGAGAGGGGAGGGGGAGGTGAAGAGAGAGGGGGGAGATGAAGAGAAGGGGAGAGATAGGGGAGATGAAGACAGAGGGGGAGGAAGAGAGTGAAAAGAGAGGGAGGGGAGAAGAGAGGGGGGAGGTGAAGAGAGAGAGAGGGGGAGGTGAAGAAGAGAGAGAGAGAGGGTGGAGGAGATTTAAGAGGGGATGGAGGGAAGAGGTGAAGAGAGAGAGAGAGGGGTGGAGGTGAAGAGAGAGAGGGGAGGTGAAGAGAGAGAGAGGGGAGGGGAGGTGAAGAGAGAGGGAGGAGGTGAAGAGAGAGGGGGGGAGGTGGGAGAGAGGTGAAGAGAAGAGGGGGAGGTGAAGAGAGAGGGAGGGGGAGATGAAGAGATGAGAGGGGGAGAAAGAGAGAGAGAGGGGAGGTGAAGAGAGAGAGGGGGAGGTGAAGAGAGGGGGAGATAGGGGAGGTGAAGACAGAGAGAGAGGGGTGAAGAGAACAGAGAGAGGGTGAAGAGAGAGAGGAGGGGTGGAGGTGAAGAGAGAGAGAGGGGAGGTGAAGAGAGAGAGAGGGGGAGGTGAAGAGAGAGAGGAAGAGGGAGGTGAAGAGAGGGGGGAGGGGGAGAGTGAAGAGAGAGAGGGGGAGGTGAAGAGAGAGAGGGGGAGGTGAAGAGAGGAGAGGGGGAGGTGAAGAGAGGGGGAGAGAGGGGAGGTGAAGAGAGAGAGAGAGGGAGAGGGGGAGATGAAGAGAGGGGGAGGGAGGGGGGTGGGGGGAAGAAGAGAGGGGGAGGGGGGGTGAAGAGAGAGAGAGAGGGGAAGAAGAGAGAGAGGGAGGAAGAGAGGGGTGTGAAGAGAGAGAGGGGGAGATGTGAAGAGAGGGGTGAAGAGAGAGAGAGGTGGATAAAGTGAAGAGAGAGGAGAGGGGAGGTGAAGAGAGAGAGGGGAGGGGAGATGAAGAGAAAGAGGGAGGTGAAGAGAGGGGAGGAGGAGGTGAAGAGAGAAGAGAGGGGTGAAGAGAAGGGGGGAGAGAAGAGAGAGAGGAGAGAGAAGGGAGGTGAAGAGGCAAAGAGAGGGGGAGGTGAAGAGAGAGAGAGGGGGAGATGAAGAGAGAGAGATAGGGGAGGTGAAGAGAGAGGGGGAGATGAAGATAGGGAGGGGAGGTGAAGAGAGGGGTGAAAGAGAGGGGGAGGTGAAGAGAGAGAGGGGAGGTGAAGAGAGAGAGGGGAGGTGAAGAGAGAGAGAGGGGGAGGTGAAGAGAAGAGAGGGAGGTGAAGAGAGAGAGAGGGAGAGGGGAAGAAGAGAGGGGA
The DNA here is from genome assembly GCF_018296145.1 of Oncorhynchus tshawytscha. NCBI lineage: Eukaryota > Metazoa > Chordata > Actinopteri > Salmoniformes > Salmonidae > Oncorhynchus > Oncorhynchus tshawytscha. The sequence continues at coordinate 9,252,193 of NC_056441.1, read as the reverse complement.
GGGGAGATGAAGAGAAGAGGGGAGATAAGAGAGGATAGAGGGGGAGGTGAAGAGAGAGGAGGGGGAGGTGAAGAGAGGGGGAGAAGGAGGTGAAGACAGAGAGAGGGGGAGATGAAGAGAGGGGGAGAGAAGAGGGGGGGGAGGTGAAGAGAGAGAGGGGTGAAGAGAGAGGGAGAGGGGGAGGTGAAGAGAGAGAGAGGGGGAGGTGAAGAGAGGGGGAGGAGAAGAGGGGAGGGGATGAAGATAGAGGGGGGGGAGGTGAAGAGAGAGAGGGGGAGGTGAAGAGAGAGAGGGGGAGGTGAAGAGAGGGAGGGGGAGGTGAAGAGAGAGAGGGGGGAGGTGAAGAGAGAGGGGAGGTGAAGAGAGGGGAGAGAGGGGAGGTGAAGAGAGAGAAGAGGGGAGATGAAGAGAGGGGGGGGTGAAAGAAGAGAGAGGGGGAGGTGAAGAGAGAGAGGGGGAGGTGAAGAGAGGGGTGAAGAGAGAGAGAGGGGTGAAGAGAGAGAGAGAGGGGTGGAGGTGAAGATAGAGGGGAGGTGAAGAGAGAGAGAGGGGGAGATGAAGGAGAGGGAGGGGGAGATGAAGAGGGGAGGGGGAGGTGAAGAGAGAAAGAGAGGGGGAGGTGAACAGGGGGAGAGAGGGGAGGTGAAGACAGAGGAGGGGTGAAGAGAGAGAGGGTGGAGGTGAAGAGAGAGAGAGGGGTGAAGAGAGAGAGGAGGGGGAGGTGAAGATAGAGGGGAGGTGAAGAGAGGAGGGGAGAGGTGAAGAGAGAGAGGGGGAGGTGAAGACAGAGAGAGGGGGAGGTGAAGAGATGGGGAGAGGGAGATGAAGAGAGAGAGGGGGAGATGAAGAGATGAGGGGGCGAGAGGGGAGAGGGGGAGGTGAAGAGAGAGAGGGGGAGGTGAAGAGAGGGGGAGATAGGGGAGATGAAGGAGAGAGAAGAAGAGAGAGAGAGGGGGTGAGGTGAAGAGAGAGAGAGGGGGAGGTGAAGAGAGGGAGGGGAGGTGAAGAGAGAGAGAGAGAGGGTGGAGGTGAAGTAGATGGGGAGGTGAAGAGAGAGAGAGGGTGGAGGTGAAGATAGAGGGGAGGTGAAGAAGAGGGGGAGGTGAAGAGGGAGGGGAAGAAGAGAGAGGGAGGGGGGAGATGAAGAGAGGGAGGGGGAGATGAAGAGGCAGAGGGGGAGGCAAAGAGAGAGAGGGGGGAGGTGAAGAGAGAGGGGGAGGTGAAGAGAGAGAGAGGAAGAGAGGGAGGGGGAGGCAAAGAGAGAGAGGGGGAGGTGAAGAGAGGGGGAGATAGGAGGTGAAGACAGAGAGAGAGGTGAAGAGGAGAGAGGGGTGAAGAGAGAGAGAGAGGGTGGAGGTGAAGAGAGAGAGAGGGGTGAAGAGAGAGAGGGGGAGATGAAGAGAGAGAGAGGGGAGGTGAAGAGAGGGGTGAAGAGAGAGAGAGGGAGATGAAGAGAGAGAGAGGGGTGAAGAGAGAGAGAGGGTGGAGGTGAAGAGAGAGAGAGGGGGAGATGAAGGAGAGGAGGGGAGATGAAGATAGGGAGGGGGAGGTGAAGAGAGAAAGAGGGGGAGGTGAAGAGGGGAGAGAGGGGAGGTGAAGACAGAGAGAGGGGTGAAGAGAGAGAGGGTGGAGGTGAAGAGAGAGAGAGAGGGGTAGAGAGAGAAGAGAGAGAGGGTGGAGGTGAAGAGAGAGAGGGGGAGGAAGAGAGAGAGGAGGTGAAGAGAGGGGGGGGGAGGGGTGAAGAGAGAGAGAGGGGGGAGGTGAAGAGAGAGAGGGAGGTGAAGAGAGAGAGAGGGGGAGGTGTGAAGAGAGGGGGAGAGAGGGGAGGTGAAGAGAGAGAGAGGAGCTGAAGAGGGAGGGGGAGGTAAAGAGAGAGAGGGGGAAGAGAGAGGGGGGAGGTGAAGAGAGGGGTGAAGAGAGAGGGGGAGGTGAAGAGGGGAGGTGAAGACAGAGAGAGAGGGGGAAGAGAGAGAGAGGGTGGAGGTGAAGAGAGAGAGAGAGAGAGAGAGAGAGAGGGTGGAGGTGAAGAGAGAGAGAGGGGAGAGGTGAAGAGAGAGAGAGGGGAGGTGAAGAAGGGGGAGAGGGGAGGGAAGAGAGGGGAGAGAGGTGAAGAGAGAGAGGGGGAGATGAAGAGAGGGAGGGGGGAGCTGAAGAGGGGAGGGGAGGTAAGAGAGAGAGAGGGGGAAGAAGAGAGGGTGAAGAGAGAGGGGGGAGAAAGAGGGGGAGAGGGGAGGTGAAGACAGAGAGAGAGGGGTGAAGAGAGAGAGAGGGTGGAGGTGAAGAGGAGAGAGAGGGAAGAGAGAGAGAGGGGGAGGTGAAGAGAGAGAGGGGGGAGGTGAAGAGGAGAGGGGGTGAAGAGAGGGGGAGGGGGAGGTGAAGAGAGAGAGAGAGGGGAGGTGAAGAGAGAGAGGGGGGAGGTGAAGAGAGAGAGAGAGGTGAAGAGAGAGAGAGAGGGAGGTGAAGAGAGAGAGAGGGATGAAGAGAGGGAGGGGGAGCTGAAGAGGGAGGGGGAGAAAGAGAGAGAGGGGGGAAGAGAGAGAGGGGAGGTGAAGAGAGGGGGTGAAGAGAGAGAGGGGGAGGAGAAGAGAGAGAGGGGGAGAGAGGGGGAGATGACAAGAGAGGGGGAGATGACAAGAGGGGAGGGGGAGGAAGAGAGAGAAAGAGGGGAAGAGAGAGAGAGAGAGGGTGGAGGTGAAGAGAGAGAGGAGAGGTGAAGAGAGAGAGAGAGGGAGGTGAAGAGAGGGGGAGGAGATGAAGAGAGAGAGGGGGAGGTGAAGAGAGGGGGAGGGGGAGGTGAAGATAGGGGGAGGTGAAGAGAGAGAGAGGGGAGATGAAGAGAGAGGGAGGGGGAGATGAAGAGAGGGAGGGGGAGGCAAAGAGAGAGAGAGGGGAGGTGAAGAGAGAGAGGGGGAGGTGAAGAGAGTGGGGGAGGGGAGGTGAAGAGAGAGGGAGGTGAAGAGAGAGAGAGGGGTGAAGAGAGAGAGAGAGAGGGTGGAGGTGAAGATAGAGGGGAGGTGAAGAGAGAGGGGGGGGAAAGAGAGAGGGAGGGGGAGATGAAGAGAGGGAGGGAAGAGAGAGAGGGGGAGGAAGAGAGAGAGAGGGGAGGGGAAGAGAGGGGGAGAGGGGAGGTGAAGACAGAGAGAGAGGGGTGAAGAGAGAGAGAGAGAGGGGGGAGGTGAAGAGAGAGAGGGGTGAAGAGAGAGAGAGAGAGGGTGTGGAGGTGAAGAGAGAGGGAGGAGAAGAGAGAGAGGGGAGCGTGAAGAGCGAGAGAGGGGGAGGTGAAGAGAGAGAGCGGGAGGAGGTGAAGAGAGAGAGAAGGAGATGAAGAGAGGGGGAGAGAGGGGAGGGAAGAGAGAGAAAGGGGGAAGAGAGAGAGAGAGGGTGGAGGTGAAGAGAGAGAGGGGGTGAAGAGGGAGAGAGGGGTGGAGGTGAAGATAGAGGGGGAGGTGAAGAGAGAGAGGGGGGGAGATGAAGAGAGGGGAGAGGGGGAGGTGAAGAGAGAGAGAGAGGGGTGAAGAGAGAGGGAGGGGGAGAGGAGGTGAAGATAGAGGGGGAGGTGAAGAGAGAGAGGGGAGAGGTGAAGAGAGAGAGGGTGGAGGTGAAGAGAGAAAGGGGAGGTGAAGAGAGGGGGAGAGGGGAGGTGAAGACAGAGAGAGAGGGGTGAAGAGAGAGAGAGAGGGGAGGTGAAGAGAGAGAGAGGGGAGGTGAAGAGAGAGAGAGGGGGAGATGAAGAGAGAGAGGGGAGGTGAAGAGAGGGGAGAGAGGGGAGGTGAAGAGAGAGAGAGAGGGGTGAAGAGAGAGAGAGAGGGTGGAGGTGAAGAGAGAGAGGGGTGAAGAGAGAGAGAGAGGGAGGTGAAGAGAGAGGGGGGGGGGAGATGAAGAGAGAGAGGGGGAGGTGAAGAGAGGGGGAGGGGAGGTGAAGAGAGAGAGGGGGGAGGTGAAGAGAGAGAGAGGGGTGAAGAGAGAGAGAGAGAGGGTGGAGGTGAAGATAGAGGGGGGAGGTGAAGAGAGAGAGAGGGGAGATGAAGAGAGAGGGAGGGGAGATGAAGAGAGGGAGGGGGAGGCAAAGAGAGAGAGAGGGGGGAGGTGAAGAGAGAGAGAGGGGAGGTGAAGAGAGAGAGAGGGGAGGTGAAGAGAGGGGGAGAGAGGGGAGGTGAAGACAGAGAGAGAGGGGTGAAGAGAGAGAGAGAGAGAGAGAGAGAGAGTGAGAGAGGGTGGAGGTGAAGAGAGAGAGGGGTGAAGAGAGAGAGAGAGAGGGTGTGGAGGTGAAGATAGAGGAGAGGAGAAGAGAGAGAGGGGAGCGGTGAAGAGCGAGAGAGGGGGAGGTGAAGAGAGAGAGCGGAGGAGGTGAAGAGAGAGAGAAGGGGAGATGAAGAGAGGGGGAGAGAGGGGAGGTGAAGAGAGAGAGAGAGGTGAAGAAGGAGAGAGGGTGGAGGTGAAGAGAGAGAGGGGTGAAGAGAGAGAGAAAGGGTGGAGGTGAAGATAGAGGGGGAGGTGAAGAGAGAGAGGGGGAGATGAAGAGAGGGGGAGAGAGGGGAGGTGAAGAGAGAGAGAGAGGGGTGAAGAGAGAGGGAGGGGGAGAGGAGGTGAAGATAGAGGGGGGAGGTGAAGAGAGAGAGGGAGAGGTGAAGAGAGAGAGGGTGGAGGTGAAGAGAGAAAGGAGGTGAAGAGAGGGGGAGAGAGAGAGGGGGAGAGAGAGAGGGGGAAGAGAGAGGGGGAGGTGAAGAGAGAGAGAGGAGGTGAAGAGAGAGGAGGTGAAGAGAGAGGGAGGGAGGGGGAGGTGAAGAGAGGGGGAGAGAGGGGAGGTGAAGAGAGAGAGAGAGAGAGGGGGGTGAAGAGAGAGAGGAGAGAGGGTGGAGGGGAAGAGAGAGAGAGAGAGGGGAGGTGAAGAGAGGAGCGGAGGAGGTGAAGAGAGAGAGAAGGGGAGATGAAGAGAGGGGGAGAGAGGGGAGGTGAAGAGAGAGAGAGAGGGCTGAAGAGAGAGAGAGAGGTGGGAGGTGAAGAGAGAGAGGGTGAAGAGAGAGAGAGGGTGGAGGTGAAGATAGAGGGGAGGTGAAGAGAGAGAGGGGGAGATGAAGAGAGGGGGAGAGAGGGAGGTGAAGAGAGAGAGAGGGGGGGTGAAGAGAGAGGGAGGGGGAGAGGAGGTGAAGATAGAGGGGAGGTGAAGAGAGAGAGGGGAGAGGTGAAGAGAGAGAGGGTGGAGGTGAAGAGAGAAAGGGGAGGTGAAGAGAGGGGGGAGAGAGGGAGGTGAAGACAGAGAGAGAGGGGTGAAGAGAGAGAGAGAGAGGGAGGTGAAGAGCGAGAGAGGGGGGAGGTGAAGAGAGAGAGAGGGGGAGATGAAGAGAGAGAGGGGAGGTGAAGAGAGGGGGAGAGAGGGGAGGTGAAGAGAGAGAGAGAGGGGGTGAAGAGAGAGAGAGAGGGTGGAGGTGAAGAGAGAGAGGGGTGAAGAGAGAGAGAGAGACGGTGAAGAGAGGGGAGGGGGAGATGAAGAGAGAGAGGGGGAGGTGAAGAGAGGGGGAGGGGGAGGTGAAGAGAGAGATGGGGAGGTGAAGAGAGAGAGAGGGGGAGGTGAAGAGAGAGAGGGAGAGGGTGGAGGTGAAGATAGAGGGGAGGTGAAGAGAGAGAGGGGGAGATGAAGAGAGAGGGAGGGGGAGATGAAGAGAGGGAGGGGGAGGCAAAGAGAGAGAGAGGGGGAGGTGAAGGTAGAGAGAGGGGGAGGTGAAGAGAGAGAGAGGGGGAGGTGAAGAGAGGGGGAGAGAGGGACGGAAGACAGAGAGAGAGGGGGTGAAGAGAGAGAGAGAGGGGTGTGGAGGTGAAGATAGAGGGAGGAGAAGAGAGAGAGGGGAGCGGTGAAGAGCGAGAGAGGGGAGGTGAAGAGAGAGAGCGGAGGAGGTGAAGAGAGAGAGAAGGGGAGATTAAGAGAGGGGGAGAGAGGGGAGGTGAAGAGAGAGAGAGGGCTGAAGAGAGAGAGAGAGGGTGGAGGTGAAGAGAGATAGGGGTGAAGAGAGAGAGAGAGGGTGGAGGTGAAGATAGAGGGGGAGGTGAAGAGAGAGAGGGGAGGTGAAGAGAGGGGGAGATGAAGAGAGGGGGAGAGAGGGGAGGTGAAGAGAGAGAGAGAGAGAGGGGTGAAGAGAGAGGAGGGGAGAGGAGGTGAAGATAGAGGGGAGGTGAAGAGAGAGAGGGAGAGGTGAAGAGAGAGAGGGTGGAGGTGAAGAGAGAAAGGGAGGTGAAGAGAGGGGGAGAGGGAGGTGAAGACAGAGAGAGAGGGGTGAAGAGAGAGAGAGAGAGAGGGAGGTGAAGAGAGAGAGAGGGGGAGGTGAAGAGAGAGAGGGGGGAGATGAAGAGAGAGAGGGAGGTGAAGAGAGGGGGAGAGAGGGGAGGTGAAGAGAGAGAGAGAGGGGTGAAGAGAGAGAGAGAGGGTGGAGGTGAAGAGAGAGAGGGGTGAAGAGAGAGAGAGAGAGAGAGGGGGTGAAGAGAGAGGGAGGGGGAGAGGAGGTGAAGATAGAGGGGAGGTGAAGAGAGAGAGGGAGAGGTGAAGAGAGAGAGGGTGGAGGTGAAGAGAGAAAGGGGAGGTGAAGAGAGGGGGAGAGAGGGGAGGTGAAGACAGAGAGAGAGGGGTGAAGAGAGAGAGAGAGAGGGAGGTGAAGAGAGAGAGGGGGAGGTGAAGAGAGAGAGGGGGAGATGAAGAGAGAGAGGGGAGGTGAAGAGAGGGGAGAGAGGGGAGGTGAAGAGAGAGAGAGAGGGGTGAAGAGAGAGAGAGAGAGAGAGAGAGGGGAGGTGAAGATAGAGGGGGAGGTGAAGAGAGAGAGGGGAGAGGTGAAGAGAGAGAGAGGGGGAGGTGAAGATAGAGGGGTCGGTGAAGAGAGAGAGAGGGGGTGATGAAGAGAGAGAGAGGGGAGATGAAGAGAGAGAGAGGGGACATGAAGAGAGAGAGGAGGGGGAGGTGAAGAGAGAGAGAGGAGGTGAAGCGAGAGAGAGGAGGTGAAGAGAGAGGGAGGGAGGGGGGGAGGTGAAGAGAGGGGGAGAGAGGGGAGGTGAAGAGAGAGAGAGAGAGAGAGAGAGAGAGAGAGGGGTGAAGAGAGAGAGGGAGAGAGGGTGGAGGTGAAGAGAGAGAGAGAGAGGGGAGGTGAAGAGAGAGAGAGGGGTGAAGAGAGAGAGAGAGGGTGGAGGTGAAGAGAGAGAGAGGGGGTGAAGAGAGAGAGAGAGAGAGAGAGGGGTGAAGAGAGAGAGAGAGAGGGTGGAGGCGAAGATAGAGGGGGAGGTGAAGAGAGAGAGGGGGAGGTGAAGAGAGAGAGGGGAGGTGAAGAGAGAGAGGGGGAGGTGAAGAGAGAGAGAGGGGGAGATGAAGAGAGAGAGAGGGGGAGATGAAGAGAGAGAGAGGGGGAGATGAAGAGAGGGAGGGGAGGTAAAGAGAGAAAGGGGAGGGGAGGTGAAGAGAGAGAGACGGGTGAAGAGAGAGAGAGGGTGGAGGTGAAGAGAGGTAGAGGAGGGGAAGCGAGAGGTGAAGATGGAGATAGGGGGAGGTAAAGAGAGGGGGTGAAGAGATAGAGAGAGGGGTGAAGAGAGAGAGAGGGGTGAAGAGAGAGAGGGTGGAGGTGAAGAGAGAGGGGAGATGATGAGAGAGAGGGGGAGATGATGAGAGAGAGAGAGAGAGAGAGAAAGAGAAAGAGACACAGAGAGCGAGAGAGAAAGAGACACAGAGAGCGAGAGAGAAAGAGACACAGAGAGCGAGAGAGAAAGAGACACAGAGAGAGAGAGAGAAAGAGACACAGAGAGCGAGAGAGAGAGAGAAAGAGATACAGAGAGCGAGAGAGAGAGAGAGAGAGAGAGAAAGAGACACAGAGAGCGAGAGAGAGAGAGAAAGAGACACAGAGAGCGAGAGAGAGAGAGAGAGACACAGAGAGCGAGAGACACAGAGAGCGAGAGACACAGAGAGTGAGAGAGAGAGACACAGAGAGTGAGAGACACAGAGAGCTAGAGAGAGAGACACAGAGAGCGAGAGAGAGAGAGAGAGAGAGAGAGAGAGAGAGAGAGAGAGAGAGAGGGAGAGACACAGAGAGCGAGAGAGAGAGAGAGACACAGAGAGCGAGAGAGAGACACACACAGAGAGCAGAGAGAGACACAGAGAGAGAGAGAGAGAGAGAGAGAGAGAGAGAGAGAGAGAGAGAGAGAGAAAGAAAGAAACAGAATTTGTAGGACAAGCATCCCAGGAGGACCATTAGTGACAGGAGATTGTTAGAGACACATTCTCCCACAGCGATAAGAGACAGACTGGGGCTTCAGAGAACGATAAGATCTGCACTCTCAGTGTAGGTCCCAAATGGCACCCTATTCCCTGTAGGGCCCTGGTCAAATGTAGTGCACTATAAAGGGAGTGTCATTTGGGTGTCATTTCATGTAGCCTCACTGAAACATGGAGAGGAATGTGCTCTCTTGGCTTCAAACACAATTGCCAGTGTTATCTCTATCTCTGTACAACTGCACTATACACTGAGTGTACAAAATATTAAGAACACCTTCCTAATATTGATTAGTACCCCATTTTGCCCTCAGAACAGCCTCAATTCATCAGGTCATGGACTCTACAATGTGTCAAAACCGTTCCACAGGGATGCTGACCCATGTTGACTCAAATGCTTCCCACAGTTGTGTCAAGTTGGCTGGATGTCCTTTGGATGGTGGACCATTCTTGATACAAACGGGAAACTATTGAGTGTGAAAAACTCAGCAGTTTTGCAGTTCTTGACACAAACCGGTGCGCCTGGCACCTTCTACCTTAACCCGTTTAAAGGCTCTTAGATATTTTGCCCATTCACCCTCTGAATAAAACACATACACAATCCATGTCTCAATTGTCTGAAGGTTTAAAAATCCTTCTTTAACCTGTTTCTTCCTCTTCATCTACACTGATTGAAGTGGATTTAACAGGTGACATCAATAAGGGATCATAGCTTTCACCTTATAGGCCTATTTCTATTTTGCTATTTTATCAAAAGTGTTGGAAAAACTTGTCAATAATCAACTAACTGGCTTTCTTGATGTCTATAGTATTCTCTCTGGTAGGCTATCTGGTTTCTGCTCAGGTTATGGACTTATCACTGCAACCTTAAAGGTCCTCAATGATGTCAAAGCAATGTTGTGCTGCTATTTTTATTGACTTGGCCAAAGCTTTTGATATGGTAGACCATTTTATTCTTGTGGGCTGGCTAAGGAGTATTGGTGTCTCTGAGGGGTCTTTGGCCTGGTTTGCTAACTACCTCTCTCAAAGAGTGTATAAAGTCAGAACATCTGCTGTCTCAGCCACTGCCTGTCACCAAGGGAGTACCCCAAGGCTCAATCCTAGGCCCCACGCTCTTCTCAGTTTACATCAACAACATAGCTCAGGCAGTAGGACGCTCTCTCATCCATTTATATGCAGATGATACAGTCTTATACTCAGCTGGCCCCTCCCCGAATTTTGTGTTAAATGCTCTACAACAAAGCTTTCTTAGTTTCCAACAAGCTTTCTCTACCCTTAACCTTATTCTGAACACCTCCAAAACAAAGGTCATGTGGTTTGGCAAGAAGAACCACCGGTGTGACTACTACCTCTGAGGGTTTAAAGCTTGAGGTAGTCAACTCATACAAGTACTTGGGAGTATTGCTAGAGACGGTACACTGTCCTTCTCTCAGCACATACCAAAGCTGCAGGCCAAGGTTACATCTAGACTTGGTAATCTATAGTAATCACTCCTCTTTCACCCCAGCTGCCAAACTAACCCTGATTCAGATGACCATCCTACCCATGCTAGATTACGGAGACGTAATTTATAGATTGGCAGGTAATGGTGCTCTTGAGCGGCTAGATGTTCTTTACCATTCGGCCATCAGATTTGCCACCAATGCTCCTTATAGGACACATCACTGCACCCTATAATCCTCTGTAAACTGGTCATCTCGGTATACCCGTCGCAAGACCCACTGGTTGATGCTTATTTATAAAAACCCTTAGTCCTCACTCCCCCCTATCTGAGATACCTACTACAGCCCTCATCATACAACACCTGTTCTGCCAGTCAAATTCTGTTAAAGGTCCCCAAAGCACACACATCCCTGGGTCGCTCCTCTTTTCAGTTCACTGCAGCTAGAGACTGGAACGAGCTGCAAAAAAACACTCTAACTGGACACTTGTATCTTTTTATTAAAAGACTCAATAATGGACACTCTTACTGACAGTTGTGTCTGCTTTGTGTGATGTATTGTTGTCTCTACCTTCTTGTCCTTTGTGCTGTTGTCTGTGTCCAATAATGTTGTACCATGTTTTGTGCTACTGCCATGTTGTGTTGCTACCATCCTGTGTTGTCAAGTTGTGTTGGTGCCATGCTGTGTTGTTGTCTTAGGTCTCTCTTTATGTAGTGTTGTGGTGTCTCTCTTGTCGTGATGTGTGTTTTGTCCTGTATTTATATTTGTAATCCTAGGCCCTCGTCCCCGCAGGAGGCCTTTGTAGGTCGTAAATAATAATTTGTTCTTAACGGACTTGTCTAGTTAAATAAAGGTTAAATAAATAAAGGTTATAAACTGTATACTCAGTGTATACCAGCATCATCCTTACCTTGGCGGTAGAGGACACATTCAAAGACATAGCATTGGACAGTGTAAAATTAGGGATATTTGAGACTTGGGAGAATTGACACTACCAGCTGTTCAGGCACTATACTTGGCTCCAGAACTTTCTGTCTGGCCAGATACTGCCACTTGGTGACGTCAGTACTATGGGCCTATGTGTTTGGTGTGGTGCCACCACCCCCCCCAAAATAACAACAACAACATCTACAAACAGAGAACATTTCTCTTTTATGCGTGCATTCATTGAAAAGTAGCATTTAAATGCTTGATAACAAGCTTGGCTGCAGAGCGCCCCGGGGTGTTTTCAATCCGCTGTCCTAACTGAAAGGAAAGGGTTTGCCTCAACAAAGCATTAGAGGAAGGGGTATCATGAGAGAAAATGGACGTCTGGAAAGCATACGCTTGGAGAACTGCCTCTCTCTCTCTCTCTCTGATGATTTAGTAATCCACCAACACACCCGTCCCGATCCCCCCCTTTCCTAGCCTCCGCCCAGCTCCCAACTCTCTGCAGTGTCATCTCTGCTCACTGTGAGGGTCCAGATAAGCCCCCCCCTTTCCTAGCCTCCGCCCAGCTCCCAACTCTCTGCGGTGTCATCTCTGCTCACTGTGAGGGTCCAGATAAGCCCCCCTTTCCTAGCCTCCACCCAGCTCCCAACTCTCTGCGGTGTCATCTCTGCTCACTGTGAGGGTCCAGATAACCCCACCCCCTTTCCTAGCCTCCGCCCAGCTCCCAACTCTCTGCGGTGTCATCTCTGCTCACTGTGAGGGTCCAGATAAGCCCCCCTTTCCTAGCCTCCGCCCAGCTCCCAACTCTCTGCGGTGTCATCTCTGCTCACTGTGAGGGTCCAGATAAGCCCCCCTTTCCTAGCCTCCGCCCAGCTCCCAACTCTCTGCGGTGTCATCTCTGCTCACTGTGAGGGTCCAGATAAGCCCCCTCCCCTTTCCTAGCCTCCGCCCAGCTCCCAACTCTCTGCGGTGTCATCTCTGCTCACTGTGAGGGTCCAGATAAGCCCCCCTCCCCTTTCCTAGCCTCCGCCCAGCTCCCAACTCTCTGCGGTGTCATCTCTGCTCACTGTGAGGGTCCAGATAAGCCCCCCTTTCCTAGCCTCCGCCCAGCTCCCAACTCTCTGCGGTGTCATCTCTGCTCACTGTGAGGGTCCAGATAAGCCCCCCTTTCCTAGCCTCCGCCCCGCAGCTCCCAACTCTCTGCGATGTCATCTCTGCTCACTGTGAGGGTCCAGATAAGCCCCCCTTTCCTAGCCTCCGCCCAGCTCCCAACTCTCTGCTCATCTGCTCACTGTGAGGGTCCAGATAAGCCCCCCCCCTTTCCTAGCCTCCGCCCAGCTCCCAACTCTCTGCGGTGTCATCTCTGCTCACTGTGAGGGTCCAGATAAGCCCCCCTTTCCTAGCCTCCGCCCAGCTCCCAACTCTCTGCGGTGTCATCTCTGCTCACTGTGAGGGTCCAGATAAGCCCCCCTTTCCTAGCCTCCGCCCAGCTCCCAACTCTCTGCGGTGTCATCTCTGCTCACTGTGAGGGTCCAGATAAGCCCCCCTTTCCTAGCCTCCGCCCAGCTCCCAACTCTCTGCTCACTGTGAGGGTCCAGATAAGCCCCTCCCTCCCTCCACCTCCAATCCACCATGTTTTTATACATCTAGTTTACACGTTTAAATCTGTGCACCCGATGGCACTGTCTTACTTCGTACATGGGCACGATGTACACAGCCACTGCTGCGGTTGATGCCGTGCAAGCAGACGAAATGTCAACTCAACTCCGAGCTCTGGAATTTGTTATTTCTCTAGAGAAAAAAATTATGGATATACCTTCAGATGTGGAAAGTTTTTGCAAAATGAACAACTTTTCTATAAGCCTTTTGTGCGGGAAATTATAAAGTCACTTCACAGACAATATATGCAGTTTTCTTCTGCTTGTTTTGAATGGATTAACTTCCAGAGAGATTTAAGGGCCAACAATGAGAATTTAGTCTTCCATGGAGTCGTGTTTCGCAGTTAGGCTGCTTTATATCCCTATTAGTCAACAACACGTCTGCAAATAAATGAGAAACAACAGCGAGGATCCCCTCAAAGCCTCAGTCATTTAGGTCCAGAGGCTTCGGACGGTGTTCTGATCCGAGTCACAGCGTAACAGATGGAAGGAGAAGAACCTGACCTCAGAACCTCAGGATCTCTTGATACACATATTTCATGAAGAAAAGACACAAGTTATTTTCTGAACTTCGTTTCTAAAGAAGGAAGCATGAAGATACGGCAGTTGTAGGAAGTAGAGACACAGAGAGTTCTGATAGTAGGAAACACTCGCACTAATCTGAGTGATTCAGCAAACGCATGTCATGATTATCTAGAGTGATTTCACACAAAGGCAAAGTGGGCTGATTAAAGGCTTTGCGGAAGCAAATTAAGCCGAGACACTGGGAACAGGAGACGTTTGAATCAGAATATTGAAGGAACAGGAGGTTATTTAACTCAAGCCAACATGACTGATGATGTACATTTCTGTAACTAGCAAGATCATGCTCATATATATCCCCAGGGCCGAGGAGGGCTGAGGAAGGCGCACAACAACCATATCACTGACAAAGACACATTTCAATACACTGTTTCTTCACTTTGATTTACAAGAAAGAAGGACAAAAATAAATAGCCTAGACCACATTGTTCTGACTATACCACATTGGGCAGTTTGATTTCTCTAAACATAGTTCTGTAACTAAACGCGGTCGATGTATTTTACTTGGGCTCCGTATTAAAGCCTGATTACACCACGTGATTTCTCTAAACACCGTTCTGGAACAGAATGTGGTTCTTTTTCATTTCAACATACTTCCCCTACATGGTCATTGACTCCTGTATTTAAGGAGAGTAAGCATGAAGCAAACTGTAAGGGCTTTCTTCCGCTGAAGGATCGGAGGACCAAAATGCAGCGTGGTTAGTGGTCAACATCTTTCATATAGACGATAAACGAGAACACTACAAAATACAAAAACAACAAATGTGAAAACCGAAACAGTCCTATCTGGTGCTTAAACACAAAGACAGAAGACAACCACCCACAAAGTACCCACAGAATATGGCTGCCTAAATACGGTTCCCAATCAGAGACAACGATAGACAGCTGCCTCTAATTGAGAACCAATCTAGGCAACCGTAGACCTACAAACTACCTAGAAAGGACACAGCCCCATAAACACACAAAAACCCCTAGACCAGCCCAAACACATAAATCCCCCATGTCCCACACTGACCTAACCAAGATAATAAAGAAAACAAAGATAACTAAGGCCAGGGTGTGACACAAACAAACACCATTTCAAGCTTTGTTCAAGCTGTTGTATTAGAGTTCCATTCGGTGTGGTTATGTTAATTCATTCAGTGTAGTTATGTTAATTCATTCGGGGGGTTATGTTAATTAATTCGGTGTAGTTATGTTAATTAATTCAGTGTGGTTATGTAAATTAATTCAGTGTGGTTATGTTAATTCAGTCGGTGTGGTTATGTTAATTAATTCGGTGTGGTTATGTTAATTAATTCGGGGGGTTATGTTAATTAATTCAGTGTGGTTATGTTAATTCATTCGGTGTGGTTATGTTAATTAATTCGGTGTGGTTATGTTAATTAATTCGGTGTGGTTATGTTAATTCATTCCGTGTGGTTATGTTAATTCATTCCTTGTGGTTATGTTAATTCATTCAGTGTGGTTATGTTAATCCATTGGGTGTGGTTATGTTAATTCATTCCGTGTGGTTATGTTGATTCATTCGGTGTGGTTATGTTAACTCATTCAGTGTGGTTATGTTAATCCATTGGGTGTGGTTATGTTAATTCATTCTGTGCGGTCATGTTAATTCATTCAGTGTGGTTATGTTAATTCATTGGGCAGCAAGTAGCAACAGATGATGCAATAAAATCTAATCAAATCCATGTCACATGTGCCGGATACAACAAGTGTAGACCTTACTGTGAAATGCTTACTTTACAAGCCCTTAACCAACAGTGTAGACCTTACTGTGAAATGCTTACTTACAAGCCCTTAACCAACAGTGTAGACCTTACTGTGAAATGCTTACTTTACAAGCCCTTAACCAACAGTGTAGACCTTACAGTGAAATGCTTACTTACAAGCCCTGAACCAACAGTGTAGACCTTACTGTGAAATGCTTACTTACAAGCCCTTAACCAACAGTGTAGACCTTACTGTGAAATGCTTACTTTACAAGCCCTTAACCAACAGTGTAGACCTTACTGTGAAATGCTTACTTACAAGCCCTTAACCAACAGTGCAGTTCAAGAAAGAGTTAAGAAAATATTTACCAAATAAACTAAAGTAACATCTTAAAATATATATTTTTTTAAGTATCACAATAAAATAACGGGGGTACCCGTACCGAGTCAACGGGGATACAGGTGTCACGCCCTGACCTTTGTTTTCTTTATTGTTTTGGTTAGGTCAGGGTGTGACGAGGGTGGTATATGTGTGTTTTTGTCTTGTCTAGGGTTTTTTGTACATCTATGGGGTTTTGGTTTGTCTAGGTAATGTAGGTCTATTGTGGCCTGAATTGGTTCCCAATCAGAGGCAGCTGTTTGTCGTTGTCTCTGATTGGGGATCCTATTTAGGTTGCCATTTTTCCATGTTGGTTTTGTGGGTTATTGTCTATGGTTAGTTGCATGTCAGCACTCGTTTATATATATATATATAGCGCGTCACGTTCGTTTTGTATAGTTTGTCCAGTGTTCTCTTTCATTAAAGAGGAATGTATTCATATCACGCTGCGCCTTGGTCTCCTCGTTATGACGAACATTTAAAAAATATATATATTTTTTTTACCTTTATTTAACAAGGCAAGTCAGTTAAGAACATATTCTTATTTTCAATGACGGCCTAGGAACAGTAGGTTAACTGCCTGTTCATGGGCAGAACGACAGATTTGTACCTTGTCAGCTCAGGGGTTTGAACTCACAACCTTCCGGTTACTAGTCCAACGCTCTAACCACTAGGCTACCCTGCCGCCCCAACATGACAACAGGTTAGTCGAGGTAATTTTTTCAGGTATTTTAATAATTTTCCATATTTTTTTCTTTATTATAAAAAAACAACAATTGGTAGTTACAGTCTTGTCTCATCGCTGCATCTCCCGTATGGACTCAGGAAAGCCGAAGGTCGAGAGCTGTGCGTCCTCCGAAACACGACCCTACCAAGCCGCACTGTTTCGTGACACAATGCCCGTTTAACCCGGAAGCCAACCGCACCAATGTGTCGTAGGAAACACCGTACACCTGGCGACTGTGTCAGCGTGCACTGTGCCCGGGCCCGCTATAGGAGTCGCTAGAGCGCGATGAGACAAGAACATCCCTGCCGGGCCAAACCCTTCCCTAACACCGGAAGACGCTGGGCCAATCCCTTCACTAACACCGGAAGACGCTGGACCAAACCTTTCACTAACACCGGACGACGCTGGGCCAAACCCTCCCCTAACCCGGACGACGCTGGGCCAAACCCTCCCCTAACCCGGACGACGCTGGGCCAAACCCTCCCCTAACCCGGACGACGCTGGGCCAAACCCTCCCTAACCCGTCCGACGCTGGGCCAAACCCTCCCCTAACCCGGACGACGCTGGGCCAAACCCTCCCTAACCCGGAAGACGCTGGGCCAAACCCCTCCCTAACCCGGAAGACACTGGGCCAAACCCTTCCCTAACCCGGAAGACGCTGGGCCAAACCCTTCCCTAACCCGGAAGACGCTGGGCCAAACCCTTCCCTAACACCGGACGACGGCTGCGACACAGCCTGGGCTTGAACCAGGATTTCTAGGGGAGTTATAGTGGTACTTAGACAACATTAGTTAACATCCCAAATGGCACCCTATTCCCTATTTAGTACACTACTATAGCACCCTATTCCCTATTTAGTACACTACTATAGCACCCTATTCCCTATTTAGTACACTACTATAGCACCCTATTCCCTATGAAGTGCACTACTTTTGATCAGAGCGCATTAAAACAATGGTGCAATATTTGGTATTTATGAGGATCCTCATCAGCAGCTGCACTAACTGGGGTTCACATTTATATATAGGGAACATGGTGCTTTTGGCAAGCCTTGTTCTTCATACCGAATTTTAAAAAAATATCACGATAGAGGGGAAGATTGTGTTGACGTGTTCCATAAGAGATGATGATTCCAGATGACTAGTCTGGTGTGTCAGGGAGGAGGAAAAAGCACTTCCTTTGCTAGACATCGGATTAACAGACATCAAACGTGTATCATTGAAGCAAACATAGTGCATGTGTTCATTCCATACACTTCATATCTTTATAAATTCCAACTGAAATGGTCTCAACTGTCTGTTTTGATGACTGTAGACAGATTTGACAGCGAGCCGTAAGAATTGGCACGAAATGGGTTGGTCCGTATGAAATCTACAGTAACTGATTGTGCGTATATGTGGAAGCTGTGGTGACAGCAGTTAACACAGAAAAACTGAGGCTTTTTTCCCCCCAGCCATCCCGGTGTGATGAGGGCCTGCGTCCCAAACGGCACCGTATTCCCTACGGCACCATATTCCCTGGTCTAAAGTAGTGCACTATGTAGGGAATAGGGTGCCATTTGGGATGTAGGTTCAGTGATGATGACACATCATGGAGCCACGTGTATCCAATCTGTGAGTCTGGTTACCAGCAGGTAATAGGCCACACCTCAGTGGAGTCAACACACACACACACACACACACACACACATCACAGTGGAGTCAACACACACACACACACACACACACACACACACACACACACACACACACACACACACACACACACACACCACAGTGGAGTCAACACACACACACACATCACAGTAGAGTCAACACACACACACCACAGTAGAGTTAACACACCACAGTAGAGTTTGGCATTAACTCTGTCCTTCTGTCCCCTGAAGTGGAGAGGAGTCCTGAGTATCTAGAGGAAGCTACAGCAACTCTGTTTGTTTTTGAAAGTCCTTCCAGGTGAGATTGACTTTGGCAGGAAGAGAGCAGATCCATTTTAGTTCACCCCTGCCTCTGTGCTTTATTTGAACAGCCATGCCATCGCAAATCGAATTCTTGAATGAAGTTAATGCAGAAGCAATCAGTCTTTTGAGCGGTCTGTAGCCCAGGCCAGCAGGTTGCTCTCTCTGTCTCTCTCTCTCTATCTTTAGAGAAACCAGGTGCTGTCGCTTCTCAGCCGTTGACCTCATATTCAAGGTGAATGTTGCACAATTTCGGTAACTTTCCCCAAATCCCCAGGTTTTCCAGAAATCCTAGTTGGAGGATTCCACATTTTCTTTGCTTACCAGCATTTTGCAAACCTATCAGTCAAACGCTACATGGCACCCTATTCCTTGTTATAGTGCACGACCCTGTTTAACACAGGGCACTATAAAGGCAATTGGGTCCCAGCCTAGTGGTTAGAGCGTTGGGCCAATAACCGTAAAGGTTGCTAGATCGAATCCCCGAGCTGACAAGGTAACAATCTGTCGTTCTGTCCCTGAATAAGGCAGTTAACCCACTGTTCCTCAGATGCCAAAGACGTGGATGTCAATTAAGCCCCCTCCTCCCTCTGATTCAGAGGGGTTGGGTTAAATGTGGTTGACACATCTCACTTGAAGGCATTCAGTTGTACAACTGACTAGATATCTCCCCTTTCAAACATATTGTTATGGTTTTCCTCCGTCGAACGAGAGTCGGACCAAAATGCCGCGTGGTTAAATCGAGACATCTTTAATGACGATGAATACGAACAACACAAAACAACAAACGGACCGTGAAAACCTATACAGCCTGTCTGGTGACAACTAACACAGAGACAGGAACAGTCACCCACGAAACACTCAAAGAATATGGCTGCCTAAATATGGTTCCCAATCAGAGACAACGAGAATCACCTGCTTCTGATTGAGAACCGCCTCAGGCAACCATAGACTTTGCTATAGAACACCCCACTAAGCCACAATCCCAAAACCTACGAAAAACCCCCATACATAAACACAACACAAAATAACCCATGTCACACCCTGGCCTGACCAAATAAATAAAGAAAACACAAAATACTAAGACCAGGGCGTGACACACATATTTTAATGTAGTGAAACCACAGCATCATGCTTCAGAACAGGTGCTACCTCACACCTCTCTGACTTTGTCCTCAGACACAAGGTGAAAGCTCAGTCAAACACTGAGGCTGTCTGAAATACAGGATTAAAGTTTATCGACTAAGAAGAAAGATTGTACTTCGCATTGCTTGCTGTTTGGGGTTTTAGGCTGGGTTTCTGTACAGCACTTTGAGACATCGGCTCATGTAAAAAGGGCTTTATAAATACATTTGATTGATTGGTTCTCATAGAACCTTGTGGCATGTCGGCATGGTAACTGGGTTTGCTTGTAGTTCCAATCAGCAGATCCACCTAATCTGCTCTTCAGGATATAAACAGGATTTTATTTTTATCGGACTTGACGAGCGACGAAGTGATATAACACAATCCCAAAATGCCCCTCTGTGCAATACGGACAGTGTCACGGGTATCTTCCTCCTCTGAGGAGGAGGAGTAGGAAGGTTCGGAGGACCAAAATGCAGCGTGGTAGGTATCCATAATGTAATTTCATGGAAAAACAAAAGACAAAAGAACAAGAGAATCAAAATGAAAACCCGAAACAGTCCCGAATGGTGCAAACACTGAAACGGAGAAATAAACACCCACAAAACACTGGGAAAAGGCTACCTAAATATGATTCTCAATCAGAGACAACGATAGACATCTGCCTCTGATTGAGAACCATACCAGGCCAAAGGCGAAACACAACATAGAAAAAGGAACATAGACAAACCCACCCCAACTCACGCCCCGACCATACTAAAACAAAGACAAAACCAGAGAACTAAGGTCAGAACGTGACAGTCAGAGGCGTGAGAATCCTCTAACGAGGGAACGAATGGGATGTCCATTATGTGCTATCTCCATGACATAACTGATCAGGGGTTAAAGGAATCCATTTGAACTGTTGCCTCATGGGAAATGAAATGAAGTGGTTTTAAAAGGTACAATAAATATGGATGCACTTCTTTTGAGAGGTGGTTATTTACTTGTCAAGAACCTCAACACAAAAGCAATATAAAAAAAACCTAGCAGCTTAAGGTGGAGGATTCACATGGCTATATATTTAGCTTGCTAGTTGTTGTTGTTGTTGCTAACAGACACAGGTTCCTGTGTTGTGACAACACCACATATACCTTCTACAAGTCTGGCTTTAATCAGTATTATCATGCTTGTATGAACATAGGAAGATATCAGCTCCAGCCTGCACTGTCATCAGGAAGTGGAATCAGCTCTCCCACTGAGTTTGTTACTTTGCATCTCTGTTTACTTGGCGTACATCCCAAATGGTACCCTATTCCCTATGTAGTGCCCATAGGGCTCTGATCAAAATAAGTGCACTACGTAGGTATTATGGTGCTATTTTTGAATGCAGCCCTGAATTCTCCTGTGTGTGTGTGTAGTGTATAGGGTCGTCAATATAGACTTTCACTTTGTTTCATTTTTAATCCAAATGGAAGTCTCAGGTGGGGAGAGGAACAGCAGGCAGTGTGGAGGAAAGGAACAGCATCAGGTGGGGAGAGGAACAGCATCAGGTGGGGAGAGGAACAGAAGGCAGTGTGGAGGAAAGGAACAGCATCAGGTGGGGAGAGGAACAGCATCAGGTGGGGAGAGGAACAGCATCAGGTGGGGAGAGGAACAGCAGGCAGTGTGGAGGAAAGGAACAGCATCAGGTGGGGAGAGGAACAGCAGGCAGTGTGGAGGAAAGGAACAGCATCAGGTGGGGAGAGGAACAGCAGGCAGTGTGGAGGAAAGGAACAGCATCAGGTGGGGAGAGGAACAGCAGGCAGTGTGGAGGAAGGAACAGCATCAGGTGGGGAGAGGAACAGCAGGCAGTGTGGAGGAAAGGAACAGCATCAGGTGGGGAGAGGAACAGCATCAGGTGGGGAGAGGAACAGCAGGCAGGTGGAGGAGAGGAACAGCATCAGGTGGGGAGAGGAACAGCATCAGGTGGGGAGAGGAACAGAAGGCAGTGTGGAGGAAAGGAACAGCATCAGGTGGGGAGAGGAACAGCATCAGGTGGGGAGAGGAACAGAAGGCAGTGTGGAGGAAAGGAACAGCATCAGGTGGGGAGAGGACCAGCATCAGGTGGGGAGAGGAACAGCATCAGGTGGGGAGAGGAACAGCATCAGGTGGGGAGAGGAACAGCATCAGGTGGGGAGAGGAACAGAAGGCAGTGTGGAGGAAAGGAACAGCATCAGGTGGGGAGAGGAACAGCATCAGGTGGGGAGAGGAACAGCATCAGGTGGGGAGAGGAACAGCATCAGGTGGGGAGGGAACAGCATCAGGTGGGGAGAGGAACAGCAGGCAGGTGGAGGAGAGGAACAGCATCAGGTGGGGAGAGGAACAGCATCAGGTGGGGAGAGGAACAGAAGGCAGTGTGGAGGAAAGGAACAGCATCAGGTGGGGAGAGGACCAGCATCAGGTGGGGAGAGGAACAGCATCAGGTGGGGAGAGGAACAGCATCAGGTGGGGAGAGGAACAGCATCAGGTGGGGAGAGGAACAGAAGGCAGTGTGGAGGAAAGGAACAGCATCAGGTGGGGAAAGGAACAGCATCAGGTGGGGAGAGGAACAGCATCAGGTGGGGAAGGAACAGCATCAGGTGGGGAGAGGAACAGCATCAGGTGGGGAGAGGAACAGCATCAGGTGGGGAGAGGAACAGCATCAGGTGGGGAGAGGAACAACATCAGGTGGGGAGGAAAGGAAGGTAGAGCCTCAGCACTTCTCACACACTAAAGCAGTGTGTGTGTGTGTGTGTGTGTCTATGTGCATGTGTGTGTGTGTGTGTGTGTGTGTGTGTGTGTGTGCATGCCTGCCTCTGTGTTTTATAAAGAGGTTAATGGTAGGTCCCAGTATATAAAGAGGTTAATGGTAGGTCCCAGTATATAAAGAGGTTAATGGCAGGTCCCAGTGGGCCAGTATGTAAAGAGGTTAATGGTAGGTCCCAGTGGGCCAGTATATAAAGAGGTTAATGGTCGGTCCCAGTGGGCCAATATATAAAGA
>NC_056441.1:9210441-9220441 GCF_018296145.1 Oncorhynchus tshawytscha | reverse complement strand
GCAGATGGTATTGGTCACATACGCATGGATAGCAGATGTTATTGGTCACATATGCATGGATAGCAGATGTTATTGGTCACATATGCATGGATAGCAGATGTTATTGGTCACATATGCATGGATATCAGATGTTATTGGTCACATACATGGATAGCAGATGTTATTGGTGACATATGCATGGATAGCAGATGTTATTGGTCACATATGCATGGATAGCAGATGTTATTGGTCACATATGCATGGATAGCAGATGTTATTGGTCACATATGCATGGATAGCAGATGTTATTGGTCACATATGCATGGATAGCAGATGTTATGCATGGATCAGATGTTATTGGTCATATGCATGGATAGCAGATGTTATTGGTCACATATGCATGGATAGCAGATGTTATTGGTCACATATGCATGGATAGCAGATGTTATTGGTCACATATGCATGGATAGCAGATGTTATTGGTCACATATGCATGGATAGCAGATGTTATTGGTCACATACACATGGATAGCAGATGTTAATGCGAGTGTAGCGAAATGCTTGTGCTTCTAGTTCCAACCATGCAGTAATATTACTAACAAGTAATCTAACAATTTCACAACTACCTTATACACACAAGTGTAAAGGAATGAATAAGAATATGTACATAAAGATATATGAATGAGCGATGGCTGAACGGCAAGAGGCAGTAGATGGTATAGAGTACAGTATATACATATGAGATGAGTAATGTAGGGTATATAAAGATTATATAAAGTGGCATTGTTTAAAGTGACTAGTGATACATTTATTACATCCAATTTTTTATTATTAAAGTGGCTGGAGTTGAGTCAGTATGTTGGCGGCAGCCACTCAATGTTAGTGGTGGCTGTTTAACAGTCTGATGGCCTTGAGATAGAACCTGTTTTTCAGTCTCTCGGTCCCTGCTTTGATGCACCTGTACTGACCTCGCCTTCTGGATGATAGCGGGGTGAACAGGCAGTGGCTTGGGTGGTTGATGTCCTTGATGATCTTTTTGGCGTTCCTGTGACATTGGGTGGTGTAGGTGTCCTGGAGGGCAGGTAGTTTGCCCCTGGTGATGCGTTGTGTAGACCTCACTACCCTCTGGAGAGCTTTGTGGTTGTGGGCGGAGCAGTTGCCGTACCAGACGGTGATACTGCCCAACAAGATGCTCTCGATTGTGCATCTGTAAAATGTTGTGTGTTTTTGGTGACAAGCCAAATTTCTTCAGCCTCCTGAGGGTCTGTGTGGGTGGACCATTTCAGTTGGTCCGTGATGTGAACTTAAAACTTTACACCTTCTCCACTACTGTCGCGTCAATGTGGATAAGAGGGTGCTCCCTCTGCTGTTTCCTGAAGTCCACGATCATATCCTTAGTTTTGTTGACGTTGAGTGTGAGGTTATTTTCCTGACACCGCACTCCTAGGGCCCTCACCTCCTCCCTGTAGGCCATCTCGTCGTTGTTGGTAATTAAGCCTACCACTGTAGTGTTGTCTGCAAACTTGATGATTGAGTTGGAGGTGTGCATGGCCACGCAGTCATGGGTGAACAGGGAGTACAGGAGAGGGCTGAGAATGCACCCTTGTGGGGCCCCAGTGTTGAGGATCAGCGGGGCGGAGATGTTGTTTCCTACCCTCACCACCTGGGGGCGGACCCAGTCGACAGGAGACCGAGGGGTGAGACAGGAGACCCAGGGGTGAGACAGGAGACCGAGGGGTGAGACAGGAGACCCAGGGGTGAGACAGGAGATCCAGGGGTGAGACAGGAGACCCAGGGGTGACACAGGAGACCCAGGGGTGACACAGGAGACCCAGGGGTGAGACAGGAGACCCAGGGGTGAGACAGGAGACCCAGGGGTGAGACAGGAGACCCAGGGGTGAGACAGGTGATTCAGGTGTGAGACAGAGGATTCAGGGGTGAGACAGGAGACCCAGGGGTGAGACAGGAGACCCAGGGGTGAGACAGGAGACCCAGGGGTGAGACAGGAGACCCAGGGGTGAGACAGGAGACCCAGGGGTGAGACAGGAGACCCAGGGGTGAGACAGGAGATTCAGGGGTGAGACAGGAGATTCAGGGGTGAGACAGGAGACCCAGGTATGAGACAGGAGACCCAGCTGTGAGACAGGAGACCCAGCTGTGAGACAGGAGACCCAGCTGTGAGACAGGAGACCATATAGTCTATCTAGGAGGATACAGAACACCTTTACCATATAGTCTATCTAGGAGAATACAGAACACCTTTACCATATAGTCTATCTAGGAGAATACAGAACACCTTTAGTACAGCACCACAACAAAACAACACCACAGGACCACAACAAAACAACACTACGGGACCACAACAAAACAACACCACAGGACCACAACAAAACAACACCACAGGACCACAACAAAACAACACCACAGGACCACAACAAAGAACACCACAGGACCACAACAAAACAACACCACAGCACCACAACAAAACAACACCACATCAGCACCACAACACCACAGGACCACAACAAAACAACACCACAACAAAACAACACCACAGGACCACAACAAAACAACACCACAACACCACAGGACCATAACAAAACAACACCACAGGACCACAACAAAACAACACCACAGGACCACAACAAAGAACACCACAGGACCACAACAAAACAACACCACAGCACCACAACAAAACAACACCACATCAGCACCACAACACCACAGGACCACAACAAAACAACACCACAACAAAACAACACCACAGGACCACAACAAAACAACACCACAGGACCATAACAAAACAACACCACATCAGCACCACAACACCACAACACCACAGGACCATAACAAAACAACACCACATCAGCACCACAACACCACAACACCACAACAAAACAACACCACATCAGCACCACAACACCACAACACCACAGGACCACAACACCACAACAAAACAACACCACATCAGTACCACAACACCACATGACCACAACACCACAACAAAACAACACCACAGCAGCACCACAACACCACATGACCACAACACCACAACAGGACATGTGTCAGTTCTTATCAAAATAATATAGATCCTTATGGCCTTCGGCCCGGGGATAGAAGGGTCCAACCAATGAAAATCAAACACCACTGTAAATACAACCCATAGTATTTATTTTCCCTTTTGTACTTTACTATTTGCACATATGACGTTTGTAATGTCTTTATTTAATTTAACTTTGGTTTATCACTCTGTGACTTGCTTTGGCAATGTTAACATGTGTTTCCCATGTCAATAAAGCCCTTAAATGTAATTTAATTGAATTGAAAGTGTGTGTGGGGTGGGGGGGAAACATGACAGAAAGAGAGAGAACATGAGAGAGAGAACATGAGAGAGAGAACAATGTGAAATTGAATAATACAGAAGAGATAACATAAAAGAGAGAGAAAGTGAAAGAGAGAATGAAAACAAGAGAGACAGCATGAGAGAATGAGATGTAGGGAAAACACTACAGACTTGAAACAGAAAGGAATGCCAGAGGTAATGAAACCGTGAACAGGGCAGAGAGGCAGCACGAGAGAGACACTGTCACACTGCTGCTGCTTCTGACTTCTACCTCTACTGCTGCAGATGGATGTTTAAATATGACTTCTACCTCTACTGCTGCAGATGGATGTTTAAATATGACTTCTACCTCTACTGCTGCAGATGGATGTTTAAATATGACTTCTGCCTCTACGGCTGCAGATGGATGTTTAAATATGACTTCTGCCTCTACTGCTGCAGATGGATGTTTAAATATAACTTCTGCCTCTACTGCTGCAGATGGATGTTTAAATATGACTTCTGCCTCTACTGCTGCAGATGGATGATTAAATATCTTTAAATACATTTTTTATTATTTTTTATTTAAAAATTGGCCTGCAGGCCACCGGTTGCCTATCCCTGCCCTACAGGGCCTATCCTTGTCCCATCTCAATTAGCAGTGAGACTGCCATAGCACACCTCTGGACATGAGCTAGCCCCCAGAGCAATGAGATGGGGTCCCATTTGGGACATACACTATTTCCTTTATAATACACTACTTTCTCTGGTCAAAAGAAGTTCCCTTTATAGGGGGTAGGGTCCCATTTGGGACATACACTATTTCCTTTATAACGCACTACTTTTTCTGGTCAAAAGAAGTTCACTTTATAGGGGGTAGGGTCCCATTTGGGACATGCACTCTTCTGCTGTACACTTCGCCTGGAGGGTTGACAATGAACAGGTGGTAGTGAGTTTGCACAGCTAGCAATAACCACAGTAGCACTTAAGTTTTGGACCATGTTCAGGTAATAAATACATAGAGATCTGCTGTGGTGTAGCTCTTATAGCAATAAAACATGCTATGATGAGGGATAATGAATGAATTGAATGGTTATGGCTCGGAGAAGATGACGGAGGAGAAGGGGAGGATTTTGGGCCTCTGTCCAGATAGAGCAGGAGGAACTGGCTGGAGCTGATGTGTTCTCGTCTGATAGTAAATTGGCAGGAAAAAGTATGTGAACCCTTTGGAATTACCTGGATTTCTGCATAAAGTGATCATCAAATTTGAGCTGATCTAAGTCACAACAACAGATTAACATAGTGTGCTTAAACTAATAACAACCATTATTTTAGTGTCTGTATTGAGTACATAATTTAAACATTCACAGTGTAGGTTGGAAAAAGGTTAATAACTTCTCCAAAAGCTCATTGGAGTCAGGAGTCAGCTAACCTGGAGTCCGATCAATGAGACGAGATTGGAGATGTTGGTTAGAGCTGCATTGCCCTATAAAAAGCACTCACAACATTTGAGTTTGCTATTCACAAGAAGCATTGCCTGATGTCAACCACGCCTCGAACAAAAGAGATCTCAGAGGACCTAAGGGCAAGAATGGTTGACTTGCATAAAGCTGGAAAAGGTTACAAAAGTATCTCTAAAAGCCTTGATGTTCATCCGTCAATGGTAAGACACATTGTCTATAGATGGAGAAAGTTCAGCGCTGTTGCTACTCTCCCTAGTGTAACAGTATAATTTTAGACCGTCCCCTCGCCCATACCCGGGCACTAACCAGGGACCCTCTGCACACATCAACAACTGACACCCACGAAGCATCGTTACCCATCGCTCCACAAAAGCCGCGGCCCTTGCAGAGCAAGGGGAACTACTACTTCAAGGTCTCAGAGCAAGTGACGTCACCGATTGAAACGCTATTTAGCGCGCACCGCTAACTAAACTAGCCGTTTCACATCCGTTACACTAGGAGTGGCCATCCTGCAAAGAGGGCTGCAAGACACAGTGTAGAATCCTCAATGAGGATAAGAAGAATCCTAGAGTGTCAGCTAAAGACTTACAGAAATATCTGGAACATGCTAACATCTCTGTTGAGGAGTTTACGATTCGTAAAATACTAAACAAGAATGGAGTTCATGGGAGGACACCACAGAAGTGGCCACTGCTGTCTAGAAAAACATTGCACGTCTGAAGTTTGCAAAAGTGCACCTGGATGTTCCACAGCGCGACTGGCAAAATATTCTTGTGGACAGAATAATTTGGGCGGCAGGTAGCCTAGTGGTAAGAGCGTTGGGCCAGTAACTGAAAGGTTGCTAGATCGAATCCCTAAGCTGACCAAGGTAAAAATCTGTTGTTCTGCTCCAGAACAAGGCAGTTAACCTACTGTTTCTAGGTTGTCATTGTAAATAAGAATTTGTTCTTAATAACTGGCTTGCCTGACAAATATTAAATAAATAAACTACAGTTGAGATGTTTGGAAGGAAAACACGTGTGGAGTGTTCCTCTTCTCCACACGTGGAGAAAAAAAGGCACAGCACACCAACATCAAAACCTCCTCCCAACTGTAAAGTATGGTGGAGGGAGCATCATGGTTTGGGGCTGCTTTGCTGGACAGCTTGCTATCGTCGATGGAAAAATACATTCCCAAGTTTATCAAGACATTTTGCACTGGTGGAAATCTGTTCTTTGGTCGGATGAGTCCAAATGTAAAATGTTTGGTTCCAACCGCCGTGTGTTTGTGAGACGCAGAGTAGGTGAACGGATGTGTGGTTTCCACCGTGAAGCATGGAGGAGGAGGTATGATGGTGTAGGGGTGCCTTGCTGGTGACACTGTCTGTGTCTTATTTAGAATTCGATACGCACTTAACCAGCATGGCTACCATAGCATTCTGCAGAAATACGCCATCCCATCAGGTTTGCGCTTAGTGGGACTATAATTTGTTTTTCAACAGGACAATGACCCAATACACCTCCAGGCTGTGCAAGGGCTATTTCACCAAGAAGGAGAGTGATGGATTGCTGCATCAGATGACCTGGCCTCCACAACCACCCACTCTCAATCCAACTGAGATGGTTTGGGATGAGTTGGACCGCAGAGTGAAGGAAAAGCAGCCAACAAGTGCTCAGCATATGTGGGAACTCCTTCAAGACTGTTGGGAAAGAATTTCAGATGAAGCTGGTTGAGAGAAGGCCAAGAGTGTGCAAAGCTGTCATCAAGGCAAAGGGTGGCTACTTTGAAGAATATCAAATATATTTTTATTTGTTGAACACTTTTTTGGTTACTACATGATTCCATATGTGTTATTTCATAGTGTTGATGTCTTCACTATTATTCTACAATGTAGAAAATAGTAAAAAAATAAAGAAAAACCCTTCAATGAGTAGGTGTGTCCAAACCTTTGACTGGTACTGTATATCAGAGTGGATCAGTTTAACATCAGGAGCAAATATGATTTATTTAAGGGAATTACCATGTTGGTTAACCATCAACCAATTAAAATGGAAATGCTAGGGGGAAATGGGGAAACTGGGCTCTTCAAATCAGGAAAGAATCATATCCATATTAGGGAAGCTCCTATTAAATTTACTCAAACCTCAACATCTGCTTCTGAAATGAGTACATTAGATTATCTATCAGTGTGGAGGTAGAAACATCAGATTATCTATCAGAGTGGAGGAGGACCCTTCAGATTATCTATCAGAGTGGAAGAGGACCCATCAGATTATCTATCAGAGTGGAGGAGGACCCATCAGATTATCTATCAGAGTGGAGGCCGACACATCAGATTATCTATCATAGTGGAGGTGGACACATCAGATTATCTATCAGAGTGGAGTCCAACACATCAGATTATCTATCAGAGTGGAGTCCAACACATCAGATTATCTATCAGATTCCAACACATCAGATTATCTATCAGAGTGGAGGCGGACACAACAGATGATCTATTAGATTTATCTATCAGAGTGGAGGCTGACACATCAGATTATCTATCAGAGTGGAAGAGGACCCATCAGATTATCTATCAGAGTGGAGGAGGACCCATCAGATTATCTATCAGAGTGGAGGCCGACACATCAGATTATCTATCATAGTGGAGGTGGACACATCAGATTATCTATCAGAGTGGAGTCCAACACATCAGATTATCTATCAGAGTGGAGTCCAACACATCAGATTATCTATCAGAGTGGAGGCGGACACATCAGATTATCTATCAGAGTGGAGGTGGACACATCAGATTATCTATCAGAGTGGAGATGACCCATCAGATTATCTATCAGAGTGGAGGCCGACACATCAGATTATCTATCATAGTGGAGGTGGACACATCAGATTATCTATCAGAGTGGAGTCCAACACATCAGATTATCTATCAGAGTGGAGTCCAACACATCAGATTATCTATCAGAGTGGAGTCCAACACATCAGATTATCTATCAGAGTGGAGGCGGACACAACAGATGATCTATTAGAGTGGAGGAGGACACATCAGATTATCTATCAGAGTGGAGGCTGACACATCAGATTATCTATCAGAGTGGAGGTGGACACATCAGATTATCTATCAGAGTGGAGGTGGACACATGAGATTATCTATCAGAGTGGAGGTGGATACATCAGATTATCTATCAGAGTGGAGGTGGACACATCAGATTATCTATCAGAGTGGAGTCCAACACATCAGATTATCTATCAGAGTGGAGTCCAACACATCAGATTATCTATCAGAGTGGAGGCGGACACATCAGATTATCTATCAGAGTGGAGGTGGACACATCAGATTATCTATCAGAGTGGAGGTGGACACATCAGATTATCTATCAGAGTGGAGGTGGACACATCAGATTATCTATCAGAGTGGAGTCCAACACATCAGATTATCTATCAGAGTGGAGGCGGACACAACAGATTATCTATTAGAGTGGAGGTGGACACATCAGATTATCTATCAGAGTGGAGGCGGACACAACAGATTATCTATTAGAGTGGAGGTGGACACATCAGATTATCTATCAGAGTGGAGTCCAACACATCAGATTATCTGTCAGAGTGGAGTCCAACACATCAAATTATCTATCAGAGTGGAGGCCGACAGCAAAGACTGTCAGCATACTCAGAACTCGTCCTGTTTCAATTTCACACACACACAAAAATCAATTTGACAAAAAAATTAAAAATGCATCCCAAATGGCCCTATGTAGTGCACTATAAAGGGAATAGGGTGCCATTTATTTACTCAGGGGAATCATCACGCAAGTAAACAAGCCACAAATCAAAATGTAAATGGAGAGATAATGAAGAGAGTAACTATAACTCTAAAGGGATTACTCACTGTAACGACCACTTCAGGATCCAGGGGGAAATCAGGGGACATCTGTGCACTTATGTGGAAAAGGTAGCAGAACCATTTCGAGAAGATAAATCCAGTTTTGTCTCTTAAAATATCGATAATTCATGAAGTTAAAAAATATATATATATATGTGTAAATGCACTGTTCAAAATGTTGACCCCGATTTCACAACCACTCCAGATTCTCACTCCAGTGATGCTTTTATAATCACAAAGAAAGACCAGGCTGATCCTCACTTCACATTGTCTCAGTCATACCAATGAGATGCTGTAAGTGTATAAAACACATCATATTAAAAGTACTTCTATGTAGAAAACATACTTGGCACTATTACCTTTCTATAAAATCTCCACATAGCTCATGTCATAGAGAAAGGAAAGGGTTCAATCCGGTAGAACAAATCACCTATTTGGTTATATATATAAAAAACATATATTAGAAATGACTCAAAACTGTCCTCCGAAGCATGCTGAAAAAGAAGGATAAAGAATGTTCCAGGTAGAACCCTTTTGGTTCCAGGTAGAACCCTTTTGGGGTTCCAGGTAGAACCCTTTTGGTTCCAGGTAGAACCCTTTTGCTACCCTTTTTCTAAGAGTGTAGAACTACACAAGTTCTCATCGTAGGGCCATGATTTAATGGCTGGACAGAGTCACATATGGGCCACCAACTGTGGGTAATAAGTAGTAATTGTTTCACCTCTGAGTATTTATGAATATGAATCCAAGGCCGTGTGCAGACCTGTCAAGCCCAGCCCCTAGCTCTGACTGGAAACATGCATTATTTTACATCATTTATTGGCTCAGCAGACCCCATCAAGAACTACATACGCGAATTGCTTACGTTTCAAACATTATTTGATTGTATAGCTGAGTATGTTATAGGGAGAGTCAGTGTGATGGGGAATGGGGTGGTTATGACAATGCTGAACCAATCAGAATCTGCAACAATCTAGTGAGTTCAATTCTCTAGTTTCCAATTCTCTAGTCTACTCCCAGTCTCCCCACATTGGATTTAGCCAGTGTAGCGTGAACTCTGAAGTTCCATCCTAAATGGCAACCTAGTCCCTATTTAGTGCACTACATTTTGACCAGGGCCCATAGGGATCTGGTGTAAAGTAGTGGACTATGTAAGGAATATGGTGTCATTTGGGTCTCAGTATGTGTCAATTGGCCCAGGCAGAGAAAAATATAAACATTCCATGGGAACAACAAATTGCTTGAGACAGAGAGAGAAATGTCATGAAAACACCTATGTACAGTTAGGCTCCGGAGTGGCGCAGGGGTCTAAGGCATCTGCATCTCAGTGCAAGAGGTGTCACAACAGTCCCTGGTTCAAATCCAGGCTGAATCATA
>NC_056441.1:9187941-9202941 GCF_018296145.1 Oncorhynchus tshawytscha | reverse complement strand
AGTAGCCTAATACAAAAACACATAACTACAAACCTGTAAAGTCAGGTTGATCTAAAATGAATGGATACATATGCAGAAATAATCATGTAAATAAACTAACAAATATAAATAGTCATTTCAATACTCTGCTTCTTTCACTCCAGTTCTGATGAAGCCCCTTTTTCCCCCCAGTGTGACAACAACAACAACGACGACGACTAAAAACAAACACAAACAGTCAAAAGGTGTGAGTATCATCCAGAAGAATAGATAATGAAGCAATTTCTTCAAAGAGATATTAAATTGGCCCTCAAAAATGTTTGGATGAAATTAGATATTTTTTACACTTAAATTGAAAAAATACTTTTCACATTGAGAGGGAAAATAAATATTACAAACTTTTTGTACTGTACAAGAGATGAAACCAAAATTGGTTGTAAAGTTGTTTGATTTGAAGAGGGATCCTCGTATCATGATGGTTTAATAAGAGTTACAGAAAAAATCACCCACAATCCCTTGTTATCATCCCCCCTTCAGAATAAGAGTCCCTTCAAAGTTGACCTTGAAGATACCGATTTTGCAATTACGACGAGAAGAAAAATCTTAGAAAAATATGAACAAAGTCCCTGCAATCTCTACACAATTAAATGACCAAATGCCCTTTGAAAATTCTCGTTAAAATCTCCAGAAAAATGGGAGAAAGGGGAAAAAAATTAAAATACTTTATTTCAATATTTTTGTTGTTTGGAAGATCCAGTTCAGTCATTCGGGATTTGGCAGTAGAGTGGAAGGGAGAGCGACCGAGAGGGATTGTTCTGGGAGTTTTCTGGAGAGTTATGTTTGTTCCCTTCTCCTTCAGTTAAACTCCATTGGCTGGGAGGATCAAAGTTCATAGTTCAAAAGTGAAGCTTGTTCACTCTGGTTGGTTGGACTGGTCCAGTCTGGTGTGGCGTGTGTGTCTGTCTGCAAGGCAGTGCAGTTGGGTGGTGTGAGGGAATGGGGCTCTGAGGTAAACATGTAGGAATGGTGGTGACACAAGCGAACAAGGGAGGGGTGGGGGGCTGTATGTGAGTTGATCTTCCTCAGGCGCCGTGGTAGTTTTGGCCCCCAGCTTGACAGACAGTGGACAGAGAGAGACACAACTTCAGTAACATTACCTCAACATTCCCCTGATTCAACACTCAAGATAAAAAGCGTAAAAACAGAAAAGACACCACAAAAGAAGAACCACACACATGTCATCACAATGATGAAGGCATTTAAAAAAAGAGCAGGATGCAGACAGGGAGGGTGGAGCATGCAGGAGCCTGGTGGAGACAAGGAACGGGTGGGGTCGGAGGGCGAAGCAGAGAGGGAGGGAGGGAATAGAATTGTTAGGTGTGTTCTCTGGCTACACTGATGTAAACACTGTTAGGTTGAAGGAATGTGTAAGTTAAACAAAGCAGGACTCCATGAACACAGGACTCCATGAACACAGGGCTCCATGAACACAGGGCTCCATGAACACAGGGCTCCATGAAAACAGGGCTCCATGAACACAGGGCTCCATGAAAACAGGGCTCCATGAACACAGGGCTCCATGAAAACAGGGCTCCATGAACACAGGGCTCCATGAACACAAGGCTCCATGAACACAAGGCTCCATGAACACAGGGCTCCATGAACACAGAGCTCCATGAACACAGGGCCTGAACACAAAGCTCCATGAACACAGGACTCCATGAACACAGGGCCTGAACACAGGGCTCTATGAACATAGGGCTCCATGAACACAGGGCCTGAACACAGGGCTCTAAGAACATAGGGCTCCATGAACACAGGGCTCCATGAACACAGGGCCTGAACACAGGGCTCTAAGAACATAGGGCTCCATGAACACAGGGCTCCATGAACACAGGGCCTGAACATGGTGGGACCGGGAGGGCACTCTCTCTCCCTGTCTCTCCTCCCTGTCTCAGGAGGGGAGGGGGTACCGTGTGTGTACATACCACACTGGCAGCTGGCTAAACAGCACCAGACTCTGAGGCTACATCCCAAATGGCACCCTATTGAACTACGTTTGACAAGAAACCTAGTCAAAATTAGTGCACTATATAGAACCTGGTCACTTTGTAGGGAATAGGGTGCCATTTGGGATGTAGATTGAGCCTGGGTGCTTTAACTGGACACAAACATGCAGGGCTACAATTAAAACCACATGGGCACCAGTGTTTACAGACCGCGTGCAGAGATGAACAGATTAATGTAGGAATAGGCCTGAGTGAACTGTGAGTTGAAATATACATATGCATTGTCCAGTGTCAGTAGCATGCAGTTATGAGTTGAAATATATACATATGCATTGTCCAGTGTCAGTAGCATGCAGTTATGAGTTGAAATATATATATGCATTGTCCAGTGTCAGTAGCATGCAGTTATGAGTTGAAATATATACATATGCATTGTCCAGTGTCAGTAGCATGTTATGAGTTGAAATATACAGCATTGTGAGTTGAAATAAATATATATGCATTGTCCAGTGTCAGTAGCATGCAGTTATGAGTTGAAATATACATATGCATTGTCCAGTGTCAGTAGCATGCAGTTATGAGTTGAAATATACATATGCATTGTCCAGTGTCAGTAGCATGCAGTTATGAGTTGAAATATACATATGCATTGTCCAGTGTCAGTAGCATGCAGTTATGAGTTGAAATATACATATGCATTGTCCAGTGTCAGTAGCATGCATTGCTTTGAACTTGGGAGGAGGGATTTTATTGTAATGATGATCATTAAGGCTTTGACTGCATCCTAAATGGCACACAGTTCCCTATACAGTACATAGAGGGTGTTCAGACCGCGTTGATAGTTTCCACATTTTGTTATGTTACAGCCTTATTCTAAAATTGATTATATATATATTTTTAAATCCTCATCAATCTACACACACAATACCCTATAATGACAAAGTGATCACAGTTATTTTTTTAATGTTTGCAAATGTATAAAAAATACCTTATTTTACAAAAGTATTTGCTATGAGACTCAAAATTGAGCTCAGGTGCTTTTTTACATTGATCATCCTTGAGATGTTTCTACAACTTCTTTTGAGTCCATCTGTGGTAAATTAAACTGATTGGACATGATTTGGAAAGGCACACACCTGTCTATATAAGGTCCCACAGTTTTTATTTTATTTAACTAGGCAAGTCAGTTAAGAACAAATTCTTATTTACAAAGACGGCCTACCAGGGAACAGTGCCTTGTTCAGGGGCAGAACAACATATTTTTACCTTGTCAGCTCGGGGATCCAATCCAGCAACCTTTCAGTTACTGGCCCAATGCTCTAACCACTAGGCAACCTGCCGCCAGTTGACAGTGCATGTCAGAGCAAAAACCAAGCCATGAGGTCAAAGGAATTGTCCTTAAAGCTCCAAAACAGGATTGTGTCGAGGCACAGGTCTAGGGAAGGGTAACAAAACATTTCTGCAGCATTGAAGGTCCCCGAGAACACAGTGGTCTCCATCATTCTTAAATGGAAGAAGTCTGGAACCACCAAGACTCTTCCTAGAGCTGGACGCCCGGCCAAACTGAGCAATCGGGGGAGAAGGGCATTGGTATTGCTCTGACAGAGCTCCAGAGTTCTTCTGTGGAGATGGGAGAACCTTCCAGAAGAACAACCATCTCTGCAGAAATCCACTAATCAAGCCTTTATGGTAAAGTGGCCAGACGGAAGCCAATCCTCAGTAAAAGGCACATGACAGGCCATTTGGAGTTTGAGAAAAGGCACTTAAAGGACTTTCAGACCATGAGAAACTAGATTCCCTGGTCTGATGAAACCAAGATTGTACTCTTTGGCCTGAATGCCAAGTGTCACGTCTGAAGAAAACCTGGCACAATCCATATAGTGAAGCATGGTGGTGGCAGCATCATGCTGTGGGGATGTTTTTCAGAGGCAGGGACTGGGATACTAGTCAGGATCGAGGGAAAGATGAACGGACTAAAGTACAGAGTGATCCTTGATGAAAACCTGCTCCAGAGCACTCGGGACCTCAGACTGGGGTGAAGGTTCACCTTCCAACAGGACACGACCCTAAGCACACAGCCAAGACAAAGCAGGAGGCTTTGGTACACCCCAAATACAAGTGTGCCAAGTTTGTAGTGTCATACCAAGAAGACTTGAGGCTGTAATCGCTGCCAAAGGTGATTCAACTAAGTAAAGGGTCTGAATTTTTATGTAAATGTGATATTTCAGCTTTTTCTTTTTATTAAATTTGTAGAAATGTCTAAAAACCTGTTTTTACTTTGTCATTATGGGGTATTGTGCATAGATTGATGAGGGTGGAAAAAGTCGAGGGTTCTGAATACTTTCCGAATGACGAGAGCCCTGTGGGGAATAGGGTGCCCTTTGGGACTCCCTTGACTGTGGATCCCTTGATCTCATAGTCTTTTTGCAGGACCAGTTAGCATATTGTTTTAGGGTCCTGATTGCTTTAGTGTGGTGATTAGGGTGGCGACTATAACCATTACACCTAGGACTGGGCGGTATAACATATTTTACTATATACCGGTATTGATGCACGGACTGGTTTGGGTTTTTGCTTTATCTTCTATAGCGGTATTTGAATGTTTGGTTTGTTTAATGTGATGCGCCGTGTGTAGCGTCAATTTTTATAGTTTACTTCACTACTTGAGTCATCTCTCTCTGCTCTCTTTCGCCACACCTCTCTCTGCTCTCTCTTTCCACACAGACCTAGACACCCCTGTCCCTCAGGGAGCGCATTTGAAGATTCTCAACCACAAGACACTTGCCTTTAGTCT
Organism: Oncorhynchus tshawytscha; assembly: GCF_018296145.1. NCBI lineage: Eukaryota > Metazoa > Chordata > Actinopteri > Salmoniformes > Salmonidae > Oncorhynchus > Oncorhynchus tshawytscha. The sequence goes on along the minus strand of NC_056441.1, from coordinate 9,198,159 downwards.
GCATGGTCAATGAAGCACATGCAACAATGTTGATGACTACGATGTTGTTTCCACTTTGCTTCTTAATATAAATCCACTAGCGTTCTATAACACATTCTATTACATCTGCAAAAAGCTAGTCTGTCTTTTCTTAGCAAGTTGTGTCTAAATCGTGTTTGTGAAAATGCGAATCGCTAGTTAGCTAAACATAGCTAGCCTTACAGCCTAAAAATACCAGTGATGGTGTAGACCTAAATCAGCATGTTTCCAAATCAAAGAGGAATAGGTGAAGCATGAATATGTTGGCTACATGAAGTAGCTAAGAGAAAACATTTCATGTAGCCAAAGATTATAGGGTCCCTTAGGAAACACTGACCAACACTTTGGTTCCTACCCTGTCACAATAACTCCTCCCTGTTATTTTCATTCACTGTCATGTTAAACAACACTGTATTCAAAGTGCCCACTATTATCTTCTAACTATATAATTAGAATAATCATTCTATTTTCATGATTCCAAGTACTTTGATCTAAATCGCAAGTCAAATCACAATTACAACATTTGGTTAAAAATAAGGCCTTGATTTTATTTTGTCTAAATCGTGCAGCCCTAGTGTGGAAATCCTCTCAAACGAGTGCAGGAAATGCTGAAATAGATGAAAATGCAGAAAAAAATATTTGGTTGAAGTTTAATTGAACAGTATAAAATAATCAATTAAAATCACTTACAATGTATGTGTTGCCACTCAAGGGTCACGCACAAAGCAAACGTTCATTATTCAAAAACTTTAAATACCGCCAAATACCGTTGTACTGTCAACAATGTAGGATTAGGGGTACTACTGGCCTGGTTTTAGGAGAGGTGAGCTGAGCCTGGGGTTAATCTGGGGTTAGGGGTACTACTGACCTGGTTATAGGAGAGGTGAGCCTGGGGTTAATCTGGGGTTAGGGGTACTACTGACCTGGTTATAGGAGAGGTGAGCATGGGGTTAATCTGGGGTTAGGGGTACTACTGACCTGGTTATAGGAGAGGTGAGCCTGGGGTTAATCTGGGGTGATCTCTGTTTCCTGATGCACCACCACTTTGGTCACAGACATGTCCGGGTGCTGCTCCTTCGCCTCCTTGATGGCCTGGGCCAGAGCCTGAGAAGATGGAATACACACACACACACACACACACACACACACACACACACACACACACACACACACACACACACACACACACACATAAAAAGGAAGTTTCAATACATTGAGATTGATGGCACTAATAAAAAGACTATACATACATTAAACACAATCACCCCACAGGCAAATACAGTCGCTAAAACCCACACGACTACAAGAGTTGGAAACGTTCATTACCCAAGCAAACAGTCAAAGGGGTACCACATTTGGACAAGCCAGCATTTAGTTCACATCACTAACCAAGCTCTTTTCTTTTTTTTCTTTTCTTTGATTTGCGCCACTAATACAGAGGACTTGAAATGTTAGATTCTGTGTAATAGATCTAAACCAGACGAATAATATATTGTTACTCCACTGAAGTGGTCTCTAACGGAATACATAGTGAGCCAGCTAGCACAGAGCCGGGGGTTAGAAGTAGAAATCTGTCCCCCACCTTGTCGTGATCAATCTCTGTGTCTCCAGTTATAACAATCCTCTTCTCAATGCGAGTCTCTGAGATCCCTCCTTTCACCGTCTGAAAGTGAGAAAAATAAAGAGATTGTTAAAAAAGGGCCAGGAGAAGAAATAGAGAGAGAGACAGAGAGAGACAGAGAGAGAGAGAGAGAGAGAGACAGAGACAGAGAGACAGAGACAGAGAGAGACAGAGAGAGACAGAGAGACAGAGAGAGACAGAGAGAGAAACAGAGAGAGACAGAGAGAGAGACAGAGAGAGACACAGAGAGACACAGAGAGGGAGAGAGAGACAGAGAGAGAGAGAGAAAAAAACTCACAAGGCATTAATGTTCAGATAGCATGATCAAAGGGCAGATTTGACCTGACAACATACTGTAGAGAGATACTGTATAGAGAGAGAGAGCAGCTTTGATCTGACAACATACTGTTAGAGAGATACTGTATAGAGAGAGAGTAGCTTTGACCTGACAACATACTGTAGAGAGATACTGTATAGAGAGAGAGTAGCTTTGACCTGACAACATACTGTAGAGAGATACTGTATAGAGAGAGAGTAGCTTTGACCTGACAACATACTGTAGAGAGATACTGTATAGAGAGAGAGTAGCTTTGACCTGACAACATACTGTAGAGAGATACTGTATGGAGAGAGAGTAGCTTTGACCTGACAACATACTGCTAGAGAGAAATGTTCTTCCCCAGGGTCCAAACAGAATTTAGTGCGCAGACGACTGACCATGCACATTGCCAGGCCCCATGCCAGGCCCCATGCCACGCCCCATTGCCACGCCCCATTGCCAGGCCCCATTGCCAGGCCCCATTGCCAGGCCCCATGCCACGCCCCCCATTGCCAGGCCCCATTGCCAGGCCCCATTGCCAGGCCCTATGCCACGCCCCATTGCCAGGCTCCATTGCCAGGCCCCATGCCACGCCCCATTGCCACGCCCCATGCCACGCCCCATTGCCAGGCTCCATTGCCAGGCCCCATGCCACACCCTATGCCACGCCTAAGCCAATTTTTGATCCAGAGAAAACCCTGCATTGTTAGAAATAATAATTTCATGATTATACAGTCCATTTCTTAAAATTGATCACAAGACGGCAAACTCAAATCTACATTAAGTTAATGTTTTATTAATTAATAATTAATTAATTAATTAATGTTTTGAAGAAGAGGGTATTATTCATCAAATTTGTACTTATTCTTTAGTCTGTGTATGTTTTCTCACCACTCAACCCTTATGGCGATCACGACCAATGTTCCCTCAAAAATGTTTTACCACTGAGCAAATGTCAGGTCTGCTGAGAGCACACTTGATAAATGATGTGTAACTTCTGGTGCGTTTACTGTGAACACTGAGGCTCGTACCTGCTTTAAGTTCCAGTTATAACAGTGGCCAAGTAGGCTGCTGTTGCTATTTGATCATAATGTAGACCTACCTGAGAGGCTACCTAGGGCTGCAAAGGGTCGGAAACTTGAAGGGAAATTCTCCATGGGAGGTTAAGCCCTGGAATTTGGGGAATTTTGCTTAACTTCATCAAAAAAAGTTAGCTTATAACAGTGAACCTTTTTTGTTGGATACACAAGGCAATTCTTGGTCTTGTGGCATATTTTGGTTAAACTATCCCCAATTCAATGGAATTGCAACACTGTATGCACAGTGCATTCTTCCATCACATGTAGAGCTGATTCTCAAGATCTTGCACACTAATGAGATGCTATTGAGCCCACACTACTATACTGTCTGAGCCAAGGACTACATGCTTTCTGGTAAGTTTTGTTTACAATACTGGGTGGAATCAGAAGTTTTTTTGACTAAATGAAGGAACATAGTCAGATAAACGCTGATGAATGTCTTGCTCGATGAATGTCTTGCTCGAGCTGTCTATGCAACTGGTTCAAATCTGATGCTCGCAGGAAATGTGCATTGGAAGAGATGTCTGAATGTTCTTCGCCCAGCATACACCCCTCCAATCAGACATGCTTTATCTACTCATTTGCTGGATGCAGAGTTCAACAGAGTTCAAGTGAAGGTCAAGCAAATCATAGAGAAAGCAGACTGTATTGCAAGCATCTCTAATGGGTGGATTGAATGTTCGTGGGAAAGGAATAATTAACTACATCATCTCCATCCCTCAACCAGTATTCTACTAGAGCACAGACACGAGGGACAACAGACACACCGGTCTCTACATTGCAGATGAACTGAAGGCAAACATCAATGACCTTGGACCACAGAAGGTATTTGCACTGGTGACAGACAATGCTGCGAACATAAAGGCTGCTTGGTCTAAAGTGGAGGAGTCCTACCCTCACATTACACCCATTAGCTGTGCTGCTCATGCATTGAATCTGCTCCTCAATGACATCACGGCACTGAAAACAATGGTTAGACTCTACAAGAGAGCCTAGGAAATGGTTAGGTATGTGAAGGGTCATGAAGTTATAGCAGGAATCTACCTCACCAAGCAAAGTGAGAAGAATAAGAGCACCACATTGAAGCTGCCCAGCAACACCCGTTGTGGTGGTGTTGTCATCATGTTTGACAGTCTCCTGCAGGGGAAGGAGTCTCTCCAAGAAATGACCATATCACAGTCTGCTGATATGGACAGCCCCATCAAGAGGATCCTCCTGGATGATGTATTATGGGAGAGAGTGGTAAGCAGCCCGAAACTCCTGAATGCAATACTGTCTGATGTTCAGACTCTGCTTGCAGATGTAAGAGAAGAAATCCGTACTGCCCTGCCCACTTCACTGTTGCTCCAAGCAGAGGAAACTTCAGTTCTGAAATGCATCAGAAAGTGTGAAGACTTCTGCCTGAAGCCCATACACACCGCAGCGTACATGTTGAACCCCATGTACGCTGGCAAGAGCATCCTGTCTGGTGCAGATATCAACAAGGCCTATGGTGTCATCACTACTGTGTCTCGCCACCTTAGCCTGAATGAAGGCAAGGTTCTTGACAGTCTGGCCAACTACACTTCCAAGCAAGGGCTTTGGGATGAAGATGCAATATTGCAGTCGTGCCAACATATCTCATCAGCCACCTGGTGGAAGGGACTTTGTGGATCTGAGGCTCTTTCCCCTGTTGCCTCCATCATCCTCTAAATCCCACCAACATCAGCCGCCTCAGATCGCAATTGGTCCTTCTTTGGGAACACACACACACCAAAGCACGCAACAGGCTGACCAATACAAGGGTTAAAAAAATCGGTAGCCATCTGGGCAAATTTGAGGCTTTTTGAGCCTGACAACGAGCCTCAACAAGGTTGGAAAGTGACAGTGAAGATGAGGCCTCAGAGTCTGATGTTCAAGAGGTGGACATTGAGGAGGTCCAGGGAGAAGACATGGAAGCCTGAGAGGAAGACAACCAAAGCTTTAGTTTCTAGACTATCATTTTACAGATGTATGTTGAAAACATTTTTGGGAGATGCAATGGATCATAGGGAATCATTCAATATTCCCTTTCTTTTGTTGTTCAGTGAAATCATCCCATGTGAAGAGTCAACTCATTTAATTAAGTTCAATTCGTAACAAAAAATATATATATATATTGGAAAGATGTAATCATTTGCAATTATGTCTACTTATGATATGGTAAAAGGTTTATGTTTCTGTCTCCATATGATATGGTAAATATATCCAATGCAAAAAGCATATACATTTAAATGGTATTAATATTAATTTGCATATATTTCCGGCTGAATGATAGGACAGCTATTTCCATGTTTAAATGTTATGGGATGCAATTTCTCCATTGTTTTTGATGGTAGCCATAGGGTTGCACATTTTTAGTGAATATTCAGAGGTAGAAACTTTCCGTGGGAATTAACAGGAATATATGGGAATTACCAGCAGTAGTAGCCAACGTGTGGTGTTCAACATAGGCCTACATTCCATGAGACAGGGCTTAACATGAACCTGTTTATCTACATCTTCTTCAGACAAGAAGGTGACTGAAAAGGTTGTGTTGTTTGATGCAAGAAACCACTTTACAAAATACAATTACTTATTATTCCCATACCATTACTACAGAGAATCATACACATTATGAGTTTGTGCTCTTGTAGGAAGTAATCACTCCTCCATTGCTGATTAGGTCTAACTGGGCTAATAACTCACTGACTAGCAAATAATAAGAACAAATGTGTTCAGGTGGCTACATGAAGCTTTCGCTACTCACGACCGCACATGCTGTAAACACAGTCCAGTTCAAAGTGAATGGCACAGATCCATATAAGGCAATGGTCTATTTGCATATAGGGATACTTTAGCTCTGATTGGTTATGGCACACCGGTCTGTGTATAGTATGGGCCTGAGTCGTGCATGTTAATGCAATAGAATCCTACTCCGATGTGTTCTGCCTACAGCAAAATCTCTTGCATAGTTCGTTTTGTTTCGGTATGTTGCATTGAAAGTGGCTAATAACACATTGATTCGATCACAATTCCCACAGTAAAGGGAAACGTTGTTAGTGTTAACTAAAGGGGAAAACTCTAGAAAGTGGAGGGAAGTTCAATGTCGTGCTTGTCAGGTATACGTAAATGGGGCTGCAAGGGAGTCAGGCGCAGGAGAGCAGATATTGGGTAGCAAACGGAGCCTTTTATTTAGGCGAACCAAAAGCACACGGCACAACGAACACGAAATACAATAAGGGTTGACATAACCCAGAGCAACCAGTCTAACGTGCGCGTACATGAAACAGATAAACAATACCACACAAAGACATGGGGGAAACAGAGGGTTAAATACACAACACATAATGAGGGAAATGAGAACCAGGTTTGTTAGAAAACGAGACAAAACAAATGGAAAATGAAAAATGGATCGGCGATGGCTAGAAGACCGGCAACGTCGACCGCAGAACACCGCCGAACAAGGAGAGGCATCGACTTCGGCAGAAGTCTTGACAGTGCTTCTCTGCGCGGGGCTGATATTTCTTCTGCGCGGCAGTCCTGCGCACACACGCAGCTTAGAGGGAACATTGGTCACGACAAAAAAAAAACACCTCAATTGGTGGTTCACGAAGCAAAATACATTCGGAATCCCTGTGCTAAATGACTCAAATCTACATCATCTAGCGAAAGCTTAACTGATCGTAGACCAGGAAGCCCAGGACGTACCTTGGTGATCTGAGTGGTGGTGGTTGTACTGACTGTCTCTGAGGTGATGGTCTGGGCACTCAACAGCATTCCAGAGTCCCTCTCTGCCATGCTGTCTACGGGCTGAAGGAGACACTATGTTAACACAAGGGGGAGAAAAGGGGTTCATTTAGGATTACGTTATCTACTGGCTGAGATTAAGACCAAAAAACAGGCTCATGTTCATCAGGCACCAAAAGGAAGAAAAGACACTGAAATATGACTTGTCCAATATGAAATTGCTTGTTTTCATTTTGAAAACATTTTTTCCTGTTGGGTACCCTCATGAATATGACCCAGTTCACTGTTAACACAAAGTCATTGGGTTAATAAAGGGTTTTTATTTAAGAACTACATTTCTAACGATGCCTCTCACCTGCGCTGACTCGTAGGTAATGGTCTTGGTCTCAGTGTGCATGATGGGGACCTCCTTGTTATAGACGTCTCCTCGTAGGGAGTTAGACACGTCTGAGATGGTGATGGTCTGTGTTTTCACCACGTTAGACTGTGAGGAAAGAGGGAAAATACACACAGTGAATATTGAGTTTGTCGTATATATTATCTGCCTTCAGAAAGTGTTCACTCCCCTTCACTTTTTCAGCTTGAATTGAAAATGGATTGAGATGTCTCACTGGCCTACACACAATACCCCATAAGGTCAAAGTGGAATGATGGTATTGGAACTTTTTTACAAATTAATAAAAAATGAAAAGCTGAAAATGTCTTGAGTCAATAAGGATTCAACCCCTTTGTTATGGCAAGTCTAAATAAGTTCAGGAGTAAAAATGTGCTTAACAAGTCACATAATAAGTTGCATGGACTCACTCTGTGTGCGATAATAGTGTATAATACCTCATCTATGTACCCCACACATAAAATTATCTGTAAGGTCAGTGAATTCCAAACATTGATTCAACCACAAAGAGCAGGGAGGTTTTCCAATGCCTCGCAAAGAAGGACACATATTGGTAGATTGGTAAATAAACTACAAAAACAGACTAATATCTTTTTGAGCGTGGTGAAGCGATTAATTACACTTGGATGGTGTATAAATACAACCAGTCACTACAAAGATACAGGTGTCCTTCCTAACTCAGTTGCCGGAGAGGGAGGAAACTGCTCAGGGATTTCACCATGAGGACAATGGATACTTTAAAACAGTTACAGAGTTGAATGGCTGTGACAGGAGAAAACCACAGATGGATCAACAACATTGTAGTTACTACCTAATACTAACCTAAATGACAGAGTGAAAAAAAGGAAGCGCTGTTTGCAATAAGGCACTAAAGTAAAACTGATAAAAAATGTGGCAAATGAACTGTATGTCCTGAATACAAAGCGTTATGTTTGGGGAAAATCCAATACAACACATTACTGAGTACCACTCTTCATATTTTCAAGCATGGTGGATCTGCTTTCCATCAGACACTAGGAGATGAATTCACCTTTCAGCAGGACAATAACCTAAAACACAAAGCCAAATATACACTGGAGTTGCTTACCAAGACGACATTGAATGTTCCTGAGTGGCCTAGTTACAGTTTTGACTTAAATCGGTTTGAAAATCTATGGCAAAACTTGAAAATGGCTGTCTAGCAATGATCAACAACCAACATGACAGAGCTTGAAGAAATGTAAAAACAATTATTGTGCAAATATTGTACAATCCAGGTGTGCAAAAGCTTTTAGAAACTTACCCAGAAAGACTCACAGCTGCATCCGCTGCCAAAGGTGATCCTAACATGTCTTGACTCAGGGGTGTGAATACTTATGTAACTGAGACATTTCTGTATTTCATTTTCAATATATTTGCCCCAAAAAATCTACAAAATCTATCTTCCCTTTGTGATTACTGGGTATTGTGTGGTAGATGGGTGAGAAAGAAAAAAAATGTCATCCATTTTGAATTCAGGCTGTAACAACAGAATATGGAATAAGTGAAGGAGTATGAATAATTTCTGAAGGCCACTGTATCTAACTGCTTGTTTGATCTAACAGAACCCACTATACTATGCCATAACTACTATATGCAGCATACATACAGTGAATTAATATGTTTTTACTCGAAACTGAATTATCTCCCAAACCACCTATGTCTAAAATAGACCCACTGTGACCTATGACCCATAAATACAGAACCCTCATAGTGTGAAGTATGGCCTGAAAATACTAGATAGATCATAGCATAAATATAACATTCATACCATGTGACTATCCCCTGTTCACACTATGTGACTATCCCCTGTTCACACTTTGTGACTATCCCCAATTCAGACTATGTGACTATCTCCTGTTCACACTATGTGACTATCCCCTGTTCACACTGTGTGACTATCCCCTGACCACACTATGTGACTATCCCCTATTCACACTATGTGACTATCCCCTATTTACACTATGTGACTATCCCCTATTCACACTATGTGACTATGCCCTGTTCACATTATGTGACTATCCCCTGTTCACACTATGTAACTATCCCCTATTCACACTATGTGACTATCCCCTATTCACACTATGTGACTATCCCCTATTCACACTATGTGACTATCCCCTATTTACACTATGTGACTATCCCCTATTCACACTATGTGACTATCCCCTGTTCACACTATGTGACTATCCCCTATTCACACAATGTGACTATCCCCTGTTCACACTTTGTGACTATCCCCTATTCAGACTATGTGACTATCCCCTGTTCACACTATGTGACTATCCCCTGTTCACACTATGTGACTATCCCCTGTTCACACTATGTGACTATCCCCTGTTCACACTATGTGACTATCCCCTGTTCACACTATGTAACTATCCCCTATTCAGACTTTGTGACTATCCCCTATTCACACTTTGTGACTATCCCCGATTCACACTATGTGACTATCTCTTGTTCACACTATGTGACTATGCCCTGTTCACATTATGTGACTATCCCCTGTTCACACTATGTAACTATCCCCTATTCACACTTTGTGACTATCCCCTGGCCACACTATGTGACTATCCCCTATTGACACTATGTGACTATCTCTTGTTCACACTATGTGACTATCCCCTGTTCACACTATGTGACTATCCCCTATTCACACTATGTGACTATCCCCCTGTTCACACTATGACTATCCCCTACACTATGTGACTATCCCCTGTTCCACACTATCCCCTGTGACTATCCCCTGTTCACACTATGTGACTATCCCCTGTTCACACTATGTGACTATCCCCTGTTCACACTATGTGACTATCCCCTGTTCACACTATGTGACTATCCCCTGTTCACACTATGTGACTATCCCCTGGCCACACTATGTGACTATCCCCTGGCCACACTATGTGACTATCCCCTGTTCACACTATGTGACTATCCCCTGTTCACACTATGTGACTATCTCTTGTTCACACTATGTGACTATCCCCTGTTCACACTATGTGACTATCCCCTATCCATTTCT
>NC_056441.1:9117941-9182941 GCF_018296145.1 Oncorhynchus tshawytscha | reverse complement strand
CATGGAGTAACCAAAAAAGTGTTCAACAAATCAAAATATATTTTAGATTGTTCAAAGTAGCCACACCCTGTGCCTTGATGACAGCGTTTGCACATTCTTGGCATTCTCTCAACCAGCTTCATGAGGTAGTCACCTGGAATGCATTTCAATTAACAGTGTGCCTTGATAAAAGTTAGTTTGTGGAATTTCTTTCCTTCTTAAGGCGTTTGAGCCAATCAGTTTTGTTGTGACAAGGTAGGGATGGTATACAGATACAGCCCTATTTGGTAAAAGACCAAGTCCATATTAGGGCAAGAACAGGTCAAATAAGCAAAGACAAATGACAGTCCATCATTACTTTAAGACATGAATGCCAGTCAAAACGGAAATATCAAGAACTTTGAATGTTTATTTAAGTGCAGTTGCAAAAACCATCAAGTGCTATGATGAAACTGGCTCTCATGAGGACCACCACAGGAAAGGAAGACCCAGAGTTAACTCTGCTACAAAGGATACGTTCATTAGAGTTTTCCAACCTCAGAAATTGCAGCTCAAATAAATGCTTCAGAGTTCAAGTAACAGACACATCTCAACATCAACTGTTCAGAGGAGACTGCGTGAATCAGGTCTTCATGGTTGAATTGCTGCAAAGAAACCACTACTAAAGGACACCAATAAGAAGAAGAGACTTGCTTGGGCCAAGAAACACGAGCAATGGACATTAGACCAGTGGAAATCTGTCCTTTGGTCGGATGAGTCCAAATTTGAGATTTTTGTTACTAATGGCTGTGTCTTTGTGAGACGCAGAGTAAGTGAACGGATGACCTCTGCACGTGTGGTTCCCACCGTGAAGCATGGAGGAGGAGGTGTGATGGTGCTTTGCTGGTGACACTGTCTGGGATTTATTTAGAATTCAAGGTACACTTAACCAGCATGGATACCACAGCATTCTGCAGCGATACACCATCCCATCTGGTTTGTGCTGAGTGAGACTATCATTTGTTTTTCAACAGGACAATGACCCAACACACCTCCAGGCTGTGTAAGGGCTATTTGACCAAGAAGGAGAGTGATGGAGTGCTGCATCAGATGACCTGGCCTCCACAATCACCTGACCTCAACCCAATTGAGATGGTTTCAGATGAGTTGGACCGCAGAGTGAAGGAAAAGCATTATTTCATAGTTTTGATGTCTTCACTATTATTCTACACTGTACAAAATAGTACAAATAAATAAAACCCTTGAATGACTAGGTGTGTCCAAACCTTTGACTGGTACTGTATTCCATTTGTAAACACATCTATATGACAGATACAGTACAGATAGATAACTAAAGTAAGCATGCCTGAATAGATTTATTTGACAGTCGCCAAATGACTTTCACCTTTAATTATAGTTTAAGTAAATCCTCATAGACTCTGACTAACATTACGATATTAAGAACAATGTAATAGTGAATTACATAAAACAACACATACTAGATCAATATAGAGATAATTGCTTTCCTATGGGAAGAATCACAGTGAACATAATAAAAACGTCTTTCTAACGAACCAAGTTCCTACAACAATAACATTGTGTGTTATAATAGTCATATACATATACATCTACACACACTGTAAACACACACTAATACACGTGTACTCACATGCACAAAGTTATTGAATACACTTCCACCACCACCAGTCCATTGGTAAACAATGCTTTCCCAGGGTGTTTCTAATGACAGCATACTGATCAATGCTTTCCCAGGGTGTTTATAATGACAACATACTGATCAATGCTTTGCCAGGGTGTTTCTAATGGCAACATACTGATCAATGCTTTCCCAGGGTGTTTCTAATGACAACATACTGATCAATGCTTTCCCAGGGTGTTTCTAATGACAACATACTGATCAATGCTTTGCCAGGGTGTTTCTAATGACAACATACTGATCAATGCTTTGCCAGGGTGTTTCTAATGGCAACATACTGATCAATGCTTTCCCAGGGTGTTTCTAATGGCAACATACTGATCAATGCTTTCCCAGGGTGTTTCTAATGACAACATACTGATCAATGCTTTCCCAGGGTGTTTCTAATGACAACATACTGATCAATGCTTTGCCAGGGTGTTTCTAATGGCAACATCCTGATCAATGCTTTGCCAGGGTGTTTCTAATGGCAACATACTGATCAATGCTTTGCCAGGGTGTTTCTAATGGCAACATACTGATCAATGCAACTTGGCTGTAGCCGTGTTGCGATACCCTTGGAGAACACACATCTCAAATAGCATTTCAATGGCTTTAGACTCCATCTGTGAGTGGTGGTATTTCATATAGGAAGGCATTCCAGAAGTCTCTAAACTAGTCAAGCGTTGACACATACAGTATCTTCAATCCAAACTCACTAGTTAGATGAATAATCAGCAGTTATTTTAGTTTAAAATCAGTCTGAAAAGTAAAACCAAAATCTTCTCTGGACAGAAGTGTCTCTCTCTCTCTCTCTTTCTCTCTCTCAGCAGGCAGTGATTGTTGATTTAAAGCAAGCAGAGGAGGAAGTGGCAGGCCACCATCAACAGTAGTGGAATGCTTAGCAACCAGTGTTCCTTTTTGGTTACCGGTAGTGATGTCAGTCAGGTTAACAAGTGAGCCAAGTACACCATCTCTGCGTCTCAAATGGCACCCTAGTCCATCTTTGGCCCACTGCTTTCAAAAAGTAGTAACAGCAACATGGGTTTAAAGGCCATTTCAGTTATATGAGAGACCACTGGTGATAACAGTAATAACTCATGGGTTCTTCTCATAAATACAACCTGAGTGGACTGTCCCTGTCCTGTCTGTCCTGTCCCTGTCCTGTCCTGCCCTGTCCTGTCCTGTCCTGTCCCTGTCCTGTCTCTATCCAGTCTGTCCTGTCTCTATCCAGTCTGTCCTGTCCCTGTCTGTCCTGTCCCTGTCCTGTCCTGTCCCTGTCCTGTCTCTATCCAGTCTGTCCTGTCTCTTACCAGTCTGTCCTGTCCCTGTCTGTCCTGCTCTATCCAGTCTGTCCTGTCCCTGTCCTGTCTCTATCCAGTCTGTCCTGTCCCTGTCCTGTCCCTGTCTGTCCTGTCTCTATCCAGTCTGTCCTGTCCCTGTCCTGTCTCTGTCCTGTCTGCCCTGTCCTGTCTCTATCCAGTCTGTCCCTGTCCTGTCTGTCCTGTCCCTGTCCTGTCTCTATCCAGTCTGTCCTGTCCCTGTCCTGTCTCTATCCAGTCTGTCCTGTCCCTGTCCTGTCTCTATCCAGTCTGTCCTGTCCATGTCCTGTCTGTCCTGTCCTGTCTCTATCCAGTCTGTCCCGTCTGTCCTTCCTGCTCGCGCCTAGAAAAGCATCAACGTAGAAGAGAGCCGATGCATTTCAAAGGCAGACAGACAGCAGCTCTCTGCTCTAGCAGTGAACACAGACCATGGCCTGTGTTCACCTGTTAAATCATAATGAATAAGATCAGCAATACAGATCTCTCAGGCTGTTGGGAGAGATTTTGCCACACAGCAGAGCACTGCCCTGTAGATACTATACTACACTGACTGATAGGAACACTAAGAGACAAATTAAATCCCATTTTCCCTTAGGCTTCCATTGACATCGATGCGTGACTATGATACGGGTAGATTCTGTGGACGAACAGAGAAAATATACAGTAGTCTACAGGCTAAACACAAGCCGTGAAAGAGTCAGGTTAGCAGACAAAGTTTGTTAGTAACACTGGATGGCTTTTCTTTTTCACCATGGAATATTGTAAGTAAAAGTTTGAGAAGCTCCTTGAAGTCGGGCTATAAGGCTCTGGTAGCGAGGGAGCTCAGCCAGGTACAGCGCTCAACACATCCTGAAAAAAAAGGTACTGGCAAGAACAATAATGCCATACTCCACAATGCAACGACAATTATTCACTCAGTGTAATGTTCAACAGGGATTGGTGTCTGTCTGTCCATGTCCGTCTGTCTGTGTCAAATCAAACTTTATTTGTCACACGCGCCGAATACAACAAGTGTAGACCTTACTGTGAAATGCTGACTTACAAGCCCTCAACCAACAATGCAGTTCAAGAAAGAGTTAAGAAAATGTCTGTCTGTCTGCGTTGTCTGGCTGTCTATGTGTGTGTGTGTGTCTGTCTGTGTGTTGGAGTTAGCTTAAGTTTCAGAGAGGAGCAGAGAATAAATGTCTGTCTGTCTGTCTGTCTGTCTGTCTGTCTGTCTGTCTGTCTGTCTGTCTGTCTGTCTGTCTGTCTGTCTGTCTGTCTGTCTGTCTGTCTGTCTGTCTGTCTGTCTGTCTGTCTGTCTGTCTGTCTATCTGTGTTGTCTGGCTGTCTGTGTGTCTGTCTGTGTGTTGGAGTTAGATTAAGTTACAGGGAGGAGCAGAGAATAAATGTCTGTCTCTGTCCTTCAACAGGGGTACTTCAGTAGGGAGCTCTCTCTCTCTCTCCACCAGACCAGCCAGTCACCAGCTGGTTTAGTTCATTAGAGGGCTCTCTCTCTCTCTCCACCGGACCAGCCAGTCACTGGGTGGTTCATTTCAGTAAAGGGCTCTCTCTCTCTCCACCAGACCGGCCAGTCACTGGGTGGTTCATTTCAGTAAAGGGCTCTCTCTCTCTCCACCAGACCGGCCAGTCACTGGGTGGTTCATTTCAGTAAAGGGCTCTCTCTCTCTCCACCAGACCGGCCAGTCACTGGGTGGTTCATTTCAGTAAAGGGCTCGCTCTCTCTCCACCAGACTGGCCAGTCACTGGGTGGTTCATTTCAGTAAAGGGCTCGCTCTCTCTCTCTCCACCGGACCGGCCAGTCAGATAAACACCAACCAACACAAGGTGAGAAACATGACCAGCAGTCCAGACATGAGGGAGAAGGAGACATGGGACGGTTGGAGCTGGAGCATGGCTGGGTACAGCTGGCAGGCTGAGGGCCCCCCTGCCCTGTCCTCCTCCTCAGGCATGTCGATAGAGACCCTCAGAGTGTGCCCTTGGCCCCGAGCCTCCTCCTCCTCCTCAGAATCATCAGAAGTATAACCTTCTTCCTCCTGCAGATAGTGGTGTCTGAGCGGTGGTCCCCCGGGAGCCGAGGAGGCCTGCTGTTGCTGTCTCTGTAATCTTACCTGGTATTCAAACAGAGGACGCTTCCCTCGCTGTGTTCAGCAACGGGAGACCAAGAGAGACAGAGAACAATGAACAGACGTGGGGGAATGGCCAACCGACAGGCAGGGATTAGGGGAGGATGGGAAGAGGGCTGGGAGTGGGTTAGGAGGGGAAGAGGGCAGGGAGTGGGTTAGGAGGGGAAGAGGGCAGGGAGTAGGGGAGGATGGGAAGAGGGCTGGGAGTGGGTTAGGAGGGGAAGAGGGCAGGGAGTAGGGGAGGATGGGAAGAGGGCTGGGAGTGGGTTAGGAGGGTAAGGGACAGGGGAGGGAGTGGGTTAGGAGGGTAAGGGACAGGGGAGGGAGTGGGTTAGGAGGGTAAGGGACAGGGGAGGGAGTGGGTTAGGAGGGTAAGGGACAGGGGAGGGAGTGGGTTAGGAGGGGAAGGGACAGGGGAGGGAGTGGGTTAGGAGGGGAAGGGACAGGGGAGGGAGTGGGTTAGGAGGGGAAGGGACAGGGGAGGGAGTGGGTTAGGAGGGGAAGGGACAGGGGAGGGAGTGGGTTAGGAGGGGAAGGGACAAGGGAGGGAGTGGGCTAGGAGGGGAAGGGACAAGGGAGGGAGTGGGTTAGGAGGGGAAGGGACAGGGCAGGGAGTGGGTTAGGAGGGTAAGGGACAGGGGAGGGAGTGGGTTAGGAGGGTAAGGGACAGGGGAGGGAGTGGGTTAGGAGGAGAAGGGACAGGGGAGGGAGTGGGTTAGGAGGGGAAGGGACAGGGGAGGGAGTGGGTTAGGAGGAGAAGGGACAGGGGAGGGAGTGGGTTAGGAGGGGAAGGGACAGGGCAGGGAGTGGGTTAGGAGGGGAAGGGACAGGGCAGGGAGTGGGTTAGGAGGGGAAGGGACAGGGGAGGGAGTGGGGTAGGAGGGGAAGCGACATGGGGAAGGAGGGAGGTTGGGGAGTAGGTAAATGGTGGAATGTAAGGGCAGAGTTTTTTTAAATCAAGTTCTCTCTGGGAGTACTCTCTGAACTCTGACATTTGTAAGTGGTGGGTTCCATCACTGAGCTTCAGCCTGACTCAGACTCTCGGTTTCTGGGCAGTGAGAGTTAGGGTCCAGGGTGGCCGGACCAGGCTGGACCAACCTCCAGGGAAGCGGTGACAGCAGCAGCAGCATATTTGGGACTGGAGAGTTTTTATGGGGCTCTGCTCCTCCATGGCTGGGGTTAGATTGGATGGCTGGGGTTAGGTTGGATAAAGGCCTTCTCTGGCAGGTAAAATTCTAGCTAGTGCAAACCGTTTGTTTGGCAGTGCAACGTCTTGGATCATAACACCGTTAGGTGGAGAACCACCATAGAAACTGGCTTGGTGCAGGTTGGCTAGACCACAGTGTTCCCTCCTCCTCACTGCCATCCCACAGCCAGTCAGCAAGTCAGTCAATGAGCCTGTCTTAAAGAGATGAGCTTATCAAATACATTGAAGTCTATTGGGAATTGGGAGGCTCATATTTGGGATTTGTTGGTAATGTGTTCATGAAGATAGAAAAAGACATCTGAAATGTTTTACATACAATATCAAGTCAGGTAAGACTGCTTGGTAAATCACCAGACTAGTGTATTATACTGCAATTGTATATGTATTTTTTTTGGTGATATTTTAGAAACATGATTCTCCATTCATAGAAATTGTGCCATAGGCCTATCATTTAAAAATGCCTATACTCAATAGAGATTGAAAATTAAGATTATTATTATTATTTTAGATGTGTTTTTAAATGTTCTGAGGGAAGTGCTTAGTATTCTTCAGGTACATAGGCAGGACATGAGAAGAGTCTGGAGCAGGCAGGATACCCAGGTAGCTGGAGGCAGCTTTAAGTCTGGGAGTAAAATTGTTTTTTCAGCCCCATGGCAGTAGAGGGGCGAGGGGAGGGGAGCGGTGATGCTCGGTTACCCAAGGCCTGAACACCTCTCTGGGTCTCCGGATCCTCCTCAGGAGAAGGGGGTGGAGGTAGAGGAGGAGGTGGTGGAAGATATGGAGGAGGAGGAGGAGGAGGAGGAAGAGGGAGTGGATATGAATGTGGGGCAGGGCACGACTTTGAAAGGAGAGGAGGAGGAGGAAGACGAGGAGGAGGAGAGGATTGATAGACGACACAAGGGGGGAGAGAGAGAGAACATAAAACATGAAACAACCAGTGAGGGAGAGATACAGGTCAGGGTGGAGGAGAGACAATGAAATGAAGAGTGGGAGGAGGAAGACGAGGAGGAGGAGGAGGAGGAGGTCAGTTCTTTGTTGTTGTTGTCGCTGTTTGTTTTTTGGTTGTTTGCGTGTTTTGTTTTTTGTTCTTCAGTCTCATCACTACGTCAGACATCATCATCATCATCATCATCACTGAGTCATGCAGCTTCACTACTATCGGGTCAAACCCAGCCATGCGATTTGATTGGCAGATCAAAGCAGGAAGACAAAAGCTGGCAGCAGCCAATCATGGAGCGGAGGCAGTGGTGAGGGGGGAGGATTTGGGAAAGGTTAGGGGGCGTGGTTTGGAAGGGGCATCTATAAAAGTAGGTCGTGACGGGGCCAGGGGTGGCAGAGCGCAGTCCTGCTAGTGTTCTCTTACTGCAGCCCAGATCAGCCCAGCTCAGCCCAGCCCAGCCCAGCTCAGCTCAGCCCCTGTACGAGCAATAAGGACTGAATTAGAGTACCTTTACCTCTGATACGCCACCAACTACTCTGTATGCAGGTGATAGGGAGGCCGTCCTCACCTGCACACACACACACACACACACACACAATCTTCACACATACGAATATACACAGAGAGACTCCAAGAGCATGTACACTGTACACAGAGATACACAGAGAAACTGGTGAACACTTGATGAAGCGCTCTGAAGCATTCCGTCTGCCGACTATGAACCTGCGAACAGTATATCCTTAGGGAATTTAAAATAATCTATTCCTCTCTACCAAGTATGAGGAAATACATTTTAAAAAGATACTTCTCTTTCAAATGAACACAGCACCCCTGTGATGCAGCTTTTCCAGGTATTCTGCCAGTCTAGAAACTGGACATTGACTAGCATGGACATTGACTAGCATGATTGAAACCTCTAGATTAGTGACTAGACATTGATTTGATTTGATTTGATTTGAAAACAACAACTGAACGACATGAGAAAAGACAACAGTACCCCCTACTGGGACTAAAGACGAATGTGCAATCCAAAATTACAATTTAGAAAAACAACAGAGCAAGAAAACTTGCTCAAAGAAAGTCAAAACACATCTTCAATTGAAGATGAAAGCACATAAACAAAACATTCATCTCGGTAAACTGGTGCTAATAAATGTAATAAGGGAGTCAAAAGTACCATCTTTCACTTCAAACATCACATTGTTGTCAGGAATCCTGGTGGTGCTATGAGTGGGCCTGTCTGTGTCTCTGAGTAACATGTTCTTTTATGGCTGTCTCTGTCCTGGTGATGCTATGAGTGGGATTAAAGAGGATAAAGGCCTGTCTCTGTCCTGGTGATGCTATGAGTGGGATTAAAGAGGATAAAGGCCTGTCTCTGTCCTGGTGATGCTATGAGTGGGATTAAAGAGGATAAAGGCCTGTCTCTGTCCTGGTGATGCTATGAGTGGGATTAAAGAGGATAAAGGCCTGTCTCTGTCCTGGTGATGCTATGAGTGGGATTAAAGAGGATAAAGGCCTGTCTCTGTCTCTGAGTAACATGTTCTATTATGGCTGTCTCTGTCCTGGTGATGCTATGAGTGGGATTAAAGAGGATAAAGGCCTGTCTCTGTCCTGGTGATGCTATGAGTGGGATTAAAGAGGATAAAGGCCTGTCTCTGTCCTGGTGATGCTATGAGTGGGATTAAAGAGGATAAAGGCCTGTCTCTGTCCTGGTGATGCTATGAGTGGGATTAAAGAGGATAAAGGCCTGTCTCTGTCCTGGTGATGCTATGAGTGGGATTAAAGAGGATAAAGGCCTGTCTGTGTCTCTGAGTAACATGTCCTGTTATGGCTGTCTCCGACTCTGTACCAAGACTGGTTGTTCTGTTGACTCCATAGAAATAGAATCTCTAGAAGGGCCTTAGCGCCCATAACCCTGGCAATTTTACTGGTCAACTCATGGATACACACATACACACACACACACCAGTTCACCCATTATGACATCACTGACTTGAATGGGGAGGGGCCGTTCTATTCATTTCTGTTGGTGTTGACTCACCCCGTCAGTGCCTGACTGCAGCTGTCCGTTGATGCTGGCCGTGCGGAAGGGTGAGTGGGTGGACAGGCGTTTGTCCCACTCGCTCTGCCGCGGCTCCGGAACAGACTCCATGAAGCTTCTCTTCAGCTCACTGATACTGGTATGGTGACGCATGATCTCTGTATGGGTCTTATCCAGGTCCTGTGAAGAGAGAAAGGGGTGGAAAGAGAGAGAGAGAGGGGAGTGGTAGAGAGAGAGAGAGGGGAGGGGTGGAGAGAGGGTAGAGAGAGATGGGGAGACAGGTGGAGAGAGATAGAAAGGGGAGGGGTAGAGAGAGAGAGAGGGGTGTAGAGAGAAAGAGGGCGGAGCGGGAGAGGTGGAGGGAGAGGGTGGAGGTGGAGAGAGAGGGGGATGGGGTAGAAAGAGAGAGAGGTGGAGAGGGGGGAATGGGGGAGAGAAAGATGGAGGAGAAGAGGACCAGAGGCAAATAGAAAGTGAGATATAGAAAGAATATGGAGAGAGAGAAAGAAACAGAGCAGAGGGGAAGGGCATGATAGATAAGTAGAGACAGGGGCAGAGGGGAAGGGCATGATAGATAAGTAGAGACAGGGGCAGAGGGGAAGGGCATGATAGATAAGTAGAAACAGGGGCAGAGGGGAAGGGCATGATAGATAAGTAGAGACAGGGGGCAGAGGGGAAGGGCATGATAGATAAGTAGAGACAGGGGGCAGAGGGGAAGGGCATGATAGATAAGTAGAGACAGGGGGCAGAGGGGAAGGGCATGATAGATAAGTAGAGACAGGGGCAGAGGGGAAGGGCATGATAGATAAGTAGAGACAGGGGCAGAGGGGAAGGGCATGATAGATAAGTAGAGACAGAGGCAGAGGGGAAGGGCATGATAGATAAGTAGAGACAGGGGCAGAGGGGAAGGGCATGATAGATAAGTAGAGACAGGGGCAGAGGGGAAGGGCATGATAGATAAGTAGAGACAGGGGGCAGAGGGGAAGGGCATGATAGATAAGTAGAGACAGGGGGGGCAGAGGGGAAGGGCATGATAGATAAGTAGAGACGGGGGATAGTTTAAGGAGAAGGCAGAAAGAGACAGCAAGGAAGGGCAAAGCCCCCAGATTGGAAGGGAGAAAGTACATCATTATTTTTGGGAAATGACAAATGTACAAGTTCAGCAGAATGCAACGTGATTGATGATTTGCTTATCATATCAAACTAAATGCAGTTGGAAGTATATATGACCTATAGACAAACAACATGACAACAACATGACAACAACAGGCTATATAACAGGTCTTAGTCCATCCAGACCACATGATGTCCTATAGACAAACAGGCCTTAGTCCATCCAGACCATATGATGTCCCATAGATAAACAACAGGTCTTAGTCCATCCAGACCACATGATGTCCTATAGACAAACAGACTGTTCTGTGTTCTCTCCACTCTGTTCCCTCCTATGCAGATTGAACTTCAGATGATCCATCTCCGTCCAGTATCCGTGCCTTTCCATATTCATGGTGCAGGAGGAGTCATTGTGATTTTGAAGCAATCGTCCATTACCAATCTACCACATGTTGGGGATCGTGATCGCAGAGATAATATACAACCCACTAGACTAGAGTCTCCTGGCTAATGACTATTCAGAAACCACGTCTGTTCTGAACAGAAACGTCGTCCCAAATGGCACCCTGTTCCTTATGTAGAACACTACTTTAGACCAGGGTACATAGGGATCCCCGTAAGGCTCGGGTCAAAAGAAGTGCACTATATAGGGAATAGCATGCCATTTGGGACGCAGGAGAGATTAGAGGGGAGCTCTGACAGTTAAACTATGGGGAGAACATTGAAGTGTCTTGCTTCCCAACAGAGCATCTGTGTGGATCTCTGCTACCTAATGAAATGGTCACATGGTACCTGAAGCCTAAATCTTTGATCTGTCTAACTAAACCACTGCTCTTCATAACTGACAGCTGTTGGTCTTGGCAGCTGGCGCTACAGAGATCCTACTGTTATCCAGGTTTCCACAATCCCAAAACAGAGTGGGATTATAGTCTGGGCTGCAATGGAATACAATCCCTTTGTCAGGGAATATAATACCATACGTGTACAGTACATCTATAGTACATCTACAGTACATCTATAGTACATCTATAGTACATCTACAGTACATCTATAGTACATCTACAGTACATCTACAGTACATCTACAGTACATCTATAGTACATCTATAGTACATCTACAGTACATCTATAGTACATCTACAGTACATCTATAGTACATCTACAGTACATCTATAGTACATCTACAGTACATCTACAGTACATCTATAGTACATCTACAGTACATCTATAGTACATCTACAGTACATCTATAGTACATCTATAGTACATCTACAGTACATCTACAGTACATCTACAGTACATCTACAGTACATCTACAGTACATCTATAGTACATCTACAGTACATCTATAGTACATCTACAGTACATCTATAGTACATCTACAGTACATCTACAGTACATCTACAGTACATCTATAGTACATCTACAGTACATCTACAGTACATCTATAGTACATCTATAGTACATCTATAGTACATCTATAGTACATCTACAGTACATCTATAGTACATCTATAGTACATCTACAGTACATCTACAGTACATCTACAGTACATCTATAGTACATCTACAGTACATCTATAGTACATCTACAGTACATCTACAGTACATCTACAGTACATCTATAGTACATCTATAGTACATCTACAGTACATCTACAGTACATCTATAGTACATCTATAGTACATCTACAGTACATCTACAGTACATCTACAGTACATCTATAGTAGATCTATAGTACATCTACAGTACATCTACAGTACATCTACAGTACATCTACAGTACATCTACAGTACATCTACAGTACATCTATAGTACATCTATAGTACATCTATAGTACATCTATAGTACATCTATAGTACATCTACAGTACACCTACAGTAAATCTACAGTACATCTATAGTACATCTATAGTACATCTATAGTACATCTACAGTACATCTATAGTACATCTACAGTACATCTACAGTACATCTATAGTACATCTATAGTACATCTACAGTACATCTATAGTACATCTACAGTACACCTACAGTACATCTACAGTACATCTACAGTACATCTATAGTATATCTACAGTACATCTACAGTACATCTATAGTACATCTACAGTACATCTATAGTACATCTATAGTACATCTATAGTACATCTACAGTACATCTACAATACATCTATAGTACATCTACAGTACATCTATAGTACATCTACAGTACATCTACAGTACATCTACAGTACATCTATAGTACATCTACAGTACATCTATAGTACATCTATAGTACATCTATAGTACATCTACAGTACATCTACAGTACATCTATAGTACATCTACAGTACATCTACAGTACATCTATAGTACATCTACAGTACATCTACAGTACATCTACAGTACATCTATAGTACATCTATAGTACATCTACAGTACATCTATAGTACATCTACAGTACATCTATAGTACATCTACAGTACATCTATAGTACATCTATAGTACATCTACAGTACATCTACAGTACATCTACAGTACATCTACAGTACATCTACAGTACATCTATAGTACATCTATAGTACATCTACAGTACATCTATAGTACATCTACAGTACACCTACAGTACATCTACAGTACATCTATAGTACATCTATAGTACATCTATAGTACATCTATAGTACATCTACAGTACATCTACAGTACATCTACAGTACATCTACAGTACATCTACAGTACATCTATAGTACATCTATAGTACATCTACAGTACATCTACAGTACATCTATAGTACATCTATAGTACATCTACAGTACATCTACAGTACATCTACAGTACATCTACAGTACATCTACAGTACATCTATAGTACATCTACAGTACATCTATAGTACATCTACAGTACATCTACAGTACATCTACAGTACATCTATAGTACATCTACAGTACATCTACAGTACATCTACAGTACATCTACAGTACATCTATAGTACATCTATAGTACATCTACAGTACATCTATAGTACATCTATAGTACATCTACAGTACATCTACAGTACATCTACAGTACATCTATAGTATATCTACAGTACATCTACAGTACATCTATAGTACATCTACAGTACATCTATAGTACATCTATAGTACATCTATAGTACATCTACAGTACATCTACAGTACATCTATAGTACATCTACAGTACATCTATAGTACATCTACAGTACATCTATAGTACATCTACAGTACATCTACAGTACATCTACAGTACATCTATAGTACATCTACAGTACATCTATAGTACATCTACAGTACATCTATAGTACATCTATAGTACATCTACAGTACATCTACAGTACATCTATAGTACATCTACAGTACATCTACAGTACATCTACAGTACATCTATAGTACATCTACAGTACATCTATAGTACATCTACAGTACATCTATAGTACATCTATAGTACATCTATAGTACATCTATAGTACATCTACAGTACATCTATAGTACATCTACAGTACATCTACAGTACATCTACAGTACATATATAGTACATCTATAGTACATCTACAGTACACCTACAGTACATCTACAGTACATCTATAGTATATCTACAGTACATCTACAGTACATCTACAGTACATCTACAGTACATCTATAGTACATCTATAGTACATCTATAGTACATCTACAGTACATCTACAGTACATCTACAGTACATCTACAGTACATCTATAGTACATCTACAGTACATCTATAGTACATCTACAGTACATCTACAGTACATCTACAGTACATCTACAGTACATCTATAGTACATCTACAGTACATCTACAGTACATCTACAGTACATCTATAGTACATCTATAGTACATCTACAGTACATCTATAGTACATCTATAGTACATCTACAGTACATCTACAGTACATCTATAGTACATCTACAGTACATCTACAGTACATCTACAGTACATCTATAGTACATCTATAGTACATCTACAGTACATCTATAGTACATCTACAGTACATCTACAGTACATCTACAGTACATCTATAGTACATCTACAGTACATCTACAGTACATCTACAGTACATCTACAGTACATCTATAGTACATCTACAGTACATCTATAGTACATCTACAGTACATCTACAGTACATCTACAGTACATCTACAGTACATCTATAGTACATCTATAGTACATCTACAGTACATCTACAGTACATCTACAGTACATCTATAGTACATCTACAGTACATCTATAGTACATCTACAGTACATCTACAGTACATCTACAGTACATCTACAGTACATCTACAGTACATCTACAGTACATCTACAGTACATCTATAGTACATCTACAGTACATCTATAGTACATCTACAGTACATCTATAGTACATCTACAGTACATCTACAGTACATCTATAGTACATCTACAGTACATCTATAGTACATCTACAGTACATCACAGAACATCTACAGTACATCTACAGTACATCTACAGTATATCTATAGTACATCTATAGTACATCACAGTACATCTATAGTACATCTATAGTACACCTACAGTACATCTACAGTACATCTACAGTACATCTATAGTACATCTACAGTACATCTCCAGTACATCTACAGTACATCTATAGTACATCTACAGTGCATCTATAGTACATCTACAGAACATCTATAGTACATCTATAGTACATCTACAGTACATCTATAGTACATCTACAGTACATCTACAGTACATCTATAGTACATCTATAGTACATCACAGTACATCTATAGTACATCTATAGTACATCTACAGTACATCTACAGTACATCTACAGTACATCTACAGTGCATCTATAGTACATCTATAGTACATCTATAGTACATCTACAGTACATTATGTGTATAGAGCCATCTGTGCCAAATGGAGAGAGAGCTGGATTTACCATTTAACCGTAGCTGACCATGTGACCATTTCACTGGTGGTAGTATGGTATGCTAGGTGACCATGTGACCATTTCACTGGTGGTAGTATGGTATGCTAGGTGACCATGTGACCATTTCACTGGTGGTAGTATGGTATGCTAGGTGACCATGTGACCATTTCACTGGTGGTAGTATGGTATGCTAGGTGACCATGTGACCATTTCACTGGTGGTAGTATGGTATGCTAGGTGACCATGTGACCATTTCACTGGTGGTAGTATGGTATGCTAGGTGACCTTGTGACCATTTCACTGGTGGTAGTATGGTATGCTAGGTGACCATGCAACCATTTCACTGGTGGTAGTATGGTATGCTAGCTGACCATGCGACCATTTCACTGGTGGTAGTATGGTATGCTAGCTGACCATGTGACCATTTCACTGGTGGTAGTATGGTATGCTAGCTGACCATGTGACCATTTCACTGGTGGTAGTATGGTATGCTAGGTGACCATGTGACCATTTCACTGGTGGTAGTATGGTATGCTAGGTGACCATGTGACCATTTCACTGGTGGTAGTATGGTATGCTAGGTGACCATGTGACCATTTCACTGGTGGTAGTATGGTATGCTAGCTGACCATGCAACCATTTCACTGGTGGTAGTATGGTATGCTAGGTGACCATGTGACCATTTCACTGGTGGTAGTATGGTATGCTAGGTGACCATGTGACCATTTCACTGGTGGTAGTATGGTATGCTAGGTGACCATGCAACCATTTCACTGGTGGTAGTATGGTATGCTAGGTGACCATGTGACCATTTCACTGGTGGTAGTATGGTATGCTAGGTGACCATGTGACCATTTCACTGGTGGTAGTATGGTATGCTAGCTGACCATGCAACCATTTCACTGGTGGTAGTATGGTATGCGAGGTGACCATGTGACCATTTCACTGGTGGTAGTATGGTATGCTAGCTGACCATGTGACCATTTCACTGGTGGTAGTATGGTATGCTAGGTGACCATGTGACCATTTCACTGGTGGTAGTATGGTATGCTAGGTGACCATGTGACCATTTCACTGGTGGTAGTATGGTATGCTAGGTGACCATGTGACCATTTCACTGGTGGTAGTATGGTATGCTAGCTGACCATGTGACCATTTCACTGGTGGTAGTATGGTATGCTAGGTGACCATGTGACCATTTCACTGGTGGTAGTATGGTATGCTAGCTGACCATGCAACCATTTCACTGGTGGTAGTATGGTATGCTAGGTGACCATGTGACCATTTCACTGGTGGTAGTATGGTATGCTAGGTGACCATGTGACCATTTCACTGGTGGTAGTATGGTATGCTAGCTGACCATGTGATCATAGTAGTATGGTATGCTAATGTAAGGAAGGGATGAGTGTGAGTAAGAGTCCTCTTATGCGCACAACCTGGGAGTTCACACAATCACAGAAGATGCACACACACACACACCAACACACACACACAGGCTCTCCCAGCAATATGCCTGAGGATACTTAGTCCTGAGCCAGCCGACAATTATTATTACGATGAATCAAAGATGCAGAATTAGAACCAGCACGTCAAAGACACGGGTTTGTCCCAAATGGCACCCTATTCTATATATAGTGCACTACTTTTGACCAGAGCCCTATGGGTCGAAAGTCGTGTGCCGTGTAAGGAATAGGTTGCCATTATGGGACACAGCCAAGATCAAAAGTCAACAGAGGTGAGGGTCAGAGAGAGTCGCATGGCTATGGTTAGATACAGGAACAGCACCATGAGTGAGGAACAGCATCCCTACATAGTGTGCTTCTCTTGACCAGGGCCCTCAGGTCTCTGGTTAAAAGCCGTGAACTATGTAAGGAATAGGGAGCCCATTGGGACGCTCCCTGAGAGAGGTACAGTACACTCTTAGAAAAAAGGGTTCCAAAAGGGTTCTTCAGTGGTCCCCATAGGAGAACCCTGTACTTCACTGTACTCGTGCAATGTGACATTGAACATTTTTTGGTTCAAGGAAGAAACCTCCACAGAGGGTTCTACATGGAACCGAAAAGGGTTCTACCTGGAACCAAAAGGGTTCTGCATGGAACCAAAAGGGTTCTGCATGGAACCAAAAGGGTCCTGCATGGAACCAAAAGGGTTCTACCTGGAACCAAAAGGGTTCTGCATGGAACCAAAAGGGTTCTGCATGGAACCAAAAGGGTCCTGCATGGAACCGAAAAGGGTTCTACCTGGAACCAAAAAGGTTCTGCATGGAACCAAAAGGGTTCTGCATGGAACCAAAAGGGTTCTGCATGGAACCAAAACAAGTTATTCAAAAGGCTTTTCCTATGGGGACAGCCGAAAGAATCCATTGTACGTTCTAGGTAACACCTTTCTTTTCTAAGAGTGTCCAGTACAGTGAAGCTTATGTTAGTTCCAGGTGTCACAATGAGAGAGACAACAGAGGTTGGCATCATTAACCTGTTAATCACATCACTGAGATGAAAATATATGACTGGGAAAGTTTATCAAAGCTTTGTTCATGTTCCTGGAAATTGGCCTCTGTCACCAACGCAGGCTGGAGAAGTGGTACAAGAATGGCCTTAATTCAACCAACATCATTCCTATTGGAAACACTTTCCTCCTTTAGGAAGATACTTTTGGTCGTTACAACAATCCTACAGTTGACGACTATTGTCGACGACAATACCATTTGGAAAAAGCATCCAAAAGTCATTATCGACTAAAAAAGTGCCACAACAAAACATAAGTTTGACAAGCAGGCTGAAATCAAAGGGCATGATGGGTATACGGTGTCCACTAACATTATTTTAGATGTCTTTTCTTCAGTCTCAAAGGTCAAACTGGTGCACCTCTTTCAAACCCGATGCCTATAGCTTTTAAATAATAATAATACTGGGCTACGACAGCGATAGAGAAAACACTCCCAATCATATACCGAAACAAATGTGGACAAGAAACCTAATGAAAAATGTTGGGATGAAACACAGCATCAATGTAAAGTGAGTACTTGCATTAGAAGGGAACAGGAAAAGAGTGCATGCCAAGCCATTAGGGTTCAGCTGAAAACAGGGTGGGTGTAGAAATGAAAGAGAGAATAGAAGAGAGGAGAGGAGTCAAGACAAAAAGAAAAACAGAAAATGGGGCAAGTGAAAACACTACTCCCATGCAGAGAGAGAGAGAGAGAGAGAGAGAGAGAGAGACAGAGAGACAGAGAGAGAGACAGAGACAGAGACAGAGACAGAGATAGAGATAGAGACAGAGACAGAGACAGAGAGAGAGAGAGAGAGAGCATGCTGCAAACAGACAGTCAAAGAACAAATAGAACATATTCTAGAGTGTGATATACAAACCTCCAACATTATATTGCTATGCCTGATATAAATAGTTTGACCCTCAAGTTTCTTAGCTCTTTTCTGTGAAAAACGAAGAAAACAAAAAAAGAGAACAAAGTCGGTCTCAGGAAGATGTGGAATTGAAATCCTTAATTTATTATATATATTTTAACATTTTATTCTGTACTTTTACTGTTTGACTTGCAAGCGATTACATCCGGTATGTGTGCATTCATCCCTGATGGTGGGAGAAGGGACCAGATGATACTATGGGAAGTGTGGTGAAGCGGAGTGCAGGGTGGGTGCAGAGGTTCAGTGGAGACTGTGAACACCATAAGTTACCAAAAATCTGATGGGTTTCTTGATTTAAGGACTAACTGTGAGTGGAACCAAATGTTGACACATAAATCCACCATATACATACATACCCGGGGCTGTTTAACAGTAAGCAATGCATTATCATTGTGCATTATCAGTGTTTTTTCTGCATTACCTAAAGCACCATTCACTGACTTTTCTTTGAGTGATTCTTCCTGAGGCGGCAGACAAGTGCAGCTGAGGTGTCACACCCTGGTCTTAGTATTCTGTGTTTTCTTTATTATTTTGGTCAGGCCAGGGTGTGACATGGGTTTATTATGTGGTGTGTTTTGTCTTGGGGTTTTTGTAGGTATTGGGATTGTGGTATAGTGGGGTTGTCTAGAATAGTCTATGGCTGCCTGGATTGGTTTTCAATCAGAGGCAGGTGTTTATCGTTGTCTCTGATTGGGAACCATATTTAGGCAGCCATATTCTTTGAGTGTTTCGTGGGTGATTGTTCCTGTCTCAGTGTTTGTTTGCACCAGATAAGGCTGTTTAGGTTTTCACGTTACGTTTATTGTTTTGTATTGTTCGTGTTTATCTTTTATTAAACATGAATCGTAATAACCACGCTGCATTTTGGTCCGCCTCTCCTTCGACAGAAGAAAAACGTAACAGAATCACCCACCACAACAGGACCAAGCGGCGTGGTGACAGGCAGCGGCAGCAGGAGCAGCGAAAGGAGGAATGGACATGGGAAGACGTTTTGGACGGCAAGGGTTGTTACACTTGGGAGGAAATACTGGCTGGAAGAGATCGCCTCCCATGGGAACAGGTGGAGGCACTTAGGAGAGCAGAGGCAGCCGGAGAGAGGAGCCGGCGATACGAGGGAACACGGTTGGCAAGGAAACCCGAGAGTCAGCCCCAAAAATGTCTTGGGGGGGGGGCACACAGGGAGTATGGCGACGCCAGGTAGGAGACCTGCGCCAACTTCCTGTGCTTACCGGGGGGCTAGAGAGACCGGGCAGGCACCGTGTTATGCTGTGGAGCGCACGGTGTCTCTAGTGTGTGTGCATAGCCCGGTGCGATACATACCAGCTCCTCGTATCGGCCGGGCTAGAGTGGGCATCGAGCCAAGTGTCATGAAGCCGGCTCTACGCATCTGGTCTCCAGTGCGTCTCCTTGGGCCGGCTTACATGGCACCAGCCTTGTGCACGGTGTCCCCGGTTCGCCTGCATAGCCCAGTGCGGGCTATTCCACCTCGCCGCACTGGCAGGGCGACCGGGAGTATTCAACCAGGTAAGGTTGGGCAGGCTCGGTGCTCAAGAGCTCCAGTGCGCCTGCACGGTCCGGTCTATCCAGTACCACCTCCACGCACCAGCCCTCCGGTGGCAGCTCCCCTCACCAGGCTTCCTGTGCGTGTCCTCGGCCCAGTACCACCAGTGCCAGCACCACGCACCAGGCCTTCAGTGCGCTTTGCCTGTCCAGCGCTGCCAGAGCCTTCCTCCTCTCCAGCGCTGCCGGAGTCTCCCGCCTGTTCAGCGCTGCCAGAGACTCCCGCCTATCCAGCGCTGCCAGTCTGCAAGGAGCAGCAAGAGCTGCCAGTCTGCAAGGAGCTGCCAGTCTGCAAGGAGCTGCCAGTCTGCAAGGAGCCGCCAGTGCTGCCAGTCTGCAAGGAGCCGCCAGAGCCGCCAGTCTGCAAGAAGCCGCCAGAGCCGCCAGTCAGCATGGAGCAGCCAGAGCCGCCAGTCAGCATGGAGCAGCCAGAGCCGCCAGTCTGCCAGGATCCGTCAGATCCGCCAGTCTGCCAGGATCCGTCAGATCCGCCAGTCTGCCAGGATCTGTCAGTCTGCCAGGATCCGCCAGAGCTGTCAGTCAGCCAGGATCCGCCATTCAGCTAGGATCCGCCATTCAGCCAGGATCCGCCAGTCAGCCAGGATCTGCCAGAGCCGCCAGTCAGCCAGGATCTGCCAGAGCCGCCAGTCGGCCAGGATCTGCCAGAGCCGCCAGTCAGCCAGGATCTGCCAGAGCCGCCAGTCAGCCAGGATCTGCCAGAACCACCAGTTAGCCAGGGTCTGCCAGTGCCATTAACCTGCCTGAGCTTCCTCTAAGTACCGAGCTTCCTCTCAGTACCGAGCTTCCTCTCAGTACCGAGCTTCCTCTCAGTACCGAGCTTCCTCTCAGTACCGAGCTACCCCTCAGTCCCGAGCTGCCCCTCAGTCCCGAGCTGCCCCTCAGTCCGGAGCTACCCCTCAGTCCGGAGCTGCCCCTCAGTCCGGAGCTGCCCCTCAGTCCAGTGGGGCCCTTGGTTAGGGTTACTAGGCCTAGGTTGGCGGCGAGGGTCGCATATCTAAGGACGCGATGCAAGTGGACTAAGACTTTGTTGGAGGGGGGTCCACGTCCCACGCCGGAGCCGCCACCGTGGACAGACGCCCACCCGGACCCTCCCCTATGGGTTTAGGTGTGCGGCCGGGTGTCCGCACCTTGGGGGGGGGGTGGGGGTTCTGTCACGCCCTGGTCTTAGTATTTTGTGTTTTCTTTATTATTTTGGTCAGGCCAGGGTGTGACATGGGTTTATTATGTGGTGTGTTTTGTCTTGGGGTTTTTGTAGGTATTGGGATTGTGGTATAGTGGGGTTGTCTAGAATAGTCTATGGCTGCCTGGAGTGGTTCTCAATCAGAGGCAAGTGTTTATCGTTGTCTCTGATTGGGAACCATATTTAGGCAGCCATATTCTTTGAGTGTTTCATGGGTGATTGTTCCTGTCTCAGTGTTTGTTTGCACCAGATAAGGCTGTTTAGGTTTTCACGTTACGTTTATTGTTTTGTATTGTTCGTGTTTATCTTTTATTAAACATGAATTGTAATAACCATGCTGCATTTTGGTCCGCCTCTCCTTCGACAGAAGAAAACCGTAACATGAGGGCCTTCCTCATTATACTGTCTAGAGCACAAGTGTAACGGATGTGAAACGGTGCGTGCTAAATAGCGTCGCAATCGGTTACGTCACTTGCTCTGAGACCTTGAAGTAGTTGTTCTGTTACATTGGTGCCGTGACCCGGATCACTGGTTGCTGCGGAAAAAGGAGGTCAAAAGGGTGTAACGGATGTGAAACTGCTAGCTAGTTAGTGGTGGTATGCGCTAAATAGCGTTTCAATCGGTGAAGTCTCTTCCTCTGAGACCTTGAAGTAGTTGTTCCCCTTGCTCTGCAAGGGCCGCGGCTTTTGTGGAGCGATGGGTAACGATGCTTCGTGGGTGACTGTTGTTGATGTGTGCAGAGGGTCCCTGGTTCGCGCCCGGGTATGGGCGAGGGGACGGTCTAAAGTTATACTGTTACACAGGCATAGTCAATGCAGGTTCTTTCATTTACAGGCACCTCATTCATTTGGTTTATCTCTCTAGTTCTACTTGGTGAAGAATTATGTCCACAAGAGGAGAGCTTTATGTATTTCCTCTGCGGGAGGTAACGGCACTGTTGGATAAGTAGCCTCCGTTTGTTGGTTTCAAAACAATTGGTGGAAAATAGAGAAGAAAAGAAGTCTGATCATTGTGAACACATGAAATCGTTAAGAAGGGAACTCCACAGCCAAACAGTGTTCTCTTGTATAGCTGTCCTGTTACAGTAGATATACAAGGCTGGAGGACAGAGAAACAAACAGCCAAAAACATTTTTTTTTTGTATTAGAAACGAAATGGTGAAAAATCAACTGAAAGGCGACGAGTGATGCGATGATGAGGATGTGAATCACTGAGGATGTGAATCACTGAGGATGTGAATCACTGAGCTGCGTCCCAAATGGCACCCTATTCCCTACATAGTTCACTACTTTTGACCAGGGCCAAAAGGGCTCTCTGGTCAAAACAAGTGTACTACATAAAGAAGCCATTTAGTACAGAGCCTAACTGTAGACAGATATCTAACCTTCTTCACGCGCACCGTCTCCGTGCCGGTTCTGTCTCGGGGCGAATGCTGCCGATACCCCAGAGGAGGGAAGAGAGAGGCACATACAGTAACATTACAGACCCATGACTCTGTTTCAAAACCCATCTTCATATCAATATTTTAGTCTGATACGTTTTGTAAAACATTCATCTCATGTAATAACCTAAAGCCCCATGTATCAATGTTGAATTATTATAGTCAGACACTATAATACACTATACAGTGCCTTGCGAAAGTATTCGGCCCCCTTGAACTTTGCGACCTTTTGCCACATTTCAGGCTTCAAACATAAAGATATAAAACTGTATTTTTTGTGAAGAATCAACAACAAGTGGGACACAATCATGAAGTGGACCGACATTTATTGGATATTTCAAACTTTTTTTAACAAATCAAAAACTGAAAAATTGGGCGTGCAAAATTAACATCTGTCTAACATCTATGGTTGTAACCTGAAATTTTTCCCATCCCCCACGTACATTTTACTCAGACAGACAGTAATACGTGTCTAGTGGTACTATAACACATATATTTTACTCAGACAGACAGTAATACATGCGTCTCATGCTGTGCTAGCTAGGCGTCGATAAGGCCACAAACCTGGCTCTTTCTCTCTCTCTCTGTCCCATTGGTGGTGGTGGTGGTGACTGCAGGGGCATGATGCCTACTCCTCCTGGCTCCCTCCCTCTGCAGTGGTGGCATATCACACAGACAGCTCAGAGCTCACGCACTACAGTGGTCTGCCAACAGGGCGGCGCTGCTACGCTCTAACTGGAGCACGGGCTATAGGTATACCCAAATGTCGCCTATGGATATGCTTTCCATGAATAAAGCTACTGTATAAACCTCTGTTATTAAATAGTGATACTGTATAAACCTCTGTTATTAAATAGTGATACTGTATAAACCTCTGTTATTAAATAGTGATACTGTATAAACCTCTGTTATTAAATAGTGATACTGTATAAACCTCTGTTATTAAATAGTGATACTGTATGAACCTCTTATTAAATAGTGATACTGTATAAATCTGTTATTAAATATACTGTATAAACCTCTGTTATTAAATAGTGATACTGTATGAACCTCTGTTATTAAATAGTGATACTGTATGAACCTCTGTTATTAAATAGTGATACTGTATAAACCTCTGTTATTAAATAGTGATACTGTATAAACCTCTGTTATTAAATAGTGATACTGTATAAAGCTCTGTTATTAAATAGTGATACTGTATAAAGCTCTGTTATTAAATAGTGATACTGTATAAAGCTCTGTTATTAAATAGTGATACTGTATAAAGCTCTGTTATTAAATAGTGATACTGTATAAAGCTCTGTTATTAAATAGTGATACTGTATAAACCTCTGTTATTAAATAGTGATACTGTATAAACCTCTGTTATTAAATAGTGATACTGTATAAACCTCTGTTATTAAATAGTGATACTGTATAAACCTCTGTTATTAAATAGTGATACTGTATAAACCTCTGTTATTAAATAGTGATACTGTATGAACCTCTTATTAAATAGTGATACTGTATAAACCTCTGTTATTAAATAGTGATACTGTATGAACCTCTGTTATTAAATAGTGATACTGTATAAACCTCTGTTATTAAATAGTGATACTGTATAAACCTCTGTTATTAAATAGTGATACTGTATAAACCTCTGTTATTAAATAGTGATACTGTATGAACCTCTGTTATTAAATAGTGATACTGTATAAACCTCTGTTATTAAATAGTGATACTGTATAAACCTCTGTTATTAAATAGTGATACTGTATGAACCTCTTATTAAATAGTGATACTGTATAAACCTCTGTTATTAAATAGTGATACTGTATGAACCTCTGTTATTAAATAGTGATACTGTATAAACCTCTGTTATTAAATAGTGATACTGTATAAACCTCTGTTATTAAATAGTGATACTGTATAAAGCTCTGTTATTAAATAGTGATACTGTATAAAGCTCTGTTATTAAATAGTGATACTGTATAAAGCTCTGTTATTAAATAGTGATACTGTATAAAGCTCTGTTATTAAATAGTGATACTGTATAAACCTCTGTTATTAAATAGTGATACTGTATAAACCTCTGTTATTAAATAGTGATACTGTATAAACCTCTGTTATTAAATAGTGATACTGTATAAACCTCTGTTATTAAATAGTGATACTGTATAAACCTCTGTTATTAAATAGTGATACTGTATAAACCTCTGTTATTAAATAGTGATACTGTATAAACCTCTGTTATTAAATAGTGATACTGTATAAACCTCTGTTATTAAATAGTGATACTGTATAAACCTCTGTTATTAAATAGTGATACTGTATAAACCTCTGTTATTAAATAGTGATACTGTATAAACCTCTGTTATTAAATAGTGATACTGTATAAAACCTACACATGTACATGTTAACTGTTATCTGGCATTTCAATTTGTTGCTAGCCATTTTGTTACGCTCATGTAGTGTCGTCCTCGTGTAATCAACCTGGTTCAGTCAGTCTCCAATTAAATACTGTACAATGTGTTCTGTAGTACCGCTGATAGAAATGGTGTATCATGCAGTGAGGCAATATCCTCTTACATCTCAAGAGAGTTGCAGTGTGTCCTGGCCTGATTCTGTGAGCGTATGTGTGAGTGAAATACCTTGAACTCTGGGGTGGACTGTGGTCTGGAGCTCTGTGTCTTGGAGACCTCTGTCACCTTGCTCTCCACCTTGGCCTCTTCCTTGGTCTTCCTCTCTGCTGAGCGTGACTGGCGGCCCGGGGCGGTGGATGCTTCTCGTCGCTCACTGCGGGGCAGGGCAGAGGTCACAGTGGGCGGGGCGGCATCCCCTGGAGAGACGGGGGACATAATGGGAGCACTGACTGGACGGGTGCTCTTGTCTGGAGTGGACACCATGGCTGTAGGGGGATGGGAGGAGAGAAGGGAGGAGGAGAGAAGAGGAGGGAAAAGAAGGGAAGAGAAGACGAGAGGAGAAGGGAGAAATGGTTCAAATAAATCACAGCAAAGAGAAAGAGGAACCATAAAGAAACTGCAGTATGTCGACATCAGGTTTCCTGCATACTCACACTCGGCATACTCACACTCAGCATACTCACACTCGGCATACTCACACTCGGCATACTCACACTCGGCATACTCACACTCGGCATACTCACACTCGGCATACTCACACTCGGCATACTCACACTCGGCATACTCACACTCGGCATACTCACACTCGGCATACTCACACTCGGCATACTCACACTCAGCATAATGACATCCTCAACATAATGACATACTCGACATACTCACGCTCAGCATACTCACACTCAGCATACTCACACAACATAATGACATCCTCAACATACTCACACTCAACATAATGACATCCTCAACATAATGACATCCTCAACATACTCACGCTCAGCATACTCACACTCAGCATAATGACATCCTCAACATACTCACACCTCACACTCAGCATAATGACATCCTCAGCATACTCACACTCAACATAATGACATCCTCAACATACTCACACTCAACATAATGACATCCTCAACATAATGACAGCCTCAACATAATGACATCCTCAACATAATGACACTCAACATAATGACACCCTCAACATAATGACATCCTCAACATAATGACACTCAACATAATGACATACTCAACACAACACAATGACATAATCAACACAATGACATACTCAACACAACATAATGACATACTCAACACAACATAATGACACCCTCAACATAATGACATCCTCAACATAATGACACCCTCAACATAATGACACTCTCAACATAATGACACCCTCAACATAATGACACTCTCAACATAATGACACTCTCAACATAATGACACTCAACATAATGACATACTCAACACAACACAATGACATAATCAACACAATGACATACTCAACACAACATAATGACATACTCAACACAACATAATGACATCCTCAACATACTCACACTCAACATAATGACATCCTCAACATAATGACATAATCAACACAATGACATACTCAACACAGCATAATGACATACTCAACACAATGACATACTCAACACAACAACATAATGACATAATCAACACAATGACATACTCAACACAATGACATACTCAACACAATGACATACTCAACACAGCATAATGACATAATCAACACAATGACATACTCAACACAACATAATGACATACTCAACACAACACAATGACATAATCAACACAATGACATACTCAACACAGCATAATGACATACTCAACACAATGACATACTCAACACAACATAATGACATAATCAACACAATGACATACTCAACACAACATAATGACATAATCAACACAATGACATACTCAACACAACATAATGACATACTCAACACAACATAATGACATACTCAACACAACATAATGACATAATCAACACAATGACATACTCAACACAGCATAATGACATACTCAACACAATGACATACTCAACACAACATAATGACATAATCAACACAATGACATACTCAACACAACACAATGACATAATCAACACAATGACATACTCAACACAGCATAATGACATACTCAACACAACATAATGACACCCTCAACACAACATAATGACATAGTCAACACAATGACATACTCAACACAGCATAATGACATACTCAACACAACGACATACTCGCACACACACGCGCACACACTCGCACCTTATTGAAGGCAGTTCCTCGTGCGACCACTAGGGCGCAGCGAAACGACATAGACTAGAGTGTGTACCTGTAAGGATGGATGACGTGACAAATGGAACAGGCCCTTGGGAGTAGGAGGTGAACGATCCAAACAACTCAAACCAGTCAAACATCACTGGCACTGAAGAGAGTGAGAACCAAATCAGAGACAGAAACCTACGTGGCCTGAGACTGGTGTCATGTGACCACACAAAGTGTGATACGTCTATAGAGGTAGAAATCTTTGTAAAAGCTGCTGCAAAGCCAAGTGAGAACACAACGAGGCCAGAACACAACGAGGCCAGAACACAACGAGGCCAGAACACCACGAGGCCAGAACACAACGAGGCCACAACACAACGAGGCCACAACACAACGAGGCCACAACACAACGAGGCCACAACACAACGAGGCCACAACACAACGAGGCCAGAACACAACGAGGCCAGAACACAACGAGGCCAGAACACAACGAGGCCAGAACACAACGAGGCCAGAACACCACAAGGCCAGAAAACAACGAGGCCAGAACACAACAAGTCCAGAAAACAACGAGACCAGAACAACAGATCCATAGCTCAGCAAAAAAGTATTTCAGTGGAAGACGCAGACAATATGAAGCTGTGGTTATTATAAGAGAATCGTAGGGGGGAAATGCTATGCTATCCTCTCAATAAGAAGTTCCCACTTGTGAAAGTTAAGACGAATCTGACTTGTGAAATTTAGGACCGTTCTTCTTCTGCTGTTGCGTCGTAGAGTTATTTTAAGTCTCCTGCCATTTACCTCCCGGAACAGTGGGTGTCTTGGGACTGACGGGGTCCCACAGGAAGTCATAATGATTTTTATTTAGATCACACACAGGCTCAGCGGCTGCCATAGCTAATAATGTAACATTGTCCTCAGGAACCAAAGCAAAGCCACATATCCCAGCAGGCATGTCGAGTTGTTAAGTCAGGCATTGTCTCTTGAAAAACAAGGTCAGTTCCTGGGTGAGTAAGCGCAGGGTGGAGGGCTCTCCTTCAAAATGGACTTCCTGTATGTGCTTGGGGTTTCTCAGGATCCAAAGCAAAGCCACATAATATCCCAGCAGACATGTCGAGCAGCTTGTCAAGCTTGAGACAACCGCAAGGTCATTTCCTGGGCGAGTAAGCAATGGGTCAGTAAGTTGCTCTTCCCATAGCTACCTGGGGGTGGTGGTATGAGTGATGCAGGTGGATCGTGGTCCAGCAGCACAAACCATCGGTGAGTGGTGGAGGTTGGAACAGGGTGGAACAGACACAGAGCATGCTGATGATGCTTAAGCTACAGTAGGGTTATGTTTAGCAAAATTCAAGAACCTTTACAAAATTCACAGGTTTTCCAGAAATCCCGGCTGGAAGATTCCCGGATTTCCTGCTTATTCCCCCCTGATTCCGGGAAACATCCAACCAGGATTTCTGGAAAACCTGAGAATTTTGAAAAAATTACCGGAATTTTGAAAAAATTACCGGAATGTTAAAAAAATTACCGGAATTTTGAAAAAATTACCAGAATTTTGGACACCCTTTAGAAGGAGGAGCTGTGGCAAACAAAGCGTGGCCAAACCATTCAGTACCTGGTGGTGTCAAATAGACACGCTTGTCCAACAACAAAAAACAATCATCCCACCTCTACCCACTGTAGTTTGGTTCAGTCCACCACACATCTTACTCTCCTGGTCGGTGGCCTCAGCTCCACCCTCTTCCACACCACTCTAAGGAAGTGTGCCTCATCAGCACAAAACACTTGTTTCCTCTTCCTCCTTCCTGGTTCTCCTCCTGGATGTCCTCCTGGGTCTCCTCCTGGTTCTTCTTTATCATGACACCATGTCTTCTCTCTGTCTCTGTGACAGCCTCGCGCTTGACCTGACGGGGATGTTGCTCAACCGGAGATGACGTGACTGGGTCTTCCCAGCTGACTGGGCCAGCTGTCAATCATGAAACAGCTACCATACCAACCAACCACATTCAGCTTCTAGTTTTAATATGACTTTTTATGATCTCCATAGAGAATGAAGTCTCTTGACCTCAAAGACATTCCTCAATGACTACCGGTTAAATAAAGATAAAATAACAACAGTTCAACTGTCGAACTAATAAAACCCTTGAGGAGTCAGGACTCACTTTAGCATGCCGAGTGTCTTAATAAGGGCAGGGAGGTCTGATGACCCAGCAGAACGAACCTGATATCCTCCTCTCCCTGAGACCTGCAACCCCCCAACCCCACCTCAGCAGGAACGTGAACAGCTGTTGGAGGAGCAATAATTATTACAGTAACGCAGGTAGGTAGCCTAGCAGTTAAGAGCGTTGAGCTTGTACCCGAAAGGCCGTTGGTTGGAATCTCCGAGCCGAGTAGAAGAAAAATCTGTCTGTGCCCTTGAGCTCCTGTAAGTCTCTCTGGACAAGAGCGTCTGCTAAAATTACATCAATGTAAGTAAAAAGGTTGTGATTAACGATTAGGAAAATGATGATTAGGGGACTAGAAAAGTATTTCGGTCCTTGAAAAGTAACAGCTGAGGCCATGAAGAAGACAGAATAACAACAGTTTACTGCACTGTGCTATAGAGACCAGTGGGTGGCAACATTGGGCTTAGAGTCCAAAGCTGACAGAACAAGTCCTGAAATTCACAGTTCAGATGCAGTTCAGGAGAATAGATAAACAAGCTTCTCAAGTCCTCAGTTCAGGAGAATAGAGAAACAAGCTCCTCAAGTCCTCAGTTCAGGAGAATAGATAAACAAGCTCCTCAAGTCCTCAGTTCAGGAGAATAGATTAACAAGCTCCTCAAGTCCTCAGTTCAGGAGAATAGATTAACAAGCTCCTCAAGTCCTCAGTTCAGGAGAATAGATTAACAAGCTCCTCAAGTCCTCAGTTCAGGAGAATAGATTAACAAGCTCCTCAAGTCCTCAGTTCAGGAGAATAGATTAACACGCTCCTCAAGTCCTCAGTTCAGGAGAATAGATAAACAAGATCCTCAAGTCCTCATTTCAGGAGAATAGATTAACAAGCTCCTCAAGTCCTCAGTTCAGGAGAATAGATTAACAAGCTCCTCAAGTCCTCAGTTCAGGAGAATAGATTAACAAGCTCCTCAAATTCTCACTTCAGGAGAATAAATAAACAAGCTCATCTAGTTCTCACTTCAGGAGAATAGATTAACAAACTCCTCTAGTCAGTTCAGGAGAATAGATTAACAAACTCCTCTAGTCCTCAATTCAGGAGAATAGATAAACAAGCTCATCTAGTTCTCACTTCAGGAGAATAGATTAACAAACTCCTCTAGTCAGTTCAGGAGAATAGATTAACAAGCTCCTCAAGTCCTCACTTCAGGAGAATAGATTAACAAGCTCCTCAAGTCCTCAGTTCAGGAGAATAGATTAACAAGCTCCTCAAATTCTCACTTCAGGAGAATAAATAAACAAGCTCATCTAGTTCTCACTTCAGGAGAATAGATTAACAAACTCCTCTAGTCAGTTCAGGAGAATAGATTAACAAACTCCTCTAGTCCTCAATTCAGGAGAATAGATAAACAAGTTATTCAGCTCACTGGTTGGCCATTACACAGTGTTCAGCTCACTGGACTGGTTGGCCATCACACAGTGTTAAACTCACTGTACTGGTTGGCCATTACACACTATTCAGCTCACTGGACTGGTTGGCCATCACACTGTTCAGCTCACTGTACTGGTTGGCCATTACACACTGTTCAGCTCACTGGACTGTTCAGCTCACTGGACTGGTTGGCAAACACACTGTTCAGCTCACTGGACTGGTTGGCCATTACACACTGTTCAGCTCACTGGACTGTTCAGCTCACTGGACTGGTTGGCCATCACACACTGTTCAGCTCACTGGACTGGTTGGCCATTTCACAGTGTTAAGCTCACTGGACTGGTTGGCCATTACACACTATTCAGCTCACTGGACTGGTTGGCCATCACACTGTTCAGCTCACTGTACTGGTTGGCCATTACACACTGTTCAGCTCACTGGACTGGTTGGCCATCACACACTGTTCATCTCACTGGACTGGTTGGCCATCACACTGTTCAGCTCACTGTACTTGTTGGCCATCACACTGTTCAGCTCACTGGACTGGTTGGCCATCATA
The DNA here is from genome assembly GCF_018296145.1 of Oncorhynchus tshawytscha. Taxonomy (NCBI): domain Eukaryota; kingdom Metazoa; phylum Chordata; class Actinopteri; order Salmoniformes; family Salmonidae; genus Oncorhynchus; species Oncorhynchus tshawytscha. Next base: position 9,151,171 of record NC_056441.1, on the reverse strand, counting down.
TTTTTCCTTTATTTAACTAGGCAAGTCAGTTAAGAACAAATTATTGTTTACAATGACGGCCCACCCAGCCAAACCCTAACCCGGACGACGCTAGGCCAATTGTGCGCCGGCCTTTGGGACTCCCAATCAAGGCCGGTTGTGATACACCCTGAAATCGAACTAGGGTCTGTAGTGATGCCTCTAGCACTGAGATGCATTCCCTTAGACCACTGCGCCACCTGGGAACCCCAAAAGGATCATCTATAGCCAGCACACAGTAGGTGGTCCAGGATGAGATCAGCTTCAGAAGATACAACAGAACCGTCCTCAGAGTTATTCAGGTTAGGTATGAGGTCAGCTCCAGGATACAACAGAACCGTCCTCAGAGTTATTTCAGGTTAGGTATGAGGTCACCTCCAGGATACAGCAGAACCGTCCTCAGAGTTATTTCAGGTTAGGTATGAGGTCACCTCCAGGATACAGCAGAACCGTCCTCAGAGTTATTTCAGGTTAGGTATGAGGTCAGCTCCAGGATACAACAGAACCATCCTCAGAGTTATTCAGGTTAGGTATGAGGTCACCTCCAGGATACAGCAGAACCGTCCTCAGAGTTATTTCAGGTTAGGTATGAGGTCAGCTCCAGGATACAACAGAACCGTCCTCAGAGTTATTCAGGTTAGGTATGAGGTCAGCTCCAGGATACAACAGAACCGTCCTCAGAGTTATTCAGGTTAGGTATGAGGTCAGCTCCAGGATACAACAGAACCGTCCTCAGAGTTATTCAGGTTAGGTATGAGGTCAGCTCCAGGATACAACAGAACCGTCCTCAGAGTTATTTCAGGTTAGGTATGAGGTCACCTCCAGGATACAACAGAACCGTCCTGTTTTATCATCCTGATCCGTTGTCAGTTTTGTGGAATAATTCTAATGTTAATGTTAGATTTGAATGGAGAAAGCTGATCCGAGAGCAGTGCTTCCTTTCTCTCAATCCTATAGGTATCGACACATGCTCCAACTTAGCAAATGTTCTCGCTGCCTGGTGTTTTGGGAAACGTATGTCACATCTTCGTCCATTGTAGGAAAGATGGATCGTCTAAAACACTCGTAAGCCTGAGTTCCATCGCTATGGGGAAACCGGGCCCTGAGTGTGAGAATGGTAGCAGCAGCAGTTAGGTGGCAGGTGGAGGCTGCCTGAGCCCGCAGGGAGTAAGACATTGAAGCTGTTTTGTGTGGTAACATGTAATCACTGGCTTGTGCCCTGCCTACCTTATGTTGTCAGCAGAAATACAACCCGATGTTATGGGGAGCGGTTGAATAACAAAGAGAGAGTGTCCCAGATGAGAAGGCTGAGATGAGGAGAGGAGGAGAGGAGGGGAGAGGAGAACAGGAGGGGAAAGGAGGAGAACAGGAGGGGATGAGAAGAAAGGAGGAGAGGAGGGGAGAGGAGGAGAGGAGGGGAAAGGAGGGGAGGAGGGGAGAGGAGGAGGAGAGGGAGGAGAGGAGGAGAGGAGGGGAGAGGAGGAAGGGAAGGAGGAGAGGAGGGGAGAGTAGGAGAGGTGGGGAAAGGAGGAGAGGAGGAGAGGAGGGGAGGAGGAGAGGAGGGGAGAGAGGAGGAGAGGAGGGGAAATGAGGAGAGGGGAGAGGAGGAGAGGAGAGGAGGAGAGGAGGGGAAAGGAGGAAAGGAGGGGAGAGGAGGAGAGGAGGAGAGGAGGGGAAAGGAGGAGAGGAGGGGAGGAGGGGAGAGGAGGGGAGAGGAGAGGAGGAGAGGAGAGGAGGGGAGAGGAGGAGAGGACTAGTGCCTCTTACATGCTGACCAATCCACACTCCAGTCCAGTTGGTGGCAGTAACGCACCTTAAAGTTGGTTGCCAACCACCATATAAAATCCACAGAAGAATGAACGAGGAGAGATTAATCAAAGAAAATGGACAAAAAACTAACTCGATTAATTGTCAGAGTAAAGAACACACGCTTTTGTGATTCAAAATGGGTCAGAATTCTACAAAGATTCAGCAAAAAAAAAGGACCTTGTACATTTCACAATGTTCATCTCCCCGGACAAATTAACTAGCAACAGCAAGCTAGCTAAATGTCCATGAATGTTTCATGTGTTTTCGACCTGTCCCCAAATGAATATAGCTGGTTCACAGTTAGTTTTGATATTTTAATCTGCGTGTCTTGATCGCATCTGGTGGGTATAGACAAAATGAACATGCCACACGCGGATGCACATGAGGAGCCGGATTGGTCAGCATGTTAGAGGTTGAGAAGAAACCAGCGAAGAGAGGGTTAATAAACCCTGAAGTGGGCCAGTACTGTTACTGTACCTGGAGGTAATGTTACTACAGATGTAGGTGGTTGAATTCAAGGTAATGTTACTACAGAGGAGGGTGGTTGAATTCAAGATAATGTTACTACAGATGTAGGTGGTTGAATTCAAGGTAATGTTACTACAGATGTAGGTGGTTGAATTCAAGGTAATGTTACTACAGATGTAGGTGGTTGAATTCAAGGTAATGTTACTACAGATGAGGGTGGTTGAATTCAAGATAATGTTACTACAGATGTAGGTGGTTGAATTCAAGGTAATGTTACTACAGATGTAGGTGGTTGAATTCAAGGTAATGTTACTACAGATGTAGGTGGTTGAATTCAAGGTAATGTTACTACAGATGTAAGTGGTTGAATTCAAGGTAATGTTACTACAGATGAGGGTGGTTGAATTCAAGGTAATGTTACTACAGAGGAGGGTGGTTGAATTCAAGGTAATGTTACTACAGATGTAGGTGGTTGAATTCAAGGTAATGTTACTACAGATGTAGGTGGTTGAATTCAAGGTAATGTCACTACAGATGTAGGTGGTTGAATTCAAGGTAATGTTACTACAGATGTAGGTGGTTGAATTCAAGGTAATGTTACTACAGATGTGGGTGATTGAATTCAAGGTAATGTTACTACAGATGTGGGTGATTGAATTCAAGGTAATGTTACTACAGATGTGGGTGGTTGAACTCAAGGTAATGTTACTACAGATTTAGGTGGTTGAATTCAAGGTAATGTTACTACAGATGTAGGTGGTTGAATTCAAGGTAATGTTACTACAGATGTAGGTGGTTGAATTCAAGGTAATGTTACTACAGATGTAGGTGGTTGAATTCAAGGTAATGTTACTACAGAGGAGGGTGGTTGAATTCAAGGTAATGTTACTACAGAGGAGGGTGGTTGAATTCAAGGTAATGTTACTACAGAGGAGGGTGGTTGAATTCAAGGTAATGTTACTACAGAGGAGGGTGGTTGATATGGTAACTAGCCACCCTCTTCTTTCCTCTCTGGAGGAGCTGGAGTAAACACAGAGACTTACATCTTGCTGGAGTTAAACATGGACAAGTCAAACTCTCTCTCCACATACACCCCTACCCCACCCACAGTCCCGTTCAACAAACCTTCGTCCAGGCTGCGTGAGTTCCTCTTGCTGGCCGAGCGTTGGAACAGGGGGGCTGGCCTGTCAATCATAGAGCTGGCCTGGCGGGTCTGAGCCTGGGTCCGCCCACTGTAGCGGAACTTAGAACCCAGTGCAAGGAACTTCCTGGGAGTGGTAGCCACCTCAGTAGAGGTCAACCTGGACAGAGGAGGCAGAGGAACATTTATATAAATATATCTATAACTATATAATATATAACTGCCTGGGAGTGGTAGCCACCTCAGTAGAGGTCAGTCTGGACAGAGGAGGCAGAGGAACATTTATATAAATATATCTATAACTATATAATATATAACTGCCTGGGAGTGGTAGCCACCTCAGTAGAGGTCAGTCTGGACAGAGGAGGCAGAGGAACATTTATATAAATATATATATAACTATATAATATATAACTTCCTGGGAGTGGTCGCCACCTCAGTAGAGGTCAGTCTGGACAGAGGAACATTTATATAAATATATCTATAACTATATAATATATAACTGCCTGGGAGTGGTAGCTCCTCAGTAGAGGTCAGTCTGGACAGAGGAACATTTATATAAATATATCTATAACTATATAATATATAACTTCCTGGGAGTGGTCGCCACCTCAGTAGAGGTCAGTCTGGACAGAGGAACATTTATATAAATATATCTATAACTATATAATATATAACTGCCTGGGAGTGGAGTTTTTTGTTTTTTTACGTGTTATTTCTTACACTAGTACCCCAGGTCATCTTAGGTTTCTTTACATACAGCCGACAAGAACTACTGAATATAAGATCAGCGTCAACTCACCATCAGTACGACCAAGAATATGTTTTTCGCGATGCGGATCCTGAGTTCTGCCTTACAACCAGTGTAACCGAGTGGATCACATGCAGCGACCAAAAAAAAAAAAACGACTCAGAAAAAGAGGGAAACGAAGCGGTCTTCTGGTCAGACTCCGGAGACGGGCACATCGTGCACCACTCCCCAGCATTCTTCTTGCCAATGTCCAGTCTCTTGACAACAAGGTTGATGAAATCCGAGCAAGGGTAGCATTCCAGAGGGACATCAGAGACTGTAACGTTCTCTGCTTCACGGAAACATGGCTCACTGGAGAGACGCAATCCGAAGCGGTGCAGCCAGCGGGTTTCTCCACGCATCGCGCCGACAGAAACAAACATCTCTCTGGTAAGAAGACGGGCGGGGGCGTATGCCTTATGGCCAACGTGACATGGTGTGATGAAGGAAACATACAGGAACTCAAATCCTTCTGTTCACCTGATTTAGAATTCCTCACAATCAAATGTAGACCGCATTATCTACCAAGAGAATTCTCTTCGATTATAATCACAGCCGTATATATCCCCCCAAGCAGACACATCGATGGCTCTGAACGAACTTTATTTAACTCTCTGCAAACTGGAAACGATTTATCCGGAGGCTGCATTCATTGTAGCTGGGGATTTTAACAAGGCTAATCTGAAAACAAGACTCCCTAAATTTTATCAGCATATTGATTGCGCAACCAGGGGTGGAAAGACCCTGGATCATTGTTACTCTAACTTCCGCGACGCATATAAGGCCCTGCCCCGCCCCCCTTTCGGAAAAGCTGACCACGACTCCATTTTGTTGATCCCTGCCTACAGACAGAAACTAAAACAAGAAGCTCCCACGCTGAGGTCTGTCCAACGCTGGTCCGACCAAGCTGACTCCACACTCCAAGACTGCTTCCATCACGTGGACTGGGAGATGTTTCGTATTGCGTCAGACAACAACATTGACGAATACGCTGATACGGTGTGCGAGTTCATTAGAACGTGCGTTGAAGATGTCGTTCCCATAGCAACGATTAAAACATTCCCTAACCAGAAACCGTGGATTGATGGCAGCATTCGTGTGAAACTGAAGGCACGAACCACTGCTTTTAATCAGGGCAAGGTGTCTGGTAACATGACTGAATACAAACAGTGCAGCTATTCCCTCCGCAAGGCTATCAAACAAGCTAAGCGCCAGTACAGAGACAAAGTAGAATCTCAATTCAACGGCTCAGACACAAGAGGTATGTGGCAGGGTCTACAATCAATCACGGACTACAGGAAGAAACCCAGCCCAGTCACGGACCAGGACGTCTTGCTCCCAGGCAGACTAAATAACTTTTTTGCCCGCTTTGAGGACAATACAGTGCCACTGACACGGCCTGCAACGGAATCATGCGGTCTCTCCTTCACTGCAGCCGAAGTGAGTAAGACATTTAAACGTGTTAACCCTCGCAAGGCTGCAGGCCCAGACGGCATCCCCAGCCGCGCCCTCAGAGCATGCGCAGACCAGCTGGCCGGTGTGTTTACGGACATATTCAACCAATCCCTATACCAGTCTGCTGTTCCCACATGCTTCAAGAGGGCCACCATTGTTCCTGTTCCCAAGAAAGCTAAGGTAACTGAGCTAAACGACTACCGCCCCGTAGCACTCACATCCGTCATCATGAAGTGCTTTGAGAGACTAGTCAAGGACCATATCACCTCCACCCTACCTGACACCCTTGACCCACTCCAATTTGCTTACCGCCCAAATAGGTCCACAGACGATGCAATCTCAACCACACTGCACACTGCCCTAACCCATCTGGACAAGAGGAATACCTATGTGAGAATGCTGTTCATCGACTACAGCTCGGCATTCAACACCATAGTACCCTCCAAGCTCGTCATCAAGCTCGAGACCCTGGGTCTCGACCCCGCCCTGTGCAACTGGGTACTGGACTTCCTGACGGGCCGCCCCCAGGTGGTGAGGGTAGGCAACAACATCTCCTCCCCGCTGATCCTCAACACTGGGGCCCCACAAGGGTGCGTTCTGAGCCCCCTCCTGTACTCCCTGTTCACCCACGACTGCGTGGCCATGCACGCTCCAACTCAATCATCAAGTTTGCGGACGACACAACAGTGGTAGGCTTGATTACCAACAACGACGAGACGGCCTACAGGGAGGAGGTGAGGGCCCTCGGAGTGTGGTGTCAGGAAAATAACCTCACACTCAACGTCAACAAAACTAAGGAGATGATTGTGGACTTCAGGAAACAGCAGAGGGAACACCCCCCATCCACATCGATGGAACAGTAGTGGAGAGGGTAGCAAGTTTTAAGTTCCTCGGCATACACATCACAGACAAACTGAATTGGTCCACTCACACAGACAGCATCGTGAGGAAGGCGCAGCAGCGCCTCTTCAACCTCAGGAGGCTGAAGAAATTCGGCTTGTCACCAAAAGCACTCACAAACTTCTACAGATGCACAATCGAGAGCATCCTGGCGGGCTGTATCACCGCCTGGTATGGCAACTGCACCGCCCTCAACCGTAAGGCTCTCCAGAGGGTAGTGAGGTCTGCACAACGCATCACCGGGGGCAAACTACCTGCCCTCCAGGACACCTACACCACCCGATGCTACAGGAAGGCCATAAAGATCATCAAGGACATCAACCACCCGAGCCACTGCCTGTTCACCCCGCTGTCATCCAGAAGGCGAGGTCAGTACAGGTGCATCAAAGCTGGGACCGAGAGACTGAAAAACAGCTTCTATCTCAAGGCCATCAGACTGTTAAACAGCCACCACTAACATTGAGTGGCTACTGCCAACACACTGTCAATGACACTGACTCTACTCCAGCCACTTTAATCACGGGAATTGATGGGAAATTATGTAAATATATCACTAGCCACTTTAAACAATGCTACCTTATATAATGTTACTTACCCTACATTGTTCATCTCATATGCATACGTTGATACTGTACTCTATATCATCGACTGCATCCTTATGTAATACATGTATCACTAGCCACTTTAACTATGCCACTTGGTTTACATACTTATCTCATATGTATATACTGTACTCGATATCATCTACTGTATCTTGCCTATGCTGCTCTGTACCATCACTCATTCATATATCCTTATGTACATATTCTTTATCCCCTTACACTGTGTATAAGACAGTAGTTTTTTTTTGGAATTGTTAGTTAGATTACTTGCTCGTTATTACTGCATTGTCGGAACTAGAAGCACAAGCATTTCGCTACACTCGCATTAACATCTGCTAACCATGTGTATGTGACAAATAAAATTTGATTTGATTTGATTTGATTTGAGTGGTAGCTCCTCAGTAGAGGTCAGTCTGGACAGAGGAACATTTATATAAATATATATATAACTATATAATATATAACTTCCTGGGAGTGGTAGCCACCTCAGTAGAGGTCAGTCTGGACAGAGGAACATTTATATAAATATATCTATAACTATATAATATATAACTGCCTGGGAGTGGTAGCTCCTCAGTAGAGGTCAGTCTGGACAGAGGAACATTTATATAAATATATCTATAACTATATAATATATAACTGCCTGGGAGTGGTAGCTCCTCAGTAGAGGTCAGTCTGGACAGAGGAACATTTCTATAAATATATAAATCTAATATATAAAATTCTGCCGTTTGATTGCAAATATGCAGACAGAGTCCAAAGAAGAACACACAGAAGGCTGTTGTATAAAACACCTGTCTCCGCATCTTCAAACTAAGGGGAACCCTTGACAAGGAGGGAGAAGCGTGAATCCATGTATACAGGTAAGATAGTCTAAATAGCTACATTTTCAGATATTACATGTTTCAAATTTGGTCAGAAAGTAATTTCCATTTCAAGTTAAAGTGTACTGTTAGCTAGCTAGTTAACGTTAGCTGGCTGGCTCGCTAGCTAACGTTACGTGTATGATCTGTGTAGTTATATTATTCATATCTCAGAGCCATTTGCATTGCTAGTTATAACCTAATGTTAGCTAACTAGCATTGCTAGTTATAGCCTAATGTTAGCTAACTAACATTGAACCTGGTTGGTTAGCTTTAGCTACCTTCAGATGAATGCAGGGTAGTAATGTTATGAGTTGGGATTATGGTTCATTGTTTAGCTAGCTAGCTACATGTCTTAACAAAAGACTCCACTATGCAATTAACCATTCCAATAGAATGTTCATGATGTCACTGTGACAACTGTTGATAGACGTAGCTGGTAAATTCGCTCTGGCCATCTACTCCGATTTCAGAGCACTCTCGTCTGAGTGTGCCAGAGTGGAGAATAACGGATAAATTTACGAATACTCAACACCCGTTGAATATGGCCAGTGTCAGTAAAAGTTGGCAAAAAAAAACTAATGAAATTGAAGCCAGCAGCACAGTTGCAGTCAGCAACACTCTGGATAACATACAAACAGCCTAACCAGCTCTGCTAGGTTGAGTAAAATGGTCAGAGGGAGCTGCTCTCTCATCTGGAAGTAGCTAGCCAGTTAGCCAATGTTAGCCAGTTAGTTTGGGTGCTTGACTGCTATTGTTTGGGACAGAATGCTCGGATCAAACCTACTCCTCAGCCAGAGCGTACAATGCGCGCGCTGAATACTCCGAGAGCGAAACACTCTGAATTTATGAACAGACGATCTGACAACGCTCTGACAAACACACCCATAGTATAAACCAGCCTTTAGTCTTGAAATCTTTGGGTGTTTAGTACATGGCTTCATATGTGAATCCTTAATGAGATGGGTGGGGCTAAGGCTTTAGGGGGTGTGAACAATGCTGAATAGGTGTAGACAAAGAAGAGCTCTCCAGTAGGTACCAAAACATCCAAGGGTTATTTTCTCAAAAGTGAGGTTACAAGTTTATCAACTTTTAACAGCATAATTACTTTCCCAGAATTACTTTCCCACTACAACTGTAGTGTATAATAAACCATTTTCTAGCTCTGAGTCTCTACTTTTATCCAATGTCAAAAAACACAATTTCAAATGTAGCTACATGAGACCCGAAATTGAGCCGGTTGGTCACAATTTAGCTTTTAAATATAGCTAACTACATTAACATTTTAGCAGTGCATTAAACTAAGGTAGGTAAGACAACCACATACAGTATTAGTCATTGTGAGTAACTAAACTAAATATAACTACTACATAGCCATACTGATAATGTTTTACTACTGTAATGACCGTTCTCAATAAAATAATAACTTGGTGTTCTTCACCAAGTCAGAATGATAGGTTCTATCACGGGGAGCTTCAAACAGTGTGTTCTCTTACCTGAAGAATGTGTGATGCTCCACACACACTTTCCACAGCTTCTTGGAGGCCTTGTAGTTTGGCAGTTTGAAACCAATGGCGCTTTCGTAATGCTCCAGCTGTTGGAAACAAAAGCATATGAATGATGGTAGCACTGCACTAGATCCACTATACCTATTGATTTGACATGTAACTCAACTTTTACTTATGACTACTATACTGTTTATCTGACTCCTGAGAGATCAGGCCTTTTGTGGGCTAAAAGACAACCAAATAAACAACCAAACACATAAATAAAGTTGACCTCTGAGGGGCGTATCTTGATGAAGAAGCTGCTGCGTTTGTAGGAGACCTTGAGGACTTTGGGCCAGGGGAAACGGTTGATCCTCAGCTTGTCCTTGTAGACCATCAAACCCCCAGAACACACACCCAGCATAATATCCACTCCATCTAGATCCTGGAGAGAGGGATGGGGAGGGGAGGATGGAGAGGGAGAGAGATTTGAGAGAAAAAGAAAGGATGGAAGAGTGTGTGAGTGAGTAAGAAAGAAAGACCACCCAAAAACAGAGAATACAACAGCTAGATGTCCATTTGCATGATTGCTGACATTATACCATTGACTTGGCCTGCGTATTAATGCAATGACAACATCCATCCACCGAGAGGCAGCATCCATCTCCCTTTCAGCATAATGACTTCCATATTTTATTTTAAATCCCCGGTTTTGATGCAAACAGATTGACCTCATTTCTGCTACTAAATCTGTGCTCTGACAGAGGCACGCGTTTGTCCCTTTTTTGGGAACAGACACAAACACTGACTTCACAGCTGACGCAGGTTACACTGCAGCAGGCAAGGAGGTAGGTGGGTGAGTGCTAAAACCATGTTAAATACCATATCTGCATCCCAAATGGCACCCTATTCCCTATATAGTGCACATCTTTTGAGGAGCCCTGGTGAAAAGTAGTGTGCTATGAAGGGAATAGGGTGCCATTTGGGACGTATGCCATATCTTCATCATCATCATCATCATCAAGCCTTCTCTGCTCGGTGGTTAATAGGACAGATGTGATATAACTGGCCTCCAGTGGACAGACAGGAGGACACTGAGGGACAATCTGGGCTGAAACACCTGCACGCCTACCAACGCGTCATCATACATGGAGGTAGAATATAGTGGTTGCAGATTGAGATTTGAAAACTAGTTAGAACCTACTTATATTGACAACATCAACAACAATGTGATGTTAATACACAGACTCTTCCTTTTGACTTTTTAGTCAGCTAGTCTCCACATGGAGCCTGTCAGTTTCTGTGTTGAATGAGTAATGCTCTGCAGGTCGGGGTTGTGGTCCTACAGTATGTTACCTTGGCCTGGGTTGTAACTCTACGTTACCTTGGCCTGGGTTGTAACTCTACGTTACCTTGGCCTGGGTTGTGGTCCTACAGTATGTTACCTTGGCCTGGGTTGTGGTCCTACAGTATGTTACCTTGGCCTGGGTTGTAACTCTACGTTACCTTGGCCTGGGTTGTAACTCTACGTTACCTTGGCCTGGGTTGTAACTCTACGTTACCTTGGCCTGGGTTGTAACTCTACATTACCTTGGCCTGGGTTGTAACTCTACATTACCTTGGCCTGGTGCAGGTCCACTCCGTACATGGCTAGTTTCTTGGCGTTCTCCAGAAAGGCCATGTCTGCCTGTGCTGGACTCATCGACCTGTAGATAGGACAGACGCCATATTAGCAAAGAAGCAACGTGTTATCATACAGTAGCATGAATGACTCTGGCATTACAGATTCATTATAAGTAGCACATTCCTGCTGTGAAAATGATTTACATAACACTGATTTACATAACACTGATTTACATAACAGTGTACACAGGTGACCCTATGCATCCAGTACAACCCTCTCCCTCCTAATCTGAAGGTCTTGTGTGTGGACATTCTGCTGAGTATACTGGGAGCACTTGTCTCTAAGTCAGTGTGTGTGTGTGTGTGTGTGTGTGTGTGTGTGTGTGTGTGTGTGTGTGTGTGTGTGTGTGTGTGTGTGTGTGTGTGTGTGTGTGTGTGTGTGTGTAGACATTCTGCTGAGTATACTGGGAACATTTGTCTCACAGTTAGCTAGCTGCCACCGAGTCACCCAGCCCCGAAGCTAGCCCTGAGCCAGGCCCACCTCCCAGCCTACTCTGTGATCACTCGGCTATTCAGCCGATGCCCAACACGGCTAGAATCCACTACTCACCGGATCCTTGACGTAAGCTCTGGACCTTTGCATCAGATCATCGCTGCTAGCTAGCTGCTACCGACTGCCTATGGTGGCTAACGCCCCTGCCCCGAAGATAGCACCAGTTAGCCGCGAGCCAGGCGCATCTCCCGGCTAGCAAACTAAATTACTACAACTACAATACCGCTTTCGCCATCTGGCCCGGAACATTTGTCGACACGGCGCCCCGCCGTACCACCACGACTGGTCCGCCGAAGTAACTCCATACGCTGTGCACTCAAACGGCCTTTGCTGGACGTCGGAGCAGACTCTTCTACTTACCCCGGCCTGCTAACTTTAAACGCAGTGTCTCCCGCGTGCTAGCGTAGTAACGACTACCCCGCGGCTTCCCTGTTCCATATATTGCTGCTCACTGGACCCTATGATCACTTGGCTACATAGCTGATGCCTGCCGGACTGTTCATTAATCACGGTACTCCATTTTGTTTATTTTTTGTTTATCTGTTGGTCCCAGCCTCGAACTCAGGCCCTGTGTGTAGTTAACTGACCCTCTCTGCCCATTCATTGCCATTTTACCTGTTGTTGTTGCCTTAGCTGATTAGCTGTTGTTGTCTTACCAGTTGTTGTCTTAGCTAGCTCTCCCAATCAACACCTGTGATTGCTTTATGCCTCGCTTTATGTTTCCCTCAAATGTCAATATGCCTTGTACACTGTTGTTAAGGATAGTTATTATTGTCTTAGTTTACTACGGATGTCTGAATGTCTGAATCCTGGCTTAGGAAGGCCACCAAAAATTCTGAGATTTCCATCCCCAACTACAACATTTTCCATCAAGATAGAACTGCCAAAGGGGGAGGAGTTGCAATCTACTCCAGAAATAGCCTGCAAAGTTCTGTCAAACTTTTCAGGTCTATGCCCAAACAGTTCGAGCTTCTAATTTTAAAATTGATTCTCTCCAGAAGTAAGTCTCTCCCTGTTGCCGCCTGTTATAGACCCCCCTCCGCTCCCAGCTGTGCCCTGGACACCATATGTGAATTGGTTGCCCCCCATCTATCTTCAGATTTTGTTCTGTTAGGTGACCTAAACTGATATACATTAACACCCCGGCAGTCCTACAATCTAAGCTAGATGCCCTCAATCTCACACAAATTATTAAGGAACCTACCAGGTACAACCCTAAATCCGTAAACATGGACATAGATATTATCCTGACCAACTTGCCCTCCAAATACACCTCTGCTGTTTTCAATCAGGATCTCAGCGATCACTGCCTCATTGCCTGCTTCCGCTATGGGTCCGCGGTCAAACGACTACCCCTCATCATTGTCAAACGCTCCATAAAACACTTCTGCAAGCCTTTCTAATCGGCCTGGCCCGAGTATCCTGGAAGGATATTGAACTCATCCCATCAGTCAAGGATGCCTGGTCGTTCTTTAAAAGTAATTTCCTCACTATCTCAAATAAGCACGCCCCTTTCAAAAAATGTAGAACTAAGAACAGATATAGCCCTTGGTTCACTCCAAACCCGACTGCCCTCGACCAGCACAAAAACATCCTGTGGGGGACTGCACTAGCATCGAATAGCCCCCGTGATATGAAACTTTTCAGGGAAGTCAGGAACCAATACACGCAGTCAGTCTGGAAAGCAAAGGCTAGTTTTTCAAACAGAAATTTGCATCCTGTAGCTCTAACTTTTGGGACACTGTAAAGTCCATGGAGAATAAGAGCACCTCCTCCCAGCTGCCCACTGCACTGAGGCTAGGTAACACTGTCACCACCGATAAATCCACAATAATCGAGAATTTCAATAAGCATTTCTCCTCGGCTGGCCATGCTTTCCTCCGGGCTACCCCAACTCCGGCCAACAGCTCCGCACTCCCCGCAGCTACTTGCCCAAGCCTCCCAGCTTCTTCTTCACCCAAATCCAGATACCAGGTGTTCTGAAAGAGCTATAAAACCTGGACCTGGACAAATCAGCTGGGCTAGACAATCTGGACGCTCTCTTTCTAAAATTATTGTTGAAACCCCTATTACCAGTCTTTTCAACCTCTCTTTCATTTCGTCCGAGAACCCTAAAGATTGGAAAGCTGCCGCAGTCATCCCCCTCTTTAAAGGGGGTGACACTCTAGACCCAAACTGTTATAGACCTATATCCATCCTGCCCTGCCTTTCTAAAGTCTTCGAAAGCCAAGTTAATAAACAGATCACTGACCATTTCGAATCCCACCGTACCTTCTCCTCTGTGCAATCCGGTTTTCGAGCTGGTCACGGGTGCACCTCAGCCACGCTCAAGGTACTAAACGATATCATAACCTCCATCGGTAAAAGACAGTACTGTGCAGCTGTCTTCATCGACCTGGCCAAGGCTTTCGACTCTGTCAATCACCATATTCTTATCGGCAGACTCAACAGCCTTGGTTTCTCAAATGACTGCCTCGCCTGGTTCACCAACTACTTCTCAGATAGAGTTCAGTGTGTCAAATCGGAGGGACTGTTGTCCAGACCTTAGCAGTCTCTATGGGGGTGCCACAGGGTTCAATTCTCGGGCTGACTCTTTTCTTTGTATATATCAACGATGTCGCTCTTGTGATTCCCTGATCCACCTCTACGCAGACGACACCATTCTGTATACAACTGGCCCTTCTTTGGACACTGTGTTAACTAACCTCCAAACGAGCTTCAATGCCATACAACACTCCTTCCGTGGCCGTCAACTGCTCTTAAACGCTAGTAAAAACCAAATTTTCAACCATTCGCTGCCCGCACCTGCCTGCCCGACTAGCATCACTACTCTGGACGGTTCTGACTTAGAATATGGACAACTAAAAATACCTAGGTGTCTGGCTAGACTGTAAACTCTCCTTCCAGATTCATATTAAACATTTCCAATCCAAAATTTAAATCTAGAATCGGCTTCCTATTTCGCAACAAAGCCTCATTCACTCACGCGGCCAAACATACCCTTGTAAAACGGACTATCCTACCGAACCTCAACTTCGGCGATGTCATTTACAAAATAGCTTCCAATAATCTACTCCGCAAACTAGATGCAGTCTATCACAGTGCCATCCGTTTTGTCACTAAAGCCCTTTATACCACCCACCACTGCGACCTGTAAGCTCTAGTCGGCTGGCCCTCGCTAAATATTCTTCGCCAGACCTACTGGCTCCAGGTCATCTAAGTCTATGCTTGGTAAAGCTCCACCTTATCTCAGCTCACTGGTCACAATAACAACACCCTCTCATAGCACGCGCTCCAGCAGGTGTATCTCGCTGGTCATCCCCAAAGCCAACACCTCCTTTGGCCGCCTTTCCTTCCAGTTCTCTGCTGCCAATGACTGGCGCGAACTGCAAAAATCACTGAAGCTAGAGACTTATATTTCCTTCACTAACTTTAAACATTAGCTATCTGAGCAGGTAAATGATCGCTGCAGCTGTACATAGCCCATCTGTAAATAGCCCACCCAATCTACCTCATCCCCATATAGATTTAATTTACTTTTCTGCTCTTTTGTACACCAGTATTTCTACTTGCACATCACCATCTGCTCATCTATCACTCCAGTGTTAATTTACTAAATTGTAATTGCTTCGCTACTATGGCCTATGTATTGCCTTACCTCCTCACGCCATTTGCACACACTGTATATAGGCTTTATTTTTTTCTATTGTGTTATTGACTGTACGCTTGTTTATTCCATGTGTAACTCTTGTGTTGTTGTTTGTGTCGCACTGCTTTACTTTATCTTGGCCAGGTCGCAGTTGTAAATGAGAACTTGTTCTCAACTAGCTTACCTGGTTAAATAATGGTGAAAATAAAAAAAGTCTGTGTGTGTGTGTGTGTGTATTCTGCTGAGTATACTGGGAAAATGTGTCTCTAAGTCAGTGAGTGTGTGTGTATTAAAACCCCTCCTAACCTGTATGTCTTATGCAGCTCCATGACTTTCTTCTCTAGCTCCTTGGTTTGTCCCGGGGCCAGCCTCAGGTCCTTGGCGTAGTCTGGTGCGTGTGTCTCTGGGTCGTACTCCCCCAGCTCTGACTGCAGTGCGTAGGAACCCAGAAGGGCCAGCGTGACAAAGGAGCAGGGTAGACGGCCCCCCAGGATGTCCTTACGCAGCTGGAGACACAGGTAGTACCTGGCCATGCGAAGATAAAAATAAAAGGTTGTGGCTAAGTCGTTTTCAAAACAAGGTCCACTGACAATCAAGAAAACTGTAGATGAAATGACTCTTGGTAGGACAATGGACGTTTTTTTTTCTTTAAAGAAACAAGTTTGTGTTATTAACAATAAAATATGTTTAACAAAAATATAAACGCAACATGCAAACATTTAAATGATTTTACTGAGCTACAGTTCATATGACGAAATCAATCAATTGAAATGTACATTCATTAGGACCTAATCAATGGATTTCACATGACTGGGAAAACAGACATGCATCTGTTGGTCACAGATACCTTTAAAAAATGGGCCTCACACTGGGCCTCAGGAATTCTTCACAGTATTTTTTTGTGCATTTAAATTGCTATTATATTAGGTTATAGTGTTAATTTTTATAATTTTTTATTTTATTTTATTTGGTAAATATTTTCTTAACTCTTCTTGAACTGTACTGCCTTTCATTGTGCCCAGCACAAGGTGCACCTGTGTAACGATCATACTGTTTAATCAGATTCTTGATATGCCACACCTGTCAGGTAGATGGATTATCTTGACAAAGGATACATTCTCACTAACAGGGATGTAATTATATATTTTTTAATTTAACCTTTATTTCACTAGGCAAGTCAGTTAATAACCAATTCTTATTTACAATGACAGCCTACCCCCGGTCAAACCCGGACGACGCTTGACCAATTGTATGCCACCCTACGAGACTCCCAATCACTGACGGATGTGATAGATCCTGTAAACAAATTTGTGCACAAAATTTGAGATAAATACGATTTTTGTGATTATGGAATATTTCTGGGATCAACACCTTACATGTCGCATTTATATTTTTGTTCAGTATATATTTGCTACAGTTGTCCTACCAAGAATACCTGACGTACACAAACACAGTTAGGGGTCAGCGTGAGGTCACAGACCACAGGGCTTCCAGGAAGCAGCAGCAGAAAGATAATGCATCCCAAATGGCACCCTACTCCCTATTTCCCATAGGGCTATGATCAGAGGTAGTGCACTATATAGGAGATAGGGTGCCATATGGGACACCGGCACAGGCAGTACACCCAGTGTGATGCTGTTAATTAGGCTTAAGCCGGGTTGTTTATGTAATCATGGATGGGGTGGAGGTGAGTGGGAGGCAGGATGCAGGATGAAATGACTGCAATTAGATTCATGAACTCAACTGGCAGGTGAGGATTAGAGGGACAGTGATTGAAAGGGGGGGTGAAGAGAGACAGAGGGAGACAGAGAGATTGGGGCAATGATAAACAACCCAGCAAACCGGCAACTTTCCCAGAACATTAGCTAACATTCCATGAAGTTCTAGTTCGGGTTATATCTAACATCCCCAAATAATGTTTATGATTTTTTTTTTAAAGGGTTTCTCCCAATTTTCTCATAATTTTTCTTTTTCAAATGAAATATCCTTGAAAAATATCCTCAACATTGTGTACAAAATCTGTAACAACCAACACAGAACATTCCCCCCCAAAATCTATAACAACCAACACAGAACATTCCCCCCAAAATGGATTCTGTGAAAGTTTAAACATTTCTTAGGTTGTGGCAAAAACTGAAAAAACACAGTCCTGTTGATGATTATGTTTGTATAAAACATTCACCTGGTGTTACAAGAACGTTCCCAGAACAAATTTCTTCTGTTCTTTTAAAGGTTCCCTAACATTGTGGGGGTATAACAAGAGGTAGGTTCCCAAAACACTAATACTGTCTGTCCAGCTGTGCAGCCATTAAGATTACGTTTGTATCAGGGTGCACAAAAAACTCCTTTGAACAAAAAACTCCATTTGCAAGAATGTTGATAGACCAGCCTTTCTGGAGTTCTTTAAAAAAAGGTCCCCAGAACATTTAATTAGGTTGTTGGAAAAGTGTGGATATTCATACAATGGTTAAGGTAGGTAGCGCAGGACATTCCCCTAACGTTGCAATAATATTTTTAAAATATTCACTAAGGTTGCACAAAACATTCCCACAATGTTGCATAATGTTCCACATTTTCCAAATTTTGTCCACAACATTCATAGCAAATAAATAATGTTACATTGATGTTGACACAATATACAGTCGTGGCCAAAAGTTTTGAGAATGACACAAATATTAATTTCCACAAAGTTTGCTGCTTCAGTGTCTTTGGATATTTTTGTCAGATGTTACTATGGAATACTGAAGTATAATTACAAGCATTTCATAAGTGTCAAAGGCTTTTATTGACAATTACATGAAGTTAATGCAAAGCGTCAATATTTGCAGTGTTGACCCTTCTTTTTCAAGACCTCTGCAATCTGCCCAGGCATGCTGTCAATTAACTTATGAGCCACACCCTGACTGATGGCAGCCCATTCTTGCATAATCAATGCTTGGAGTTTGTCAGAATTTGTGGGGTTTTGTTTGTCCACCCGCCTGTTGAGGATTGACCACAAGTTCTCAATGGGATTAAGGTCTGGCCCTGGACCCAAAACATCAATGTTATGTTCCCCGAGCCACTTAGTTATCACTTTTGCCTTATGGCAAGGTGCTCCATCATGCTGGAAAAGGCATTGTTCGTCACCAAACTGTTCCTGGATGGTCGGGAGAAGTTGCTCTCGGAGGATGTGTTGGTACCATTCTTTATTCATGGCTGTGTTCTTAGGCAAAAATGTGAGTGAGCCCACTCACTTGGCTGGGAAGCAACCCCACACATGAATGGTCTCAGGATGCTTTACTGTTGGCATGACAAAGTAGCGCTCACCTTGTCTTCTCCAGACATGCTTTTTTCCGGATGCCCCAAACAATCGGAAAGGGGATTCATCAGAGAAAATGACTTCACCCCAGTCCTCAGCAGTCCAATCCCTGTACCTTTTGCAGAATATCAGTCTGTACCTGATGTTTTTCCTGGAGAGAAGTGGCTTCTTTGCTGCTCTTCTTGACACCAGGTCATCCTCCAAAAGTCTTTGCCTCACTGTGCGTGCAGATGCACTCACACCTCCCTGCTGCCATTCCTGAGCAAGCTCAGTACTGGTGGTGCCCCGATCCCGCAGCTGAATCAACTTTAGGAGACGGTCCCGGTGCTTGCTGGACTTTCTTGGGCTCCCTGAAGCCTTCTTCACAACAATTGAACTGCTCTCCTTGAAGTTCTTGATGATCCGATAAATGGTTGATTTAGGTGCAATCTTACTGGCAGCAATATCCTTGCCTGTGAAGTCGTTTTTGTGCAAAGCAATGACGACTGCACGTGTTTCCTTGCAGGTAACCATGGATGACAGAGGAAGAACAATGATTCCAAGCACCACCCTCCTTTTGAAGCTTCCAGTCTGTTATTTGAACTCAATCTGCATGACAGAGTGATCTCCAGCCTTGTCCTTGTCAACACTCACACCTGTGTTAACGAGAGAATCACTGACATTATGTCAGCTGGTCCGGTTGTGGCAGGGCTGAAATGCAGTGGAAATGTTTTTTGGGGATTCAGTTCATTTGAATGGCAAAGAGAGACTTTGCAATTAATTGCAATTCATCTGTTCACTCTTCATAACATTCTGGAGTATATGCAAATTGCCATCATACAAATTGAGGCAGCAGACTTTATGAAAATTAATATTTGTGTCATTCTCAAAACTTTTGGCCAGTTCTTTGTGGCACGTGACCACACAACTGAACAGTAGTCCAGGTGCGACGAAACTAGGGCCTGTAGGAACTGCCATGTTGATAGTGCTGTTAAGAAGGTAGAGTAGAGCTTAATTATGGACAGACTTCTCCCCGTCTTAGCTACTGTTGTACTACTCCGAGCAGTTTAGTCATCTCAACTTGCTCAATTTCCACATTATTTATTACAAGATTTAGTTGAGGTTTAGGGTTTAGTGAATGACTTGTCCCAAATAAAATGCTTTTAGTTTTAGAAACATTTAAGACTAACTTATTCCTTGCCACCTACACTAAAACTAACTGCAGCTTTTTGTTAAGTGTTGCAGTCATTTTCAATCGCTGTGGTAGCTGACGTGTATAGTGTTGAGTCATCCGCATACATAGTAAAGCACTGGCTTTACATTGTCGTTAGTAAAAAAAAGTAAGGGGCGTAGACAGCTGCCCTGGGGAATTCCTGATTCTACCTGGATTATGACGGAGAGGCTTCCATTAAAGAACACCCTCTGTGTTCTGTTAGACAGGCAACTCTTTATCCACAGTATAACAGAGGGTGTAAAGCCATAACACATACATTTTTTTCCAGCAGCAGACTATGATCGATAATGTCAAAAGCCGCACTGAAGTCGAACAAAACAGTTCCCAATTGTCAATTTGTTTACTGTAAAATAGCACTGTATCTGGTCAAGCACAATTTTCTACAAAAGTTTACTAAGAGTTGGTAACAGGCTGATTGGTCGGCTATTTAAGCCAGTAAAGGGGGCTTTACTATTCTTAGGTAGCGGAATTACTTTTGCTTCGCTCCAGGCCTGAGGGCACACATTTTCTAGTAGGCTTAAATTGAAAATATGGCAAATAGGAGTGTCAATATCGTCCGCTATCATCCTCAGTAATTTTCCATTCAAGTTGTCAGACCCTGGTGGCTTGTCATTGTTGATAGACAACAACAAAAAATGTCACCTCTACCACATTCGCTTTACAGAATTCAAAATTACAATGCTTGTCTTTCCTAATTTGGTCAGATATACTTGGTACGTGTGGTGTCAGCGTTTGTTTCTGGCATGTCATGCCTAAGTTTGCTAATCTTTCTAATAAAAAAATAATTAAAGTAGTTGGCAATATAAGTTGGTTGTATGGCTCAGCTGTATGAGGTTGACTGCTGCGCCATACAGGTTGATGGCAGCACCGTACAGGTTACCGGCTGCGCCATACAGATTGATGGCTAAGCCGTACAGGTTGATGGCTGCGCCATACAGATTGATGGCTAAGCCGTACAGGTTGATGGCTGCACCATACAGATTGATGGCTAAGCCGTACAGGTTGATGGCTGCGACATACAGATTGATGGCTAAGCCGTACAGGTTGATGGCTAAGCCGTACAGATTGATGGCTAAGCCGTACAGGTTGATGGCTAAGCCGTACAGGTTGATGGCTAAGCCGTACAGGTTGATGGCTAAGCCATACAGGTTGATGGCAGCACCGTACAGGTTACCGGCTGCGCCATACAGGTTGATGGCTGCGTCATACAGGTTGACGGCTGCGCCGTACAGGTTGACGGCTGCGCCGTACAGGTTGACAGCTGCACCGTACAGATTGCAAAATAGTTGGGAAGAGATTTTTGATGTAGCGATTCCATGGCACATGGTTTATGAACTGATACACAAAATGACGCCGGATTCAAAACTTTAAATGTTTCAATTTAAATTATTATACAAAATTCTTGCAACCAATTGAATGCTATATATATATGGGGGATACAACCATCCCAGCTCTGCAGATTTTGCTGCGAAGAGACACAATCATTAGATCACTTGTTTTGGTACTGCCAATATGTAGCTTGTATTTGGTGGCAGGTTCAGGAATGGCTAAAGAATTGCAACATTTACCTGGAGCTAACTCCGCAAATAGCATTGCTGGGTGATTTGAAGAGTCATAGTCAATTGATCAATTATATAATAATACTCTTAGCAAAAATGTTTATATTTCATTTACAATCTGTAGAAACTATGAGAATAGAAAGATTCAGAACCTTTGTGAAACATCACAGCACAATTGATCGATGGGAGCATGCAATTGGCATGCCGACTGCATGAATGTCCACCAGAGCTGTTGCCAGAGAATTCAAAGTTAATTTCTCTACCATAAGCTGCCTCCAACGTCATTTTCTTCACATTTTTTTTATTATTATTTTTTTTACCTTTATTTAACTAGGCAAGTCAGTTAAGAAGAAATTCTTATTTACAATGACAGCCTAGGAACAGTGGGTTAACTGGTCTAGGAACAGTGAGTTAACTGGTCTAGGAACAGTGAGTTAACTGGCCTAGGAACAGTGGGTTAACTGGTCTAGGAACAGTGGGTTAACTGGTCTAGGAACAGTGGGTTAACTGGTCTAGGAACAGTGAGTTAACTGGTCTAGGAACAGTGAGTTAACTGGTCTAGGAACAGTGGGTTAACTGGTCTAGGAACAGTGAGTTAACTGGTCTAGGAACAGTGGGTTAACTGGTCTAGGAACAGTGGGTTAACTGGCCTAGGAACAGTGGGTTAACTGGTCTAGGAACAGTGGGATAACTGGTCTAGGAACAGTGGGATAACTGGTCTAGGAACAGTGGGTTAACTGGTCTAGGAACAGTGGGTTAACTGGTCTAGGAACAGTGGGTTAACTGGTCTAGGAACAGTGGGTTAACTGGTCTAGGAACAGTGGGTTAACTAATCTAGGAACAGTGAGTTAACTGGCCTAGGAACAGTGGGTTAACTGGTCTAGGAACAGTGAGTTAACTGCCTTGTTCAGGGGCAGAACAACAGATGTTTACCATGTCAGCTCTGTGATTTGATCTAGCAACCTTTCGGTTACTGGCCCAATGTTCTAACCACTAGGCTACCTGCCGCCCCTAGCGGGATTGTCTGAGCCCAGCCACCCAGACAGCTGATGAAACTGATGAGTATTTTGTGGGGAAAAACTCATTCTGATTGGCTGGGCCTGGCTCCCCAGTGTATGGACCTGGCTCCCAAATGGATGGGCCTATGCCCTCCCAGGCCCACCCATGGCTGCGCCCCTGCCCAGTCATGTGAAATCCATTGATTAGGGCATCATTTATTTATTTAAATTGACTGATTTGCTTATATGAACAGATAACTCAGTAAAATCGTTGAAATTGTTGCATGTTGTGTTTATATTTTTAAAATCAAGTATTGTTGTTCATTAGTTTACTCAAATTAGAGGATGGATGGTAAGGTTATGGGGAAATAATAAAGAAGGAATATATATTTTAAAAATCTATATTTAAAGTTTATATATTTAAATTAATATATTTACCCCCCCCAAAAAAATATATTGGGGATTGGAAAAGATCATTTGAAACGGGGCTCAATTTGGCAAATTGAAATTATTACATTGAACCTGAATTTTTTTTAAATATATTTATTATGTAGCATAATTTTTCAGAATGGGTTTGCCCTTACAATTCCCTTACTCTAAAATGGATTAAATATATTTTACACACAATACCCCATAATGACAAAGCAAAAAACGTTTTTTAGAAGTTTCTGCAAACCTATAAAAAAATACAAAACTGAAATATAACATTTACATAAGTATTCAGACTCTTTACTCAGTACTTTGTTGAAGCACCTTTGGCAGCAATTACATACTTCTTGGTTATGACGCTACAAGCTTGGCACACCTGGATTTGGAGAGTTTCTCGCATTCTTCACTGCAGATCCTCTCAAGCTCTGTCAGGTTGGATGTGGAGCATCGCTGCACAACTATTTTCAGGTTTCTCCAGAGATGTTCGATCGGGTTGAAGTCCGGGCTCTAGCTGCGCCACTCAAGGATATTTAGAGACTTGTCCCGAAGCCACTCCTGCGTTGTCTTGGCTGTGTGCTTAGGGTCGTTGTCCTGTTGGAAGGTGAACCTTCAACCCAGTCTGAGCACTCTGGAGCAGGTTTTCATCAAGGATCTCTCTTTACTTTGTGCCGTTCATCTTTCCCCTCGATCCTGACTAGTCTCCCAACGAAAAACATCCCCCCCAGCATGACGCTGCCACCACCATGCTTCACCTTAGGGATGATGCCATGTGTCTTCTGTATCACCTTCAAATGTGAATTGACATTCAAACTGGAGAGAAACATAATGGGGATGTATTCCAATGCGCTTTAAGGAGCTGTACATACTGAGAATGTTTTGGTAATAATAATAGTAGTCAAACTTAAATATAAAATGTTCTGAGGACCTCCAAGACAGGGTCATAGTTGTTTTCTGTATTGTTTAGTTTCCTTACAGAAATGTTCGTTTTCCTCTTTGTTAAGTGTTCTGATTTAAATAAATATCATGAACACGTACCACGCTGCGCTTTGGTCCAGTCATTTACAGGAAGAGGATCGTGACAGCAAGTTTTGTGCTTTGGGAACCTATCACTTGTAATGTACCCACACTGTTCCCACAACCTAATTCACTGTTCTGGGAACCTTTAAAGAACTCAGACAGGTTATTCTGTGACCATTCTTGCAACATCAAAGGACTGTTTTGTGTAGCCTGATACAAACACTATCTGAATGTCAGCATAACTGGACAGTTTTAGTGTTTTGGGAACCTCTTATCATATCCCCACAATGTTCCCAGAAACCTAATGAAACATTCTGATCATCTTTTAAAGAGCCGGTTAAATGTGTTCTAGGAACGTTTTTCTAGCATCAGGTGAATGTCTTATTCAAACATTCTATAATCATCAGCACGACTGGACAGCTTTTGTGTTATGAGAACATTTCCCGCAACCTAACAAATGTTCTGGGGACTTTCACAGAACCAATTTTGGTTTGCTGGGAATAGACAGAGAGCACACCTAGAAGAGAGAAACCAGACAGAGGAGCAGGTAGAGGTTTACCTGGTGATGTCTTCAGAAAGCTGGGCTGGGTCAGGAGGATAGAACTTCACATTGAAGGTGAAGTCATAATTGGTGCCTGAGGGAAAAATCTGGCATCAAAACACATTCAAATCATGGTAACATTTTCCTCTCGATAAAACATGCACAGCAATGTTTAAAAAACAAAAAACTTGGGTCATATTCAATAGGCACCAAACGGACTGTTAGGGACTAACATGAACTTGTCCAATAAGAAACCCTGATTTTCATTCCAAAACGTTTAGCTACGATGTGCACTAATGAATACCCCCCTGAGTAAATGAATGACGACGGTATTTTCGTCTCACCTGTACATGATTGTGCGTCTGCACAGATCTTGTCTAACTTTGCACCTACGTAGGTAGAGCAGAAAATGAAATGGGAGTGTCACGGTGAGGTGTACAGAGCAGTGTGCTTATTAGCCTTTCTCCATTCAGGGTACGTTTGAGGGGAAAAACTATCAAGCCAGCCAACTTTAGCCAGTTAACTGATGGTGCTTGACTTCCGTTGTGAGGTCAGAGCATTCCAGTGTGCGCTCTGATCGCTGCGAGAGAGAAACACTCTGAATGTACGAAAGGCCCAGGACACACTGACAGTCTGGAGCCGCCATTTTCCGAAAGCACCGCACCCACAGTAGAACTTCCATAAATTTAGCGAGAGGTTACAAGACAGGCCCCTATACACACACAATGAGAGCAGAGCAGAAGCTACGCATTCAACCCTCACCTTGAACCTGCCTGCGGATCTCCTTGGTGAAATCCATCCAGGTCTGTGGAGCAGAAGTAGGACAATCAGGGAAAAAAACAAGGACTCAAGACGCTGCACCTTTTTAAAACTGAACATCAAACACTGGGAGGAAACCAGGATACCTTGTCAGTTGTACAACACTGGGAGGAAACCAGGATACCTTGTCAGTTGTACAACACTGGGAGGAAACCAGGTTATCTAGTCAGTTGTACAACACTGGGAGGAAACCAGGATATCTAGTCAGTTGTACAACACTGGGAGGAAACCAGGATACCTAGTCAGTTGTACAACACTGGGAGGAAACCAGGATATCTAGTCACAACACTGGGAGGAAACCAGGATACCTTGTCAGTTGTACAACACTGGGAGGAAACCAGGATACCTAGTCAGTTGTACAACACTGGGAGGAAACCAGGATACCTAGTCAGTTGTACAACACTGGGAGGAAACCAGGATACCTAGTCAGTTGTACAACACTGGGAGGAAACTACCTTGGTTGTACAACACTGGGAGGAAACCAGGATACCTTGTCAGTTGTACAACACTGGGAGGAAACCAGGATACCTAGTCAGTTGTACAACACTGGGAGGAAACCAGGATACCTAGTCAGTTGTACAACACTGGGAGGAAACCAGGATACCTAGTCAGTTGTACAACACTGGGAGGAAACCAGGATACCTAGTCAGTTGTACAACACTGGGAGGAAACCAGGATACCTTGTCAGTTGTACAACACTGGGAGGAAACCAGGATACCTAGTCAGTTGTACAACACTGGGAGGAAAGAGGAAATACCTAGTCAGTTGTACAACTGAATGTCTTCAACTGAAATGTGTCTTCCGCATTTAACCCAACCCCTCTGAATCAGAGAGGTACGTTTATAATTTATCTGTTATTTTACCAGGTAAGTTGACTGAGAACACATTCTCATTTACAGCAACAACCTGGGGTTATAGTTACAGGAGGTGGATGAATGAGCCAATTGCAATTGGGGATAATTAGGTGACCATGGTGGTTTGAGGGCCAGATTGGGAATTTAGCTAGGACACCGGGGTTAACACCCCTACTCTTACGATAAGTGCCATGGGAGCTTTAATGACCTCATAGAGTCAGGGCACCCTACACAGGGCAGTGTCCCCATTCACTGGCCTGGGGCATTGGGATATTTTTTAGACCAGAGGAAAGAGTGCCTCCTACTGGCCCTCCAACACCACTTCCAGCAGCATCTGCTCTCCCATCCAGAGACTGACCAGGACCAACCCTGCTTAGCTTCAGAAGCAAGCCAGCAGTGGTATGCAGGGTGGTATGCTGCTGTCCATGTATCTTTGTGGGAATGGACAGGTACAGGTGTGATCACACCAGTAATATTAGTATGTTTAGTAACAGACAGACATTAGTTAAAGTGCAGAACATTGTCTCAGAGCTACTGACCTTCATGGAGGGCGACTCCCAGATGGCCAGGCCGTAGTAGTCTCTCTCCAGCAGGTTGAGGTGGTCACACACCTTGGTGAACAGCTCCACACCTTTGGCATGTTTCTGCAGGCAGGAGAGATATTTCACAGAGAGCCATAATAAACCAGTCTGTGTGATAGGCATGTTTTCTAAAGGCCAGACACACACACAGGGAGAAGAAATAGCTATAGACACACACAAAAAGCCAGTAATTAACTGTGTGAGACATATGTGTCCCAAATGGCATCCTATTCCCTATATAGCGCACTACTTTTGACCAGGTCCTATGTCCTAGGGAATAGGGTGTCAATTGGGACGTATCCATTAAATGTAGGTTCCTAATGCAGTAGAACATGAATTAGGAGAGAGGAAGCTCAGGGACCTTACTGTAGCATACTGTTAGTTAGGCTGCTGCTGACCAATGACAAAAACATTTTCAGAGTAGTGGTGGAGGGTCGTTTTATTCAATACTGGATGTATCCCTAGCCTAGAGATCCCAGGGATGGTTGTGCTGTCTTGCCAAATCATATGGAAATGTCATGCCAAACAGCCCTGTCAACCAGCCAAGTCAACCAGCCCTGTCAACCAGCCCTGTCAACCAGCCCTGTCAACCAGCCAAGTCAACCAGCCAAGTCAACCAGCCCTGTCAACCAGCCAAGTCAACCAGCCCTGTCAAACAGCCAAGTCAACCAGCCAAGTCAACCAGCCCTGTCAACCAGCCCTGTCAACCAGCCCTGTCAACCAGCCCTGTCAACCAGCCCTGTCAACCAGCCAAGTCAACCAGCCAAGTCAACCAGCCCTGTCAACCAGCCAAGTCAACCAGCCAAGTCAACCAGCCAAGTCAACCAGCCCTGTCAACCAGCCAAGTCAACCAGCCCTGTCAGCCAGCTCTGTCAAACAGCCAAGTCAACTAGCCAAGTCAAACAGCCCTGTCAACCAGCCCTGTCAAACAGCCCTGTCAAACAGCCCTGTCAAACAGCCCTGTCAAACAGCCCTGTCAACCAGCCAAGTCAACCAGCCATGCCAACCAGCCATGCCAACCAGCCAAGTCAAACAGCCCTGTCAACCAGCCAAGTCAAACAGCCCTGTCGACCAGCCAAGTCAACCAGCCCTGTCAACTAGCCAAGTCAAACAGCCCTGTCAAACAGCCATGCCAACCAGCCAAGTCAAACAGCCAAGTCAACCAGCCCTGTCAACCAGCCCTGCCAAACAGCCCTGTCAACCAGCCATGCCAACCAGCCATGCCAACCAGCCAAGTCAAACAGCCCTGTCAACCAGCCAAGTCAACCAGCCCTGTCAACTAGCCAAGTCAAACAGCCCTGTCAACCAGCCATGCCAACCAGCCATGCCAACCAGCCAAGTCAAACAGCCCTGTCGACCAGCCAAGTCAACCAGCCCTGTCAACTAGCCAAGTCAAACAGCCCTGTCAACCAGCCATGCCAACCAGCCAAGTCAAACAGCCAAGTCAACCAGCCCTGTCAACCAGCCCTGTCAAACAGCCAAGTCAACTAGCCAAGTCAAACAGCCCTGTCAACCAGCCCTGTCAAACAGCCCTGTCAAACAGCCCTGTCAACCAGCCATGCCAACCAGCCATGCCAACCAGCCCTATCAACCAGCCATGCCAACCAGCCATGCCAACCAGCCCTGTCAACCAGCCAAGTCAAACAGCCCTGTCAACCAGCCAAGTCAACCAGCCCTGTCAAACAGCCCTGCCAACCAGCCCCGTCAAACAGCCCTGCCAACCAGCCCTGTCAACCAGCCCTGTCAACCAGCCAAGTCAACCAGATATGCCAACCAGATAAGTCAACCAGCCCTGTCAACCAGCCCTGTCAACCAGCCCTGTCAAACATGACGATTCCATGAGATGTCTAGACAGCACAAACCATCCTGGATCTCCCAGGCTATGTATCCCAGGTGTCCAACTAGAATAAAGGAATGATTTGGTAATATTGGGACTTACCTCCAGCTCACACTCAAACAGAGTGTCGTCCAGCAGTGTAACTTTAATCTGCATGATCCTGGGTCGACGGGGAGGCTTAGGAGGTTGAGCGTCTTCCTCTGTTGTCTTCTCTACTCCCTCTTTCTCTCCTTCTCCCTCAGGCTCCTCCTCCTCTTTCTCCTTCCCCTGGGCACTGTCCTCTTCTCTTTTCTCCTTATCCGTCTCTCCCCCCTCTTCCTCAGAGTCTTTCTCGGGGTCTTCCTTCTGGTCTACCTGGACAAGCTGGAGGAAAAAGACACGAGACACATTTTAAACACAATCAATGTTATATTTATATCCAAAAACGCATACATTGACACATGACAAAAACATCCTTGCTTATAAATACACAGAACAAACAGCTAATCTTGACAAAGGACACAGACATGATATTGATGAGCCACTGTAGTCTACATCTATATATTGGTAAACTGGTCTATACCTGCAGTGAACACGTTACAACCACACGCCTGGAGGCGTTGACAAATCCTCAGCTCAAACACACACAAGTTAATAGTCAACCGCTCTGGTTCTGCATCTCTACACTTCACTACAGGTGAACTAAACAAAGGCTTTGTCACACACGTACACACGTACACACGTACACACGTACACACGTACACATGTACACACGTACACACACACACACACACACACGTCAATGAATAACTGAAGCATCACTACAGCAAAAAGTAAAGTAAATGACTGTAGACACCGATGGAAGGAGTAAAGGTCTTAAAAGTACTGCTGTTCAGGGAGAGGAAGGGAACTAGTGGAACTGGGACCAGCCAGCCAGCTAGCCAGTTAGCCAGCCAGTTAGCCAGCCAGTTAGCCAGCCAGTTAGCCAGTCAGTTAGCCAGCCAGTTAGCCAACCAGTTAGCCAGTCAGTTAGCCAGCCAGTCAGACAGCCAGTTAGCCAGCCAGTTAGCCAGCCAGCCAGCTAGCCAGTTAGCCAGTCAGTTAGCCAGCCAGTCAGCCAGCCAGTTAGCCAGCCAGTTAGCCAGCCAGTTAGCCAGTCAGTTAGCCAGCCAGTCAGCCAGCCAGTTAGCCAGCCAGTTAGCCAGGCAGTCAGCCAGCCAGTTAGCCAGCCAGTTAGCCAGTCAGTTAGCCAGCCAGTCAGCCAGCCAGTTAGCCAGCCAGTCATCCAGCCAGTCAGCCAGTTAGCCAGTCAGTTAGCCAGCCAGTCAGCCAGCCAGTTAGCCAGCCAGTCATCCAGCCAGTCAGCCAGTCAGTTAGCCAGTTAGCCAGTCAGCCAGCCAGTTAGCCAGTCAGCCAGCCAGCCAGGCAGCCAGGTCAGGGGGCACTGTTCTTAGGTTACTCCCTGAAACCCTGGCTGTGTCCCAAATGGCTCCCTATTACCTATATAGTGCATTACTTTTGACCAGGGCCAATAGAGCTCTGGTCAAAAGTAGTGCACTATGTAGAGGATAGGGAGTCATTTGGCATGTACAATAGAGGATATGGAGTCATTTGGCATGTACAATAGAGGATATGGAGTCATTTGGCATGTACAATAGAGGATATGGAGTCATTTGGCATGTACAATAGAGGATATGGAGTCATTTGGCATGTACAATAGAGGATATGGAGTCATTTGGCATGTACAATAGAGGATATGGAGTCATTTGGCAAGTACAATAGAGGATATGAGGTCATTTGGCATGTACAATAGAGGATATGGAGTCATTTGGCATGTACAATAGAGGATATGGAGTCAGTTGGCATGTACAATAGAGGATATGGAGTCATTTGGCATGTACAATAGAGGATATGTGGTCATTTGACATGTACAATAGAGGATATGGAGTCATTTGGCATGTACAATAGAGGATATGAGGTCATTTGGCATGTATAATAGAGGATATGAGGTCATTTGGCATGTACAATAGAGGATATGAGGTCATTTGGCATGTACAATAGAGGATATGAGGTCATTTGGCATGTACAATAGAGGATATGAGGTCATTTGGCATGTACAATAGAGGATATGAGGTCATTTGGCATGTACAATAGAGGATATGAGGTCATTTGGCATGTACAATAGAGGATATGGAGTCATTTGAGATGTACAATAGAGGATATGGAGTCATTAGAGATGCAACCCCTGACTCTCTGAAGAGCAGTCGACTGGAGCCTCGCTACTCTAAACGAGTCCCTTATCAAAGGCATGACCTCAGAGAGAGAGACAGAGAGACAGAGAGAGAGACTGAGAGACAGAGAGAGAGACAGAGAGACAGAGAGAGAGAGAGACATAGAGAGAGAGAGAGACAGAGAGAGAGAGAGAGAGAGACAGAGAGACAGAGAGAGAGACAGAGAGAGAGACAGAGAGAGAGAGAGAGAGAGCACGAGAGAGAGAGCTAGAGAGAGAGAGAGAGCGAGAGAGCGAGAGAGCGAGAGAGAGAGCTAGAGCGAGAGAGAGAGAGCGAGAGAGCGAGAGAGAGAGAGAGAGAGCGAGAGAGCGAGAGAGAGAGCGAGAGAGAGAGCTAGAGAGAGAGCTAGAGAGAGAGCTAGAGAGAGAGCTAGAGAGAAAGCTAGAGAGAGAGCTAGAGAGAGTGAGACAGAGAGCGAGAGAGCGAGAGAGCGAGAGAGCGACAGAGAGTTCACAAACACAAACACACACTACAGAGCCCCAGGACAGCAGCACAATTAGACCCAACCAAATCATGAGAAAACAAAAAGATAACTACTTAACACATTGGAAAGAATTAACAAAAAAACAGAGCAAACTAGAATGCTATTTGGCCCTACACAGAGAGTACACAGCGGCAGAATACCTGACCACTGTGACTGACCCAAAATTAAGGAAAGCCTTGACTATGTACAGACTCAGTGAGCATAGCCTTGCTATTGAGAAAGGCCGCCGTAGGCAGACATGGCTCTCAAGAGAAGACAGGCTATGTGCTCACTGCCCACAAAATGAGGTGGAAACTGAGCTGCACTTCCTAACCTCCTGCCCAATGTATGACCATATTAGAGAGACATATTTCCCTCAGATTACACAGATCCACAAAGAATTCGAAAACAAATCCAATTTTGATAAACTCCCATATCTACTGGGTGAAATTCCACAGTGTGCCATCACAGCAGCAAGATTTGTGACCTGTTGCCACGAGAAAAGGGCAACCAGTGAAGAACAAACACCATTGTAAATACAACCCATATTTATGCTTATTTATTTTATCTTGTGTCCTTTAGCCATTTGTACATTGTTAGAACACTGTATATATATATATAATATGACATTTGTAATGTCTTTACTGTTTTGAAACTTCTGTATGTGTAATGTTTACTGTTAATTTTTGTTGTTTTTCACTTTATATATTCACTTTGTATGTTGTCTACCTCACTTGCTTTGGCAATGTTAACACATGTTTCCCATGCCAATAAAGCCCTTGAATTGAATTGAATTGAGAGAGAGAGAGACAGAGAGAGAGTGCGAGAGAGAGCGAGAGAGTGCGAGAGAGAGAGTATGTGTAATGTTTACTGTTAATTTTTATTGTTTTTCACTTTATATATTCACTTTATATATTATCTACCTCACTTGCTTTGGCAATGTTAACACATGTTTCCCATGCCAATAAAGCCCTTGAATTGAATTGAATTGAATTGAGAGAGAGAGTGAGACAGAGAGAGAGAGACAGAGAGAGAGAGAGAGAGAGAGAGAGAGAGGACACTTAGACCCAATGAGGAGAGCCCTTAAGTATCACTGTTTTAGTTTAGTCTACTGTAGTCTGTAACCCTCCACTGAATGCTTCCCTTACTGTTTATTATATAGAGTAATACAATGCATTTTGTATCTTGTTTTTGTATCTTGTGCCCAAAATGTGCTCCCACACTATGTACTTACACAGTATCCAATGGAAGGCTTTTCTCAAGATCCAGCACATTAGTCCTAAACACCATAACATCCATGACACATTCATGCACTTCGTACTCACTTCAAATTGCAGTTTGAGGAGTACTGTAATCCGACAAAAAAACACTTCACAGTACTTAACAGTACTAATCTTCACAGACGCTGATGTTCTTCAGGAAAAGACTCAAATCACCACTTTGACACTGACTCTTATTAATGAATTATTGCAGGACACACACACACACACACACACACACACACACACACACACACACACACACACACACACACACACACACACACACACACACACACACACACACACACACACACACACACACACACAGCTACGTACTACAGTGTGGTGGTTAGGATAGGATCTCACCTGCGCCTCGTTGCTGCTGAGCGAGTGCAGGTCAAGGTTCTGATCACCCTCGATCTTGAGCTCTGGCTCACAGTCAGCGATGGGCGCCTTGGGCTCTTCCCCGTCCCCTCCTTTCTCCCCCTTCTCTCCCCCGTCCTCCTCGCACTGGGAACGCCTCTTCAGGAAGGAGGAGAAGAGGCGCGAGAGGCCGCGGCCGGCTGAGGTGCGCCGACGGGGTCTCAGCTGCACCTCCTCCTGGGGAGAGGAGTACGAGGGCGAGCCAGTGCTCTGGGGCGAGGTGGCGGGGCTAGTGGCGGCCTGGGACTCAGAGGGTCCGTGGTCAGGAGGCGTGGCCTGATGCTGCTCCGCCTCCTGCTGGCTGGGCT
>NC_056441.1:9095441-9112941 GCF_018296145.1 Oncorhynchus tshawytscha | reverse complement strand
TCAATAAAGCCCCTTGAGACAGACAGGAGAGAGAGAGAGACAGACAGATGAGAGACAGACAGACAGACAGACAGACAGACAGACAGACAGACAGACAGACAGACAGACAGACAGACAGACAGACAGACAGACAGACAGACAGACAGACAGACAGACAGACAGACAGACAGACAGACAGACAGACAGACAGACAGACAGACAGACAAAAATACAAAGAGAGAGATACAGAGAGAACAGACACAGAGAGAGAAAAAGAGAGAGAGAGATAGACAGACAGAGCACGAAAGAGAATGGCTGAGCCAAGCAACACTACACTGTTCAGCTAAGCCTCGGCAGCAGAGCTGTAGGACAACTGCAGAGTCTAATCAAATCAAATCAAATTTTATTTGTCACATACACATGGTTAGCAGATGTTAATGCGAGTGTAGCGAAATGCTTGTGCTTCTAGTTCCGACAATGCAGTAATAACCAACAAGTAATCTAACTAACAATTCCAAAAAACTACTGTCTTATACACAGTGTAAGGGGATAAAGAATATGTACATAAGGATATATGAATGAGTGATGGTACAGAGCAGCATAGGCAAGATAGGGTAGATGGTATCGAGTACAGTATATACATATGAGATGAGTATGTAAACAAAGTGGCATAGTTAAAGTGGCTAGTGATACATGTATTACATAAGGATGCAGTCGATGATATAGAGTACAGTATCTACGTATGCATATGAGATGAATAATGTAGGGTAAGTAACATTATATAAGGTAGCATTGTTTAAAGTGGCTAGTGATATATTTACATCATTTCCCATCAATTCCCATTATTAAAGTGGCTGGAGTTGAGTCAGTGTCAATGTCAGTGTGTTGGCAGCAGCCACTCAATGTTAGTGGTGGCTGTTTAACAGTCTGATGGCCTTGAGATAGAAGCTGTTTTTCAGTCTCTCGGTCCCAGCTTTGATGCACCTGTACTGACCTCGCCTTCTGGATGATAGCGGGGTGAACAGGCAGTGGCTCGGGTGGTTGATGTCCTTGATGATCTTTATGGCCTTCCTGTAACATCGGGTGGTGTAGGTGTCCTGGAGGGCAGGTAGGTTGCCCCCGGTGATGCGTTGTGCAGACCTCACTACCCTCTGGAGAGCCTTACGGTTGAGGGCGGAGCAGTTGCCGTACCAGGCGGTGATACAGCCCGCCAGGATGCTCTCGATTGTGCATCTGTAGAAGTTTGTGAGTGCTTTTGGTGACAAGCCAAATTTCTTCAGCCTCCTGAGGTTGAAGAGGCGCTGCTGCGCCTTCTTCACAATGTTGTCTGTGTGAGTGGACCAATTCAGTTTGTCTGTGATGTGTACGCCGAGGAACTTAAAACTTGCTACCCTCTCCACTACTGTTCCATCGATGTGGATGGGGGGTGTTCCCTCTGCTGTTTCCTGAAGTCCACAATCATCTCCTTAGTTTTGTTGACGTTGAGTGTGAGGTAATTTTCCTGACACCACACTCCGAGGGCCCTCACCTCCTCCCTGTAGGCCGTCTCGTCGTTGTTGGTAATCAAGCCTACCACTGTTGTGTCGTCCGCAAACTTGATGATTGAGTTGGAGCGTGCGTGGCCACGCAGTCGTGGGTGAACAGGGAGTACAGGAGAGGGCTCAGAACGCACCCTTGTGGGGCCCCAGTGTTGAGGATCAGCGGGGAGGAGATGTTGTTGCCTACCCTCACCACCTGGGGGCGGCCCGTCAGGAAGTCCAGTACCCAGTTGCACAGGGCGGGGTCGAGACCCAGGGTCTCGAGCTTGATGACGAGCTTGGAGGGTACTATGGTGTTGAATGCCGAGCTGTAGTCGATGAACAGCATTCTCACATAGGTATTCCTCTTGTCCAGATGGGTTAGGGCAGTGTGCAGTGTGGTTGAGATTGCATCGTCTTTGGACCTATTTGGGCGGTAAGCAAATTGGAGTGGGTCTAGGGTGTCAGGTAGGGTGGAGGTGATATGGTCCTTGACTAGTCTCTCAAAGCACTTCATGATGACGGAAGTGAGTGCTACGGGCGGTAGTCGTTTAGCTCAGTTACCTTAGCTTTCTTGGGAACAGGAACAATGGTGGCCCTCTTGAAGCATGTGGGAACAGCAGACTGGTATAGGGATTGATTGAATATGTCCGTAAACACACCGGCCAGCTGGTCTGCGCATGCTCTGAGGGCGCGGCTGGGGATGCCGTCTGGGCCTGCAGCCTTGCGAGGGTTAACACGTTTAAATGTCTTACTCACCTCGGCTGCAGTGAAGGAGAGACCGCATGTTTTCGTTGCAGGCCGTGTCAGTGACACTGTATTGTCCTCAAAGCGGGCAAAAAAGTTATTTAGTCTGCCTGGGAGCAAGACATCCTGGTCCGTGACTGGGCTGGATTTCTTCCTGTAGTCCGTGATTGACTGTAGACCCTGCCACATGCCTCTTGTGTCTGAGCCGTTGAATTGAGATTCTACTTTGTCTCTGTACTGGCGCTTAGCTTGTTTGATAGCCTTGCGGAGGGAATAGCTGCACTGTTTGTATTCGGTCATGTTACCAGACACCTTGCCCTGATTAAAAGCAGTGGTTCGCGCTTTCAGTTTCACGCGAATGCTGCCATCAATCCACGGTTTCTGGTTAGGGAATGTTTTAATCGTTGCTATGGGAACGACATCTTCAACGCACGTTCTAATGAACTCGCACACCGAATCAGCGTATTCGTCAATATTGTTATCTGACGCAATACGAAACATATCCCAGTCCACGTGATGGAAGCAGTCTTGGAGTGTGGAGTCAGCTTGGTCGGACCAGCGTTGGACAGACCTCAGCGTGGGAGCCTCTTGTTTTAGTTTCTGTCTGTAGGCAGGGATCAACAAAATGGAGTCGTGGTCAGCTTTTCCGAAAGGGGGGCGGGGCAGGGCCTTATATGCGTCGCGGAAGTTAGAGTAACAATGATCCAAGGTCTTTCCACCCCTGGTTGCGCAATCGATATGCTGATAAAATTTAGGGAGTCTTGTTTTCAGATTAGCCTTGTTAAAATCCCCAGCTACAATGAATGCAGCCTCCGGATAAATGGTTTCCAGTTTGCAAAGAGTTAAATAAAGTTCATTCAGAGCCATCGATGTGTCTGCTTGGGGGGGGATATATATACGGCTGTGATTATAATCGAAGAGAATTCTCTTGGTAGATAATGCGGTCTACATTTGATTGTG
The DNA here is from genome assembly GCF_018296145.1 of Oncorhynchus tshawytscha. Lineage (NCBI taxonomy): Eukaryota > Metazoa > Chordata > Actinopteri > Salmoniformes > Salmonidae > Oncorhynchus > Oncorhynchus tshawytscha. The sequence continues at coordinate 9,109,738 of NC_056441.1, read as the reverse complement.
AGGAATTCTAAATCAGGTGAACAGAAGGATTTGAGTTCCTGTATGTTTCTTTCATCACACCATGTCTCGTTAGCCATAAGGTATACGCCCCCGCCCCTCTTCTTACCAGAAAGATGTTTGTTTCTGTCGGCGCGATGCGTGGAGAAACCCGTTGGCTGCACCGCCTCGGATAGCGTCTCTCCAGTGAGCCATGTTTCCGTGAAGCAAAGAACGTTACAGTCTCTGATGTCCCTCTGGAATGCTACCCTTGCTCGGATTTCATCAACCTTGTTGTCAAGAGACTGGACATTGGCAAGAAGAATGCTAGGGAGTGGTGCACGATGTGCCCGTCTCCGGAGTCTGACCAGAAGACCGCCTCGTTTCCCTCTTTTTCGGAGTCGTTTTTTTGGGTCGCTGCATGGGATCCACCCCGTTGTCCTGTTTGTAAGGCAGAACACAGGATCCGCGTCGCGAAAAACATATTCTTGGTCGTACTGATGGTGAGTTAACGCTGATCTTATATTCAGTAGTTCTTCTCGACTGTATGTAATGAAACCTAAGATGACCTGGGGTACTAATGTAAGAAATAACACGTAAAAAAACAAAAACCTGCATAGTTTCCTAGGAACGCGAAGCGAGGCGGCCATCTCTGTCGGCGCCGGAAGTCGGAGCTAAGCTCCCATTGCTCCATAATCATCAGTTTAAACGTAGATAGTTTATCATGGATGATGACGATAGCTAACCCCTTAGGTGGCTGTTAGATCTAGACCTAAAATCTTAAACCTCACAGAGGTAGTATTGCATTAAATCCCAGGCAGCCATTTATGCTACACATGCCCAGGAAGAGTTGAGAGGAGGGAGAGAAGAGGTAGCCATTCATATTATATTAACAGTTTTATCATTGATATTATATTTGTTATCATGGAGTGGACTTTTACAGTCCACCCTTTAAATTGTTTAATTTGGGTCTTACGTTTCAGGTAGCCTTCCACAAGCTTCCCACAATAAATTGGGTGAATTTTGGCCCATTCCTCCTGACAGAGTTGGTGTAACCGAGTCAGGTTTGTAGGTCTCCTTGCTTGCACATGCTTTTTCAGATCTGCCCACAAATTTTCTATTGGATTGAGGTCAGGGCTTTGTGATGGCCACTCCAATACCTTGACTTTGTTGTCCTTAAGCCATTTTGCCACAACTTTGGAAGTATGCTTGGGGTCATTGTCCATTTGGAAGACCCATTTGCGACCAAGCTTTAACTTCCTGACTGATGTCTTGAGATGTTGCTTCAATATATCCACATAATTTTCCTACCTCATGATGCCATCTATTTTGTGAAGTGCACCAGTCCCCCCTGCAGCAAAGCACCCCACAACATGATGTTGCCACCCCCGTGCTTCACGGTTGGGATGGTGTTCTTCAGCTTGCAAGCCTCCCCCGTTTTCCTCCAAACATAACAATGGTCATTATGGCCAAACAGTTATATTTTTGTTTCATCAGACCAGAGGACATTTCTCCAAAAAGTACAATCTTTGTCCCCATGTACAGTTCTCAAACCATAGTCTGGCTTTTATGTGGCGGTTTTGGAGCAGTGGCTTCTTCCTTGCTGAGCGGCCTTTCAGGTTATGTCGATATAGGACTCATTTTACTGTGGATATAGATACTTTTGTACCTGTTTCCTCCAGCATCTTCACAAGGCCCTTTGCTGTTGTTCTGGGATTGATTTGCACTTTTTGCACCAAAGTACATTCATCTCTAGGAGACAGAACGTGTCTCCTTCCTGAGCGGTATGACGACTGCGTGGTCCCATGGTGTTTATACTTGCGCACGATTGTTTGTACAGATGAACGTGGCACCTTCAGGTGTTTGGAAATTTCTCCCAAGGATGAACCAGACTTGTGGAGGTCTACAATTGTTTTCCTGAGGTCTTGGCTGATTTCTTTTGATTTTCCCATGATGTCAAGCAAAGACGCACTGAGTTTGAAGGTAGGCCTTGAAATACCTCCAATTGACTCAAATTATGTCAATTAGCCATTCAGAAGCTTCTAAAGCCATGACATAATTTTCTGGAATTTTCCAAGCTGTTTAAAGGCACAGTCAACTTAGTGTATGTAAACTTCTGACCCACTGGAATTGTGATACAGTGAAATAATCTGTCTGTAAACAATTGTTAGGAAAATTACTTAAATAGATGTCCTAACCGACTTGACAAAACTATAGTTTGTTAACAAGAAATTTGTGGAGTGGTTTTATTTCCCTGCATCAGTAGAAGCAGGAAATGCATCACCTATGCCTGATTCATTCCAACAAGGCTGGTTTTGGATTTCTCCCTGACCAATATGGCTGCTATTTCCACCCCACTATGGAACTTTGAGGGATTATGACATAGCCCCTCGAGTAATTTAATAGGATCTCTATGGTTAGAAGTCTGGTAATCCTTCTCAACGGAAGACCAATCCTGACCACTATCACCAGGCCTATTAGTGTTAAATCTATTGCATAGAGAGGATGTGATTAATCACAAAATACACCATCGTTACTTTACCCAGCCCTGCCGAGGAGCCCAGCCCAGCCGAGGAGCCTTGCCCGGCCCAGCCGAGGAGCCCAGCCCAGCCCTGCCGAGAAGCCTAGCCCAGCCCAGCCCAGCCCAGCCGAGGAGCCCAGCCCAGCCATGCCGAGAAGCCCAGCCCAGTCCTGCCGAGGAGCCCAGCCCTGCCGAGGAACGCAGCCCAGCCCAGCCGAGGAGCCCAGCCCAGTCCAGCCGAGGAACCCAGCCCAGCCCAGTCCTGCCGAGGAGCCCAGCCCAGCCCTGCCGAGGAACCCAGCCCAGCCCAGTCCAGCCGAGGAGCCCAGCCCAGCCCTGCCAAGAAACCCAGCCCAGCCGAGGAGCCCAGCCCTGCCCTGCCGAGGAGCCCAGCCCAGTCCAGCCGAGGAGCCCAGCCCAGTCCAGCCGAGGAGCCCAGCCGAAGAGACCAGCCGAGGAGCAGCCCAGCCGAGGAGCCCAGCCCAGCCCAGCCGAGGAGCCCAGCCGAGGAGCCCAGCCCAGCCGCCGAGGAGCCTTGCCCAGCCCAGCCGAGGAGCCCAGCCCAGCCCAGCCCTGCCGAGAAGCCCAGCCCAGTCCAGCCGAGGAGCCCAGCCGAGGAGCCCAGCCCAGTCCAGCCGAGGAGCCCAGCCGAGGAGCCCAGCCCAGCCCTGCCGAGGAGCCCAGCCCAGTCCAGCTGAGGAGCCCAGCCCAGCCCAGTCCAGCCGAGGAGCTGCTGACAAGCAGTCCAGCCAAGGAGCCCAGCCCAGTCCTGCTGTACCCAGTCTGATAGTAGTAATGAGGAATGAATCTAGTTGCTGCCCTGAGAGGGGGTCAAATCTGACAGAAAATAACAGCAGCACACAACTAGCCCAGTCCAAGATCTGCGCTGGCTTACCAATATATGACCATAATATTTGGCAAGACAGCACAGACAGATCTGGGACCAGGCTAGCAAATAACCTTCAGTGTTTTGCATTCTCTTGGATCTCTCCTGATAATCTTGTCACGGTGTGTGTCTACTATTTATTCAGACCAGGAGGTTCTACTCAAAGTACAGTAGGTACAGGTCAGAACTGTAGAGGACTGCCTTAGAGGAACACAAGGGCCCTTCAACAACTCTTAATACAGCGTGTGAGGCTCTACAGTTCAGAGAGCAGTGAGTTGACTTTATCAGACACTCATTTGGAGCTCTCAGTGGACCTCGGAGACCTCGGATATGTGTCCCAAATGGAACCCTATTCACTATATAGTACACTACTTCTGACCAGGGCCCATAGACACATCCCAGGTCTACTGTTCAGCCTCTCTCTGCTCTAAGTCTCCTCCACTCTCAGCTGCTCAGCAGTTAGTTGAGCCATAATTACCATAATCAAATAATCATCTGAATTCCAGTCTTTAAACAGTGACTCACTGCTCTGCCCAGCTCTGCCCTGCTCAGCCCCGTAGCTCCCCAGCCCTACTCAGCCAAGTAGCTAACCAGCCCTGCTCAGCCCCGTAGCTCCCCAGCCCTGCTCAGCCCTGCAACTCCCCAGCCCTGCTCAGCCAAGTAGCTCCCCAGCCCTGCTCAGCCAAGTAGCTCCCCAGCCCTGCTCAGCCAACTAGCTCCCCAGCCCTGCTCAGCCGTGCTCAGCCCCGTAGCTCCCAGCCCTGCTCAGCCCCGTAGCTCCCCAGCACTGCTCAGCCCCGTAGCTCCCCAGCCCTGCTCAGCCCCGTAGCTCCCCAGCCCTGCTCAGCCCCAGCCCTGCTCAGCCCCATCCCCAGCCCTGCTCAGCCCCACAGCTCCCCAGCCCTACTCAGCCCCATAGCTCCCCAGCCCTGCTCAGCCCCGTAGCTCCCCAGCCCTGCTCAGCCCCACAGCTCCCCAGCCCTGCTCAGCCCCATAGCTCCCCAGCCCTCCCCCCGTAGCCCTGCTCAGCCCCACAGCTCCCCAGCCCTGCTCAGCCAAGCAGCTCCCCAGCCCTGCTCAGCCCCCAGCCCTGCTCAGCCCCGTCCCCCAGCCCTGCAGCTCCCCAGTCCTGCTCAGCCTGCTCAGCCCTGCAGCTCCCCAGCCGTGCTCAGCCCTGCAGCTCCCCAGCCCTGCTCAGCCCTGCAGCTCCCCATCCCTGTTCAGCCCTGCAGCTCCCAGCCCTGCAGCCCCCAGCCCTGCCCCAGCCCTGCTCAGCCCTGCAGCTCCCCAGCCCTGCAGCTCCCCAGCCCTGCTCAGCCCTGCAGCCCTCCCCCCAGCCCTGCTCAGCCCTGCTCAGCCCTGCAGCTCCCCAGCCCTGCTCAGCCCTGCAGCTCCCCAGCCCTGCTCAGCCCTGCAGCTCCCCAGCACTGCTCAGCCCTGCAGCTCCCCAGCCCTGCTCAGCCAACTAGCTCCCCAGCCCTGCTCAGCCGTGCTCAGCCCCGTAGCTCCCAGCCCTGCTCAGCCCCGTAGCTCCCCAGCCCTGCTCAGCCCCGTAGCTCCCCAGCCCTGCTCAGCCCCGTAGCTCCCCAGCCCTGCTCAGCCCCAGCCCTGCTCAGCCCCGTAGCTCCCCAGCCCTGCTCAGCCCCGTAGCTCCCCAGCCCTGCTCAGCCCCGTAGCTCCCCAGCCCTACTCAGCCCCGTAGCTCCCCAGCCCTGCTCAGCCCCACAGCTCCCCAGCCCTGCTCAGCCCCACAGCTCCCCAGCCCTGCTCAGCCCCGTAGCTCCCCAGCCCTGCTCAGCCCCACAGCTCCCCAGCCCTACTCAGCCAAGTAGCTGCCCAGCCCTGCTCAGCCCCGTAGCTCCCCAGCCCTGCAGCTCCCCAGCCCTGCAGCTCCCCAGTCCTGCTCAGCCTGCTCAGCCCTGCAGCTCCCCAGCCGTGCTCAGCCCTGCAGCTCCCCAGCCCTGCTCAGCCCTGCAGCTCCCCATCCCTGTTCAGCCCTGCAGCTCCCCAGCCCTGCTCAGCCCTGCAGCTCCCCAGCCCTGCTCAGCCCTGCAGCTCCCCAGCCCTGCTCAGCCCTGCTCAGCCCTGCAGCTCCCCAGCCCTGCTCAGCCCTGCAGCTCCCCAGCCCTGCTCAGCCCTGCAGCTCCCCAGCCCTGCTCAGCCCTGCTCAGCCCTGCAGCTCCCCAGCCCTGCTCAGCCCCCAGCCCCCCAGCCCTGCAGCTCCCCAGCCCTGCTCAGCCCTGCAGCTCCCCAGCCCTGCAGCTCCCCAGCCCTGCTCAGCCCTGCAGCTCCCCAGCCCTGCTCAGCCCTGCAGCTCCCCAGCCCTGCAGCTCCCCAGCCCTGCTCAGCCCTGCAGCTCCCCAGCCCTGCTCAGCCCTGCAGCCCTCCCCAGCCCTGCAGCTCCCCAGCCCTGCTCAGCCCTGCAGCTCCCCAGCCCTGCAGCTCCCCAGCCCTGCTCAGCCCTGCAGAGGGAATAGGGTGAAACTAGCCAAGTACAGTGGCAAGAAAAAGTATGTGAACCCTTTGGAAATACCTGGATTTCTGCATAAAGTGATCATCAAATTTGATCTGTTCTTCATCTAAGTCACAACAATAGACCAGCACAGTCTGCTTAAACTAATAACATACAAATTATGGTATTTTTCTTGTCTATATTGAATACATAATTTAAACATTCACAGCGTAGGTTGGGAAAAGTATGTGAACCCCTAGGATAATGACTTTTCCAAAAGATAATTGGAGTCAGGAGTCAGCTAACCTGGAGTCCAATCAATGAGACGAGATTGGAGATGTTGGTTGGAGCTGCCCTATAAAAAGCACTCACAACATTTGAGTTTGCTATTCACAAGAAGCATTGCCTGATGTCAACCACGCCTCGAACAACAGAGATCTCAGAGGACCTAAGGTTAAGAATGGTTGACTTGCATAAAGCTGGAAAGGGTTACAACAGTATCTCTAAAAGCCTTGATGTTCATCCGTCAATGGTAAGACACATTGTCTATAGATGGAGAAAGTTCAGCACTGTTGCTACTCTCCCTAGAAGAGGCCATCCTGCAAAGATAACCTCATTGAGCATTCAGCACTGTTGCTACTCTCCCTAGGAGTGGCCATCCTGCAAAGATAACCTCATTGAGCATTCAGCACTGTTGCTACTCTCCCTAGGAGGCCATCCTGCAAAGATAACCTCATTGAGCATTCAGCACTGTTGCTACTCTCCCTAGGAGGCCATCCTGCAAAGATAACCTCATTGAGCATTCAGCGCTGTTGCTACTCTCCCTAGGAGTGGCCATCCTGCAAAGATAATCTCATTGAGCATTCTGCGCTGTTGCAGTTAAGAAGAATCCTAGAGTGTCAGCTAAAGACTTACAGAAATCTCCAGTACATGCTAACATCTCTGTTGAAGAGTCTACGATACGTAAAACACTAAACAAGAATAGTGTTCATGGGAGGACACCACAGAAAAAGCCACTGCTGTCCAAAAACAACATTGCTACATGCATGAAGTTTGCAAAAGTGCACCTGGACGTTCCACAGGGCTACTGACAAAATATTCTGTGGACAGATGAAACTACACTTGAGTTGCTTGGAAGGAACACCCAACACTATGTGTGGAGAAAAAAAGGCACAGCACACCAACATCAACCTCATCCCAACTGTAAAGTATGGTGGAGGGAGCATCATGGTTTGGGGCTGCTTTGCTGCCTCAGGGTCTGGACAGCTTGCTATCATCGACAGAAAAATGAATTCCCAAGTTTATCAAGACATTTTACAGGAGAATATAAGGCTATCTGTCCAAAATTCCTCCTGACCGTTGTGCAGGTCTGATCCGCAACTACAGAAAACGTTTGTGGTTGAGTTTATTGCTGCCAAAGTAGGGTCAACCAGTTATTAAATCCAAGGGTTCACATACTTTTTCCACCCTGCACTGTGAATGTTTACACAGTGTGTTCAATAAAGACATGAAAACGTATTGTTTGTGTGATATTAGTTTAAGCAGTCTGTGTTTGTCTATTGTTGTGACCAAGATGAAGATCAGATCAATTTTATGACCAATTTAAGCAGAAATCCAGGTATTTCCAAAGGGTTCACATGCTTTTTCTTGGCACTATAGAACGTTAGGTCAGTCTCCTCTTGAAAGAACCATGTACTTCAGTTAGTCATAATATGCTTATTACCTATATGTTTAAAACTGCACAATGTAAGCTCAATTCTAAAGCACAACAGGATTTGTCAGTTGGCTAATGGCCCCGCTGGCGCCAACATGAGAATTGTCGTCTTGAATTTATATCCCCACGCCTGCAGCCCGACTGGATACCACAGTCCTGTATTAATTACACTGGCTTAGGCAAGCAGAGAGAGGAGGGTGGCCAGCTGAACTGAATCATGCTGAAGCCTGTGTGGGGGCTGTGCTTTGGCAAAGTAGGTGGGGTTATATCCTGCCTGGTTGGCCCTGTCCGGGGGTATTGTCGGACAGGGCCACAGTGTCCCCGACCCCCACTGTCTCAGCCGCCAGTATCTATGCTGAAATAGTTTACAATATGTGCCGGGGGGCTAGGGTCAGTCTGTTATATCTGGTGTAATTCTCCTGTCTTATCTGGTGTCCTGTGTGAATTTAAGTAAGCTCCCTCTAATTATCTTTCACTCCATCTCTCCTTCCCCTCCCGAAGGACGTGAGCCCTAGGACCATGCCACAGGACAACCTGGCCTGATGAATCCTGGCTGTCCCCGGACCACCTAGTCATGCTGCTGCTCCAGTTTCAACTGCTCTGCCTGGGGCAATGGAGCCCTGACCTGTTCACAGGACGTGCTAGCTTGTCCCAGATCTGCTGTGTTCATCTCGCTCTCGCTCGCTCAATCTCTTAATGCTCAACTATGCAAAGCCAACTGATATTTACTCCTTTTTTTATTTAACCTTTATTTAACTAGACAAGTCAGTTAAGACCAAATTATTATTTACAATGTCGGCCTAGGAAGAGTGGTTTAACTGCCTAGTTCAGGGGCAGAAGGACAGATTTTTACCTTGTCAGCTCGGGGATTCAATCCCGGCATCTATGAATGTTTGAACATCTTGAAGAACAATCTGGCCTTAATGGCCATATAGTATTATAATCTCCACCCGGCACAGCCAGAAGAGGACTGCCCCTTGGTTCCTGCTATTCTAGGGAGTTTTTCCTAGCCACCGTGCTTCTACATCTGCATTGTTTGCTGTTTGGGGTTTTAGGCTGGGTTTCTGTGTAGCACTTTGTGACATCAGCTGATGTAACAAGGGCTTTATAAATACATTTGAGTGAATTGGATTGTATCATGTTGTAGGCTATAACATTAGGCCTTCGTGTTGTCATATTGGGCGGCAGGTAGCCTAGCAGTTAAGAGCCAGTAACCGAAAGGTCGCTAATTCTAATCCCAAAGCCTGCAAGGTGTAAAAATCTGCCTTTCTGCTCTTGAGCAAGGCAGTCAACCTCCAACAAAAACTGTTCCCCGGGCGCCGATGACGTGGACATAAATTAAGGCAGCCCCCCGCACCTCTCTGATTCAGGAGGGTTGGTTTAAATGGGGAAGACACCTTTCGGTTGAATGCATTCAATTGTGCACAGAGATAGAGAGAGAGACACAGAGAGAGAGAGAGAGAGACACAGAGATAGAGAGAGAGACACAGAGAGACACTGAGAGAGAGAGAGAGAGAGACACAGAGAGAGAGAGAGAGACAGAGAGAAACACAAAGAGACACAGAGAGAGAGACAGAGACAGAGAGAGAGAGAGACAGAGAGAGAGAGACAGAGACAGACAGAGAGAGAGACAGAGACAGAGACAGAGAGACAGAGAGAGAGACAGAGACAGAGAGAGAGAGAGAGACAGAGACAGAGAGACAGAGAGAGAGAGAGAGACAGAGAGAGAGAGAGAGAGAGAGAGAGAGACAGAGAGAGAGGCAGAGAGAGAGACAGAGAGAACTTACAAGAAAGAGATGATGAGAGAGAATAGGCCTGTACATCAGAGGTATCTTACTAGTCTTTGAATTTCTCCCTTTGGTCACTAAATCCTCCACTACTTTCTTGAGGAACTGAATATTGACTGGTTTTCATCAAGCTGTCCTCTCAAGAGGAAGCTTCTCACTGTAACCAGTGCCTGTAATCTGGTTTAATCAACCTACCAGGGTGTTTACAAACACTACAGAAACACGATCATCCACATGTATTGATCACATTTTTACTAATACTGTAGAACGTTGTTCTAAAGCTGTATCCATACCCATTGGATGCAGTGATCACAATATAGTGTCTATATCCAGGAAAGCCAAAGTTCCAAAAGCTGGGTATACAATAGTGCTGTGACTGCTATGTGGATGATATTACACATCTTTGTTGGTCTGATGAGATTAATAAGGAGCATCCAGATTCTTTACTTGAAATTGCTTATTCCATTTACTAATAAGCACCCAATAAGAAAATGACTCTACAAAATGTTAAATCCCCTTAGATTGATGAAGAATTGTAAAATTGTATGGTGGAGAGGAATGAGGCAACAGGAATGGCAAATAACTCTGGCTGCACAACCGATTGGCAAACGTACTGCAAATTGAGAAATCGTGTGACTAAACTGAATAAAAAGAAGAAGAAAATACACTATGAAACAATTATAAATTATATGAATGATAGTAAAAAACTTTGGAGCATCTTGAATTAATTTTTGGCCAAAAAAGGCAAACTTTTTAGGCAAAATCATTCATTGAATCAGGTGGCTCATTCATCACAAAACCCACTGATATTGTCAAGTACTTTAATGATTTTTTAATTTGGCAAGATGATCAAACTTAGGCATGACATGTCAGCAACAAACACTGACACTACACATCCAATTCAACATTTTTTCTTTTTTTGAACTATTTTCTATAATAGTAGTGAAATAGTGAAGACATCAAAACTATACATAGAGCCATGACTACATGAAACTCTATTCCACATCAAGTAACTCAAACAAGCAGTAAAGTTGTAAAAAAAAACCTGATACATCTTATGGAACAGTGGGGACTGTGAAGCAACATAAACACACACACACACACACACACACACACACACACACACACACACACACAGGCACACAATAACATACAAGTGCTCAGCACGTGGGAACTTCTTCAAGACTGTTGGAAAGAAATTCCAGGTGAAGCTGGTTGAGAGAATGCCAAGAGTGTGCAAAGCTGTCATCAAGAAAAAGGATGGCTCCTTTGAAGAATCTAAAATCTAAAATATATTTTGATTTGTTTAATAATGTATTGGTTACTACATGATTACGTTTGTGTTATTTCATAGTTTCGATGTCTTCACTATTATTCTACAATGTAGAAAAAAATATTTAAAAAATAAAGAAAAACCCTTGAATGAGTAGGTGTGTCCAAACTTTTGACTGGTACTGGTCTGATTCACGCCTGTCTCAGTGGACGAATCCATTGGAGAGGACGCAGGGATGGCACACCAGTAGTACATTCACCGTTAATTCCCATAATTTCTAATCTACAATGTTTGTTTGGTTACAGTCTTTCACCGTTCTCATTGTCGGAGTGGACACGTTGTTTACAGACCGCACAACCTAAGCTACACTTGTGAGGAAAAAGTTTTTGGTTTATTTCATTCCACTTAGGAGTTCTCAATTTATTCATTGTTGATTGTCTGTAGCTCTCCTGTCAATGTTGAGTATGGACATGCACCTGATTATACATAGAAGTAGGCCTATAGGCTACCTGGCCTGATTATACATAGAAGTAGGCCTATAGGCTACCTGGCCTGATTATACATAGAAGTAGGCCTATAGGCTACCTGGCCTGATTATACATAGAAGTAGGCCTATAGGCTACCTGGCCTGATTATACAGGCTACCTGGCCTGATTATACATAGAAGTAGGCCTATAGGCTACCTGGCCTGATTATACATAGAAGTAGGCCTATAGGCTACCTGGCCTGCAAATGTAGGCCTATAAATACGTCCATTTGGGAGATCTGATAGTATTACTGATTGTCTTAACTCACCACCACTGTGGAACTTCTCAAAGAAATGTTTTCTTCACCTCAAACAGCAAGAAAACAAAGTATGTTTTCACGTATATTGAGAATGACAATAGCTCCTCAATGTAACCTATTTGAAAAATCTTTCTAGCTCTCTTTAAAAATAAAAAAAACCACTCAGCTCAGCGTGAAAGGGGGAGAAAATGTCATGCTCTGATCCGGTGGAAACGTCATAAAATAGGCCTAACTGATTACTTCTTATCCCTTGTGCAAATAGCCTAAAGCTGTGTCTGTCCAGAGCTCACTGGAGAAGGATACAATGTTGCAAATTTGGTAGCAGAAGCTTCAGACGGAACCCATCAGTTGAGACAACGTTTCAAGTTCCTTGCAGACAAGTCATGCATAGCCAATGTGATATTTATTTTTAAATCAGGATATTTTCTACCTGCAGGCTGAAATGTTTTTATTTGTTGGCTTCTTTTTTGATTAACCACATGATAATGATTTTGAGAAAAGAAGTTTACTTTATAATAAATTAAATTAAACTCTTTCACGAAAATGTGAATATAAAATGAATCACAGTGTGCTTAAAGCATCAGACAAGCTCAGTAGTCTACATATAGATTATTTATCAAGGGAAAAATACACATTTTCGATTGGACGAAAGAACAAGACTTCTCTAGGTTGACCAATAATTTTTTGTCAGGCACAGCCCTAATGTAAATTTTAGTCTTTTGTCTGTAAATGTAATTTTGGTTGTGTCTCAGACCCCAGTAAAACTAGCTGTCAAATCCAGCACTCTGGCAAATCTTACCCTATTCCCTTTAAAGTGCCCTATTTTTTATTTTACCAGGGCATGATAGGGTAGTGCTCTATGTAGGGAACAGAGTGACATTTGTGACGCAGACTATTTCTCTGAAATCATGCCTTTGTTTTGATCACCTGACCAGTAATACCACTCTACTGACTACTGCTTCCCCTGCCCAGTAACACCACTCTACTGACTACTGTTTCCACTGCCCAGTAACACCACTCTATTGACTACTGACTACTGTTTCCCCTGCTCAGTAACACCACCCTACTGATTACTGTTTCCCATGCCCAGTAACACCACTCTACTGACTACTGACTACTGCTTCCCCTGCCCAGTAACACCACTCTACTGACTACTGTTTCCCCTGCCCAGTAACACCACTCTACTGACTACTGACTACTGCTTCCCCTGCCTAGTAACACCACTCTACTGACTACTGTTTCCCCTGCCCAGTAACACCACTCTACTGACTACTGTTTCCCCACCACTCTGCCCAGTAACACCACTCTACTGACTACTGACTACTGCTTCCCCTGCCCAGTAACACCACTCTACTGACTACTGTTTCCCCTGCCCAGTAACACCACTCTACTGACTACTGTTTCCCCTGCCCAGTAACACCACTCTACTGACTACTGTTTCCCCTGCTCAGTAACACCACTCTACTGACTACTGTTTCCCCTGCCCAGTAACACCACTCTACTGACTACTGTTTCCCCTGCCCAGTAACACCACTCTACTGACTACTGTTTCCCCTGCCCAGTAACACCACTCTACTGACTACTGTTTCCCCTGCCCAGTAACACCACTCTATTGACTACTGACTACTGTTTCCCCTGCTCAGTAACACCACCCTACTGATTACTGTTTCCCATGCCCAGTAACACCACTCTACTGACAACTGTTTCCCCTGCCCAGTAACATCACTCTACTGACTACTGTTTCCCCTGCCCAGTAACACCACTCTACTGACTACTGTTTCCCCCCCTGCCCAGCCCAGTAACACCACACCACTCTACTGACTACTGACTACTGCTTCCCCTGCCCAGTAACACCACTCTACTGACTACTGTTTCCCCCACTGCCCAGTAAACACCACTCTACTGACTACTGTTTCCCCTGCCCAGTAACACCACTCTACTGACTACTGACTACTGCTTCCCCTGCCCAGTAACACCACTCTACTGACTACTGCTTCCCCTGCCCAGTAACACCACTCTACTGACCACTGTTTCCCCTGACCAGTAACACCACTCTACTGACTACTGTTTCCCCTGCCCAGTAACACCACTCTACTGACTACTGTTTCCCCTGCCCAGTAACACCACTCTACTGACTACTGACTACTGCTTCCCCTGCCCAGTAACACCACTCTACTGACTACTGTTTCCCCTGCCCAGTAACACCACTCTACTGACTACTGTTTCCCCTGCTCAGTAACACCACTCTACTGACTACTGTTTCCCCTGCCCAGTAACACCACTCTACTGACTACTGACTACTGTTTCCCCTGCCCAGTAACACCACTCTACTGACTACTACTGACTTTCCCCTGCCCAGTAACACCACTCTACTGACTACTGACTACTGCTTCCCTGCCCAGTAACACCACTCTACTGTTTCCCCTGCCCAGTAACACCAATCTACTGACTACTGACTACTGCTTCCCCTGCCCAGTAACACCACTCTACTGACTACTGTTTCCCCTGCCCAGTAACACCACTCTACTGACTACTGCTTCCACTGCCCAGTAACACCACTCTATTGACTACTGACTACTGTTTCCCCTGCTCAGTAACACCACCCTACTGATTACTGTTTCCCATGCCCAGTAACACCACTCTACTGACAACTGTTTCCCCTGCCCAGTAACATCACTCTACTGACTACTGTTTCCCCTGCCCAGTAACACCACTCTACTGACTACTGTTTCCCCTGCCCAGTAACACCACTCTACTGACTACTGACTACTGCTTCCCCTGCCCAGTAACACCACCCTACTGATTACTGTTTCCCCTGCCCAGTAACACCACTCTACTGACTACTGTTTCCCCTGCTGCCCAGTAACACCACTCATTACTGCTTCCCCTGCTCATTGACTAC